>NC_092713.1:141876841-142192682 GCF_047496885.1 Scyliorhinus torazame
AGCAGTCATTGTGGAAAGTGACTCTCTCGCTGTGACCAGCAGTCACTGTGGAAAGTGACTCTCTCGCTGTGACCAGCAGTCACTGTGGAAAGTGACTCCCTCGCTGTGACCAGCAGTCATTGTGGAAAGTGACTCCCTCGCTGTGACCAGCAGTCACTGTGGAAAGTGACACCTTCGCTGTGACCAGCAGTCACTGTGGAAAGTGACTCTCTCGCTGTGACCAGCAGTCACTGTGGAAAGTGACTCTCTCGCTGTGACCAGCAGTCATTGTGGAAAGTGACTCCCTCGCTGTGACCAGCAGTCATTGTGGAAAGTGACTCTCTCGCTGTGACCAGCAGTCACTGTGGAAAGTGACTCTCTCGCTGTGACCAGCAGTCACTGTGGAAAGTGACTCCCTTGCAGTGACCAGCAGTCACTGTGGAAAGTGACTCCCTCGCTGTGACCAGCAGTCACTGCGGAAAGTGACTCTCTCGCTGTGACCAGCAGTCATTGTGGAAAGTGACACCTTCGCTGTGACCAGCAGTCACTGTGGAAAGTGACACCTTTGCTGTGACCAGCAGTCATTGTGGAAAGTGACTCTCTCACTGTGACCAGCAGTTATTGTGGAAAGTGACTCTCTCGCTGTGACCAGCAGTCATTGTGGAAAGTGACACCTTCGCTGTGACCAGCAGTCACTGTGGAAAGTGACACCTTTGCTGTGACCAGCAGTCATTGTGGAAAGTGACTCTCTCACTGTGACCAGCAGTTATTGTGGAAAGTGACTCTCTCGCTGTGACCAGCAGTCATTGTGGAAAGTGACACCTTCGCTGTGACCAGCAGTCACTGTGGAAAGTGACACCTTTGCTGTGACCAGCAGTCATTGTGGAAAGTGACTCTCTCACTGTGACCAGCAGTTATTGTGGAAAGTGACTCCCTCGCTGTGACCAGCAGTCATTGTGGAAAGTGACTCTCTCGCTGTGACCAGCAGTCACTGTGGAAAGTGACACGTTCGCTGTGACCAGCAGTCACTGTGGAAAGTGACTCTCTCGCTGTGACCAGCAGTCACTGTGGAAAGTGACTCCCTCGCTGTGACCAGCAGTCATTGTGGAAAGTGACTCTCTCGCTGTGACCAGCAGTCACTGTGGAAAGTGACTCTCTCGCTGTGACCAGCAGTCACTGTGGAAAGTGACTCTCTCGCTGTGACCAGCAGTCACTGTGGAAAGTGACTCTCTCGCTGTGACCAGCAGTCACTGTGGAAAGTGACTCTCTCGCTGTGACCAGCAGTCATTGTGGAAAGTGACTCTCTCGATGTGACCAGCAGTCATTGTGGAAAGTGACTCTCTCGCTGTGACCAGCAGTCACTGTGGAAAGTGACTCCCTCGCTGTGACCAGCAGTCTCTGTGGAAAGTGACTCTCTCGCTGTGACCAGCAGTCATTGTGGAAAGTGACTCTCTTGATGTGACCAGCAGTCACTGTGGAAAGTGACACCTTTGCTGTGACCAGCAGTCATTGTGGAAAGTGACACTCTCACTGTGACCAGCAGTCACTGTGGAAAGTGACTCCCTCGCTGTGACCAGCAGTCACTGTGGAAAGTGACTCTCTCGCTGTGACCAGCAGTCATTGTGGAAAGTGACTCCCTCGCTGTGACCAGCAGTCATTGTGGAAAGTGACACCCTCGCTGTGACCAGCAGTCACTGTGGAAAGTGACTCTCTCGATGTGACCAGCAGTCACTGTGGAAAGTGACACCTTCGCTGTGACCAGCAGTCACTGTGGAAAGTGACTCTCTTGCTGTGACCAGCAGTCATTGTGGAAAGTGACTCTCTCGCTGTGACCAGCAGTCATTGTGGAAAGTGACTCCCTCGCTGTGACCAGCAGTCATTGTGGAAAGTGACTCTCTCGCTGTGACCAGCAGTCATTGTGGAAAGTGACTCCCTCGCTGTGACCAGCAGTCATTGTGGAAAGTGACGCTCTCGCTGTGACCAGCAGTCATTGTGGAAAGTGACACTCTCGATGTGACCAGCAGTCATTGTGGAAAGTGACACCCTCGCTGTGACCAGCAGTCACTGTGGAAAGTGACTCCCTCGCTGTGACCAGCAGTCATTGTGGAAAGTGACTCCCTCGCTGTGACCAGCAGTCACTGTGGAAAGTGACTCCCTCGCTGTGACCAGCAGTCACTGTGGAAAGTGACTCCCTCGCTGTGACCAGCAGTCACTGTGGAAAGTGACTCCCTCGCTGTGACCAGCAGTCATTGTGGAAAGTGACTCCCTCGCTGTGACCAGCAGTCACTGTGGAAAGTGACTCCCTCGCTGTGGCCAGCAGTCACTGTGGAAAGTGACTCTCTCGCTGTGACCAGCAGTCATTGTGGAAAGTGACTCCCTCGCTGTGACCAGCAGTCACTGTGGAAAGTGACTCCCTCACTGTGGCCAGCAGTCACTGTGGAAAGTGTCTCCCTCGATGTGACCATCAATCACTATGGCAATTTAGGCTGGCCAATTCACCTAGCCTGCACATCTTTGGCTTGTGGAGGCGTAACCTACACAAACACGGGGAGAATGTGCAAACTCCACATGGATAGTGACCCAGAGCTGGGATCGTACCTGGGACCTTGCCGCTATGAGGCAGCAGTGCTAACCACTGTGTCACCATGCTGAATAGAATATTGACAGGAGACTCAATTTATATAATTGAAAAGGAAGAGAGAAATCAGATGATGGGCCACATTGTGCACTTGTTTGTTCCTGGTGGGAACTGAGCAGGCAGAAACTGCGCTTTTCACATTCAAGGGGTATTGCACCTTTATTGGCATTCGGTGCCCAAAACTAAATGCAGCACCAGATGGAATATGATCAAGGCTCTGTGCATGTGAAACATCAATTCAGGGGATTAAAGATAATTAAATGAATGATTGATGTGAGATAGACGCTGTGTAGCACAACCCCATTAAGTGGCGATCCTTCAGGGGCCATGTGACCCACCCTGTGCCTGTGGGAATGGAGCATGCGAACCTGAGCCCATCAGGTGCCATGGCATGGACCCAGGTAACAGGGTATTATCAGAGTAAGCCTGGAAGTCAAGGGAATTAGTCCTATGTTGGAATTGAGTTCATCTGTTATATAAAGTTCTTCTTTTGTTACTAAATTACCATTGGGATTTAATACTGACTCATTTTATTACCTCGCGCTCCAAGATTGGCAACGAGAATAATTCAATCCAATCAAATATAAGGAGCCAGGATGTTTACAAGTTCCGGACAAGCCCACCTGAGGGAAAATACAGTTCTATATCGCAGGATACATTTATTGTACTTATAAACAGGTAACAGAGATGCAAAACAGTTGTTACAGTATCTACAAAGTTCTGAATCTTTAGAATTCAAACTCTTTAGCATTGTAACCTTTATTTTATAGTTTATCCCTGAACTTCCTACCAAAATGTAACATTTCATACTTCCAATGTAGATTGGGTATTCAGATCACGAGAAAGTAATTGAGTTAGAACATAGATCATAGAACATTACAGCGCAGGACAGGCCCTTCGGCCCTCGATGTTGCGCCGACCTGTGAAACCACTCTAAAGCCCATCTACACTATTCCCTTATTTCCATATGTCTATCCAATGACCATTTGAATGTCCTTAGTTTTGGCGAGTCCACTACTGTTGCAGGCAGGGCATTCCACGCCCTTACTACTCTCTGAATAAAGAACTTACCTCTGACATCTGTCTTATATCTATCTCCCCTCAATTTAAAGCTACGTCCCCTCGTGCTAGACATCACCATCCGAGGAAAAAAGGCTCTCACTGTCCACCCTATCCAATCCTCTGATCATCCTTGTATGCCTCAATTAAATCACCTCTTAATCTTCTTCTCTCTAACGAAAACAGCCTCAAGTCCCTCAGCCTTTCCTCATACGATCTTCCCTCCATACCAGGGAACATTCTGGTAAATCTCCTCTGCACCCTTTCCAATGCTTCCACGTCCTTCCTATAATGCGGCGACCAGAATTGCATGCAATACTCCAAATGCGGCCGCACCAGAGTTTTGTATAGCTGCAACATGACCTCATGGCTCCTAAACTCAATCCCTCTGCCAATAAAAGCGAACACACCGTACGCCTTCTTAACAACCCTCTCAACCTGGGTGGCAACTTTCAGGGATCTATGTACATGGACACCGAGATCTCTCTGCTCATCCACACTGTCAAGAATCTTACCATTAGCCCAGTACTCAGTCTTCCTGTTATTCATTCCAAAATGAATCACCTCACACTTTTCTGCATTAAACTCCATTTGCCACCTCTCAGCCCAGCGCTGCAGCTTATCTATGTCCCTCTGTAACTTGTAACATCCTTCCGCACTGTCTACAACTCCACCGACTTTAGTGTCATCTGCAAATTTACTCACTTCTACGCCCTCCTTCAGGTCATTTATAAAAACGACAAACAGCAGTGGCCCCAAAACAGATCCTTGTGGTACACCACTAGTAATTGGACTCCAGTCTGAACATTTCCCATCAACCACCACCCTTTGTCTTCTTCCAGCTAGCCAATTTCTGATCCAAACTGCTAAATCACCCTGAATCCCATGCCTCCGTATTTTCTGCAGTAGTCTACCATGGGGAACCTTATCAAACGCTTTACTGAAATCCATATACACCACTTCAACTGCTTTACCCTCATTCCCTGTTTGGTCACCTTCTCAAAGAACTCAATAAGGTTTGAGAGGCACGATCTACCCTTCACAAAACCGTGTTGACTATCTCTAATCAAATTATTCCTTTCCAGATGATTATACATCCTATCTCTTATAAACCTTTCCAAGATTTTTCCAACAACAGAAGTAAGGCTCACTGGTCTATAGTTACCTGCGTTGTCTTTACTCCCCTTCTTGAACAAGGGGACAACATTTGCTATCCTCCAGTCTTCTGGCACTATTCCTGTAGACAAAGATGACTTAAAGATCAACGCCAAAGGCTCAGCAATCTCCTCCCTAGCTTCCCAGAGAATCCTAGGATAAATCCCATCCGGTCCAGGTGACTTATCTATTTTCACACTTTCCAGAATTGCTAACACCTCCTCCTTATGAACCTCAAGCCCTTCTAGTCTAGTAGTTGAACTGGTTGAATGCACGGGAGTGGGGTTGAAAGGTGGTGGTGTGTGTGACAAGGTGGCACAGTGGTTAGCACTGCTGCCTTTGTGCCAGGGACCCGGGTTTGATTGCAGCCTTGGGTGACTGTGTGGACTCTGCACGTTCTGTGTCTGCGTGGGGTTCCTCCGGGTGCTGATTTCCACCCACAGTCCAAAGATGTGCAGGTTAGGTGGGTTAGCTGTGCTGAATTGCCTCTTAATGTCCAAAGATGTGCGTAGTGGATTGGCCATGATTAATGCATGGGGTTACGGTAAAGAGGCGGGGGTGTGGGCCGAGGTCAGAGTGGTCTTTCGGAGGGTAGGTGCAGACTCGATGGGCCAAAGTGTCTCCTTCTGCATTGTAGGAATTCTATGAAAATCTTTGCGTGCGTGGTATATTTATGCCAAGGTTACAGAAATCCAAATAGTCCATTGAGTTGGAAAGTGTTTTCTTCTTTCATGGGCATCAATAACATTTAAGATCAATTTAGTTTGCAAACAACTTTAAACACCTATGAAAGGGTCTTATTTAATATTTGAACTGTGGTTGGATTTTGCAGGGAGTGAGTGGCAGTTACTCGCTGCGCCCTGACTGTATTTCAATCTCCACAAACATCAGCGTCCAAACCCATCAGAACTGTGCCCTTTATTTTATGTCCCTGCTGAGCCCGAGCTGCAGAGGCGGAATCTGCGCACGGGGCGGGCGTGTTCCACCCGGAGTGTTGATGGGTGCGGGCCAATTTGTCGAGAATTAGTGAGAAGTTGGGCGGGTAACCAGCGGATAACCGGACGCCCCGGCGGCCAGCGACAACCCAGGAGTGCGGTGGGAGGCCTGGGCCTGGAGCTGGCTACATGGCGGCGGTGTCGGGTCGGGCGAGCGGCAATGAGGAGCACCCAGAGGCCGAACCCGACGAGGACGAGGAGGGGGGTGGCGCCGCGCGCGCGTTGGAGGCCGAGTTCGAGCACGCGGCCCAGCACGCGCAGCATCTCGTGCACGCGGCAGGACGCGAGACCCTGCTCCACCTGTACAGCCGCTTCAAGCAGGTAGCCAACCCCCCTCCGGGAACAGGTAGCCAACCCCCCTCCGGGAACTGGTAGCCAACCCCCCCCCCCCGCCCTCCGGGAACAGGTAGCCAACCCCCCCCTCCCCCCGGGAACAGGTAGCCACCCCCCCCCTCCGGGAACAGGTAGCCAACCGCCCCCCCCCCCCCCCCCCGCCCTCCGGGAATTGGTAGCCAACCCCCCCCCCCCCCCGCCCTCCGGGAACAGGTAGCCAACCCCCCCCTCCGGGAACTGGTAGCCAACCCCCCCCCCCCTCCCCCCGGGAACAGGTAGCCAACCCCCCCCCTCCCCCCGGGAACAGGTAGCCAACCCCCCCCCCCCCCCCCCGGGAACAGGTAGCCAACCCCCCCCCCCCCCCCCGCTCCGGGAACAGGTAGCCAACCCCCCCCCCGGGAACAGGTAGCCAACCCCCCCCCTCCGGGAACAGGTAGCCAACCCACCCTCCGGGAACAGGTAGCCAACCCCCCCCCCCTCCGGGAACAGGTAGCCAACCCCCCCCCCTCCGGGAACAGGTAGCCAACCCCCCTCCGGGAACTGGTAGCCAACCCGCCCCCCCCCCCCCCCCCCCCGCCCTCCGGGAACAGGTAGCCAACCCCCCCCCATCCCCCCGGGAACAGGTAGCCAACCCCCCTCCGGGAACAGGTAGCCAACCCCCCCTCCCCCCGGGAACAGGTAGCCAACCCCCCCCTCCGGGAACAGGTAGCCAACCCCCCCCTCCGGGAACAGGTAGCCAACCCCCTCTCTGGGAACAGGTAGCCAACCCCCCCTCCTGGAACAGGTAGCCAACCCCCCCTCCGGGAACAGGTAGCCAACCCCCCCCCCCCGCTCCGGGAACAGGTAGCCAACCTCCCCGGGAACAGGTAGCCAACCCCCCCTCCGGGAACAGGTAGCCAACCCCCCCTCCGGGAACAGGTAGCCAACTCCCCCTCCGGGAACAGGTAGCCAACCCCCCTCCGGGAACAGGTAGCCAACCCCCCACTCCGGGAACAGGTAGCCAACCCCCCACTCCGGGAACTGGTAGCCAACCCCCCCTCCGGGAACAGGTAGCCAACCCCCCCTCCGGGAACAGGTAGCCAACCCCCCCTCTGGAACAGATAGCCAACCCCCCCTCCGGGAACAGGTAGCCAACCACCCCCCTCCGGGAACAGGTAGCCAACCCCCCCCCTCCGGGAACAGGCAGCCAACCCCCCCTCCGGGAACGGGTAGCCAACCCCCCCTCCGGGAACAGGTAGCCAACCCCCCCCTCCGGGAACAGGTAGCCAACCCCCCCCTCCGGGAACAGGTAGCCAACCCCCCCCTCCGGGAACAGGTAGCCAACCCCCCCCCCCCTCCGGGAACAGGTAGCCAACCCCCCCCTCCGGGAGCAGGTAGCCACCCCCCCCTCCGGGAACAGGTAGCCAACCCCCCTCTGGGAACAGGTAGCCAACGCCCCCCCTCCGGGAACAGGTAGCCAACCCCCCCTCCGGGAACTGGTAGCCAACCCCCCCCCTCCGGGAACAGGTAGCCAACCCCCCCTCTGGGAACAGGTAGCCAACCCCCCCCCCCCCCTCCAGGAACAGGTAGCCAACCCCCCCTCCGGGAACAGGTAGCCAACGCCCCCCTCCGGGAGCAGGTAGCCAACCCCCCCCCCCTCCAGGAACAGGTAGCCAACCCCCCCTCCGGGAACAGGTAGCCAACCCCCCCCTCCGGGAGCAGGTAGCCACCCCCCCCTCCGGGAACAGGTAGCCAACCCCCCCTCCGGGAACAGGTAGCCAACCCCCCCCCTCCGGGAACAGGTAGCCAACCCCCCCCTTTCCGGGAACAGGTAGCCAACCCCCACCTTTCCGGGAACGGGTAGCCAACCCCCCCCCTCCGGGAACAGGTAGCCAACCCCCCCCTTTCCGGGAACAGGTAGCCAACCCCCCCCCTTTCCGGGAACGGGTAGCCAAACCCCCCCCTCCGGGAACAGGTAGCCAAACCTCCCCCTCCGGGAACAGGTAGCCAACCCCCCCTCCGGGAACAGGTAGCCAACCCCCCCCTTTCCGGGAACAGGTAGCCAACCCCCCCCTTTCCGGGAACAGGTAGCCAACCCCCCTCCGGGTACAGGTAGCCAACCCCCCCTCCCCCCCTCTTGGAACAGGTAGCCAACCCCCCCCTCCGGGAAGAGGTAGCCAACCCCCCCTCCGGGAACAGTTAGCCAACCCCCCCCCCCCCCCCCCCCCGGAACAGGTAGCCAACCCCCCCTCCGGGAACAGGTAGCCAAACCCCCCCTTTCCGGGAACAGGTAGCCAACCCCCCCCTTTCCGGGAACGGGTAGCCAACCCCCCCCCCCTCCGGGAACAGGTAGCCAACCCCCCCTTTTCCGGGAACAGGTAGCTAACTCCCCCCCTTCCGGGAACAGGTAGCCAACCCCCCCCCCTTTCCGGGAACAGGTAGCCAACCGCCCCTCTCTCCCCTCCGGGAACAGGTAGCCAAACCCCCCCCCCCCCCTTCCGGGAACAGGTAGCCACCCCACACCCTTTCTGGGAACAGGTAACCAACCCTCCCTCCCATCTCCTTCCGGGAACAGGTAGCCAAAGCCCCCCCCCCCCCCCTGCCGCCCCCCTCCGGGAACAGGTAGCCAACCCCCCCTCCGGGAACAGGCAGCCAACCACCCCCCCCCCCCTCCGGGAACAGGTAGCCAACCCCCCCCTCCGGGAACAGGTAGCCAACCCCCCCTCCGGGAACAGGTAGCCAACCCCCCCTCCGGGAACAGGTAGCCAACCCCCCCTCCGGGAACAGGTAGCCAACCCCCCCCTCCGGGAACAGGTAGCCAACCCCCCTCTCCGGGAACAGGTAGCCAACCCCCCGCCCCCTCCGGGAACAGGTAGCCAACCCCCCCTCCGGGGACAGGTAGCCAACCCCCCCTCCAGGAACAGGTAGCCAACCCCCCCCTCCGGGAACAGGTAGCCAACCCCCCTCCGGGAACAGGTAGCCAACCCCCCCCTCCGGGAACAGGTAGCCAACCCCCCACTCCGGGAGCAGGTAGCCAACCCCCCCCTCCGGGAACAGGTAGCCAACCCCCCCCTCCGGGAACAGGTAGCCAACCCCCCCCCTCCGGGAAAGGTAGCCAACCCCCCCCTTTCCGGGAACAGGTAGCCAACCCCCCCCCCTTTCCGGGAACGGGTAGCCAACCCCCCCCCCCCTCCGGGAACAGGTAGCCAAACCCCCCCTCTGGGAACGGGTAGCCAACCCCCCCTCCGGGAACAGGTAGCCAACCCCCCCCTTTCCGGGAACAGGTAGCCAACCCCCCTCCGGGTACAGGTAGCCAACCCCCCCTCCGGGAACAGGTAGCCAACTCCCCTCCGGGAACAGGTAGCCAACCCCCCCTCCGGGAACAGGTAGCCAAATCCCCCTCCGGGAACAGGTAGCCAACCCCCCTCCGGGAACAAGTAGCCAACCCCCCTCCGGGAACGGGTAGCCAACCCCCCCTCCGGGAACGGGTAGCCAACCCCCCCTCCGGGAACAGGTAGCCAACCCCCCCTCCGGGAACGGGTAGCCAACCCCCCCTCCGGGAACAGGTAGCCAACCCCCCCTCCGGGAACAGGTAGCCAACCCCCCCTCCGGGAACAGATAGCCAACCCCCCACTCCGGGAACAGGTAGCCAATCCCCCCCTCCGGGAACAGGTAGCCAACCCCCCCCTTTCCGGGAACAGGTAGCCAACCCCCCCCTTTCCGGGAACAGGTAGCCAACCCCCCCCTTTCCGGGAACAGGTAGCCAACCCCCCACTTTCCGGGAACGGGTAGCCAACCCCCCCCCCTCCGGGAACAGGTAGCCAACCCCCCCCTTTTCCGGGAACAGGTAGCCAACCCCCCCCTTTTCCGGGAACAGGTAGCCAACCCCCCCCCCTTCCGGGAACAGGTAGCCAACCCCCCCCCCCCCCTTCCGGGAACAGGTAGCCAACCCCCCCCCCTTTCCGGGAACAGGTAGCCAACCGCCCCTCCCTCCCCTCCGGGAACAGGTAGCCAACCCCCCCCTTCCGGGAACAGGTAGCCACCCCACACCCTTTCTGGGAACAGGTAACCAACCCTCCCTCCCATCTCCTTCCGGGAACAGGTAGCCAAAGCCCCCCCCCCCCCCCCCCGCCGCCCCATTCCGGGAACAGGTAGCCAACCCCCCCCCCCCTCTTCCGGGAACAGGTAGCCACCCCACCCCCTTTCTGGGAACAGGTAACCAACCCTCCCTCCCCCCTCCTTCCGGGAACAGGTAGCCAACCCCCACCCCCCTTCCGGGAACAGGTAGCCAACCCCCCCCCCCCCCCTTCTGGGAATAGGTAGCTAAACCCCCCCTTCTTCCGGGAACAGGTAGCCAACCCCCCCCCCCTCCTGCCGACAACAGGTAGCCATCCCACCCCACTTGCGGGAACAGGTAACCAAATACCTCCAGCCCCCAACCTCCACTCGGGAACAGGTAACCAAAATAACACCAGCCCCCCCCGGGAACAGGTAACCAAATAATCCCAGCCTCCCGGAAACAGGTAAACAAACAAGCCCAGCCCCCTGGGAAAGGTAACCAAATACCACCAGCACCCTGGGCACAGGTAACCAAATAATCCCAGCCCCCCGGGAACAGGTAACCAAATACCACCAGCACCCCGGGCACAGGTAACCAAATAACCCCAACCTCCCGGGAACAGGTAACCAAATACCCACAGCTCCCCGGGAACAGGTAACCAAATACCCACAGCTCCCCGGGAACAGGTAACCAAATACCCCCAGCCCCCCGGGAACAGTTGACCAAATACCCCCAGCCCCTGTGAACAGGTGACCAAATACCCCCAGCCCCCCGGGAACAGGTGACCAAATACCCCCAGCCCTCCGGGAACAGGTAACCAAATACCCCCAGCCCCCCGGGAACAGTTGACCAAATACCCCCAGCCCCTGTGAACAGGTGACCAAATACCCCCAGCCCCCCGGGAACAGGTGACCAAATACCCCCAGCCCCCCGGGAACAGGTGACCAAATACCCCCAGCCCCCCGGGAACAGGTGACCAAATACCCCCAGCCCTCCGGGAACAGGTGACCAAATACCCCCAGCCACCCTGGAACAGGTGACCAAATACCCTTAGCCCCCCTGGGAACAAGTGACCAAATACCCCCAGCCCCCCGGGAACAGGTGACCAAATACCCCCAGCCCTCAGGGAACAGATGACCAAATGCCCCCAGCCCTCAGGGAACAGATGACCAAATACCCCCAGCCCCCAGGGAACAGGTGACCAAATACCCCTAGCCCCCTGGAACAGGTGACCAAATACCCCCAGCCCCCCGGGAACAGGTGACCAAATACCCCCAGCCCCCCAGGAACAGGTAATCAAATACCCCCAGCCCCTTGGTAATAGGTAACCAAAGACTACCAGCCTCCCGGGAACTGGTAACCAAACACCACTCCCCAGGGAACAGATGACCAAATACCCCCAGCCCCCCAGGAACAGGTGACCAAATACCCCCAGCCTCCCCGGGAACAGGTAACCAAATACGACCAGCCTCCCAGGAACTGGTAACCAAAAACCACTCCCCAGGGAACAGGTAACCAAATACACATTCCCTGGGAACAGGTAACCAAATACACATTCCCTGGGAACAGGTAACCAAACACACCCATTCTCTGGGAACAGCCAACCAAATACCCCCAGCCCCCCGGGAACAGGTAACCAAATACTCCCAGGTAACCGTACTAGCCCCAGCCCCCGGGAACAGGTAACCAAACACCATACACCACTCCCCAGCAAACGGGCAACCGAATGCAACCAGCCCCCACGACCCACATGGGAACAGGTAACTAAACACCCCTATCCACCTGGGAACAGGTAAGCAAATAACCCCTCCCCCAGGCCCCCAGGCCCCACCCCCCCGCACCCCCAAGGCCCCCCCCACCCCCCAGGCCCCCCCCCCCCCCACCCCCCAGGCCTCCCCCACCCCCCAGGCCCCCCACCAGGCCACACCCCCCCCCCCCCCCACCAGGCCACCCCCCACCCACCCCCCCACAACCCCCCCCACCCACCCACCAACTACCCACAGCCCCCGGGAACAGTTAACCAAATACCCCCAGACCCCGAGAACATGTAACCAAATAAACCCCCCCCCCCCCCCCCCGGAACAGGTGACCAGATATCATCCCTTCTCCCACAGGAACAGGTAACCGAATACCCCCAGCCCCCTGGTAACAGGTAACCAAATGCTCCCAGGTCCCCGAGAACAGTTAACCAAATACCCATGTCTCCCCACCAGGAGCAGGTAACTAAAAAACCCTAGCACCCAGGAACATAACCAAATACCACCTCTTCCGGGAACAAGTAACCAAATACCTGCCCCCCCCCGAACAGGTAACCAAATACCCCCACAGGTATCAAAATGGGAACAGGTATCAAAATGTCCCAGTAACAGATAAACAAACACCTCTGCAAATATGTTAACACGTGCAAACGGCTGCAATCCCTAGAAACAGATACACCCTCAGGAATAGGTACACCAACCAGTGACAGTTTTAAACAGAGTGGCTCGGCCTCAGCTGTGTGTTGTAATGATTGCTTCATTGCCTTTTTCCCTTTGACTGTGTTTGTCCTCTTGACTGCCCGTTTATATATGGTGCTTTATTTTTACAGACTGGTGGCCATCTCATGTCAATTGCTTGTTCAATTACATCTTCCCACATACACGATTGTCCAATTTACATAGAATTCCTATGTGCAGAAGGAGGCCATTTGACCCGTCGAGTATGCATTGAACCCCCCCCCAAAAGAACACTCTTCATAGGCCCACTCCCTTGTCCTATCCCCGTAACTCTGCGCATTGATCATGGCCAGAGGGCAGGTACCCAGAGCTATCCAAAGTTAAGGGATTAGTTGTGTATTGATAATGTTATTCAGCTGGTAATCCAGAGGCCTGGACGAATGCTTTGGAAACACGAGTTCAAATCCCACCATGGAAGCTGGCGTAATTAAAATTCAGTTAATTAATAAATCTGGATTGGTGACCATGAAACCACTGGATTGTTGTAAAAACCCACCTGGTTCATTGATGTCTTTTAGGGAAGGAAATTGACTGATCTTATCTGCTCTGGCCTACATGTGACTTCAGACCTGCAGCAATGTGGTTGAGTCTTAACTGTCGTCTTAACTGTCCTAGCAAACTACCCGGTTCTAAGAGGGATGACCATAGATAGTGGCCTTGGAGTAATGCTCGTATCTCACGAACAAATACAAATAAAAGTATACCGTTCCTATTTCAGCCCCTAGCCCACCAGGTGAACTTTCTGTTTGTCTCTTGATCGGACAGCTTGCTAATCTTAATCAATCTTTTTTTTCATATGGGCATAAGGCCCCACTTTATGAGCTCCAGAACGTCTTGTACAATAGCCTATGCCTGGAGTTATATCCTAAGCAGACATAACAGGCATATTCTGTACTGTGGTCTGTGTCAACTCTGGCTGGCTGCTCTAAACCTTTCTTAATAAGTGAAAAGAGAGAGCATGCTTTTTCTATAATAGTCTTTTAATTTCTTAAGATCTTAAGACTATTAGACAGCCATTTTTTAAATTGGGTATTAAATAAATTTTAATACATGACTAAATCTGCAACTGTTTTTAAATCTGTAGATGTCAATGTTATTTCTTGAGTTGCAAGTACATGTGGGTAGAAGCTTGGTATGTTATTGTATCTATACACCGGGTATAATCAATTTGATCCATTCTGCTGACTTCTCTGCTCCTAGTGCACAGGGTCAAACGGTACAGATAAATCTCTGACCATTTGGGATGGCGCAGTGGTTAGCACTGCTGCCTACCGCGCCGAGGACCCGGTCACTGTCTGTGTGGAGTTTGTACATTCTCCCCCTATCTGTGTGGGTTTCACCCCACCACCAAAGATGTGCAGGGTAAGTGGATTGGCCATATGTTTTTATTAAAACAGTAAAAAATGTATACAAGGCCAAATGGTACAAACACTAATATTGTGTTGGAGAAACAGGGTACCCTCTGCTCAGTACCAATGTACGGGGAGGAGGAGTGGATACTCCTGATTATTAAAATAGTTCACAGCACATTTCTACAAAAAACAAATGGTACCAGCACTAAACTTTGCGCTGGAGAGACCAGATACCCTCGCCTCTGTACCAACAGAAGGGAAAGGAAGGGGGATGGTGGGGAGGGAGGGAGTCGGGGTGTTGGTGGAGGGGGGCCCAATAGGACACTGCCTGAACTATCTACGGAGGAAGAAAAACCTGACACTGGGCAGCTGACAGCCTTCGGACAGTCGCCCTCCGGGCCCAAATCCTCTACCACACTTGCGGCAGGTGACACGGGCCCACCAACCAACCCAAGGCCTCCTTGATCCCGCCAGCGGGATCAACGACAGGCGGGATCTCCTCGGGCTCCTCCCGGGGTCCCGAGCCAGTGGTAGGCGGTGGTGCAGATACCTGCTCCGCCCCTGCCGCCTGGTCACTGGAAGGCCCCGAAAATAACTCCGGAAACAGGTCCGGGATGGTGGCAGAGGTTCCCGAAGACAGCGATTGGGACAGAGCCGCTAAATTGCCCCTTAATTGGAAAAGAAAATAATTGGATACTCTAAATTAAAAAAAAAAAATCTCTGACTATATGGAAAGTAGTATTGTAGATATGTTATAAGCTGTTGTAACCTGCCCGGATCCTATTGCCTGGGGACAATTGGTTATCACATGTCTCGAGCAGTATGAGTTCTGGGGTGGGGGGGGGGGGGGTGCGGCAGGGCCAGCACTAGTAGTTGCAGCTGTATAAATAGAGCTGGCCAGCGTGGTACCGGCTAGAGAAGGATGCAGCAGTGAACTTCGAATGCTGTTGTGTACGTATTGTTGTAAATAAAGTTACTTTCTGTTTGACTCTACAAACCTGTGCTGGATTGTTTGTGGCCCTCACAAAATAAGTAAAAAAATAAATTATTCTAAATGTTCATGGCGTGAGAAGTTAAGGCTGGGTCTATGACCCATTTGGAGACTGATAACTTTTTAAGAGGATCACAAGATTTCACATTTCTAGACTTTAACGGTAACAGGTTAAAATAAATATCAACTTTTAGGTACTTGCAGGTGCGGGACTTCCTACGCAGACAAGTTCCATCCTTCCCACGCCTGCCACTTAGGGGGATCCAGGACAGGGTAGTGTCTAGTGGATGGGTGGGGGAGGGGAGGGTCTCAGATATATACAAAGAACTTATGGGAGCAGAGGAGACGCAGACTGAGGAGCTGAAGCTTAAGTGGGAAGAGGAGCTCGGATGTGAGATAGAAGAGGGCTTATGGGCGGAGGCGTTGAGCAGGGTTAACGCGACTGCAACATGCACTAGGCTCAGCCTGATTCAATTCAAGGTGGTCCACCGGGCCCACATGACAGTGGCCTGGATGAGTAAATTCTTTGGACTGGAGGACAGGTGTGCCAGATGTGCAGGAGGACCAGCGAACCATGTCCACATGTTCTGGGCATGTTCAAAACTGAGGGGGTACTGGCAGGGATACTGAAAACAGGGGTGGTGATGAGTCCAGAGGTGACAATATTTGGTATTTCAGAGGACCCGGGAGTCCAGGAGGAGAGAGAGGCTGACGTTTTGGCCTTTGGTTCCCTGGTAGCCCGGCGACAAATTCTGCTGGCATGGAAGGACTCAAAGCCACCGAAGTCGGAGGCCTGGCTGTCGGATATGGCGAGCTTTCTCGGTCTGGAGAAAATTAAGTTAGCTCTGAGAGGGTCACTGTCAGAGTTCGCCCGGAGGTGGCAACCATTTATCGACATCTTCGCGGAAAATTAAGCATCAGCAGGGAGGGGGGGGGGAACGGGAGGGAGGGTTAGGGCAATGTAGATTAGGGGGGCAGTTAGGCGGGTCCTTGTAGGAGGGGAGCTGGTTTTTGCCCTATGTTGATTGCACACTGTTTTGTATTGGTGCTGTTTACTATGCCAAAATGCCTCAATAAAATTGTTTACCAAAAAAAAAATCAATATCAACTAAACATTACTTAGTAGGCAGCCAAAACAATAAACTGCAGAAAATGTACTTACCCCATTAACTAAATAACACAACCGAAAACCCAATGACATGTTTAAGTGTTACACCACACTCTCAGCAGATATATATCATTGTGGTTAAAGTTCCAAGCTTCTTCTGGCTTCCAACAGGATCCATTCTTCCCCGCCACACCTGGACGAGTCTTCCAGTCTCCTTTCGAAAGTTCTTTCACTTAATCCCCAAGTATAATGAATTGACTTAGCTTTCGCCTTCTTGTTTGCTCGTAGGCGGGTTCTGTTGGAGTGGAGGTCAGCTACTCCATCCATTTCCTCAGTATGGCTGGGGGATCTCATGGAGTTTTTACACCTCGAGAAAGTTAAGTACACCGTGAGGGGGGCTATTGAGGGATTCTACAAAAGATGGCAGCCGTTTATTTTGTACTTTAAAGAGCTGGTCATCGTCAGCTTTTTTTTGGGGGGGGAAGGGTGGTTGGGGGGTGGAGGTATGGTTGCTTCTATATGTTTTACAGTTTTGTATTTATCAAAATATGTTGAATAAAAATATTTTTAAAAATTGTTGAACTGACTTGCAGCAGCATGTCTACAGAACCCAACTGTAGTTTGACTCCAGGTGCTCAATATAAATCTGTAACATGATATGACTATTGAAACTGCCAAAGAGAACCCCAGTTAGTTTGTGATCCTATCCCCGTCTCCAAGACCTCAGGCAGAGTTGTCAGTTGAACATAGAAGATCCCGAGGAGACTTGACAGGGTGGATGTGGAAAGGATGTTTCCTCTTGTGATAGAATCTAGAACAAGGGGCCAATGTATAAAAATAAGAGGTTACCCATTGTAGAAGCCAGGTATTTCAATACAACTAGTATAGGTAAAAGATAGCTGTTTTAGTACTCATTTTTAAAAATGAGAATTTCAGCACACATAAATTCAGGACTTCAATATGATACATGAAACAGCATAAAATTCCATTATAAGATTATAGCAGCACAGTTGCAAGACAATTTGACACTGCTTGTGCTAATTGTCAAGGCCAAGGACTGAGTTCCATGGCAACTAGGTGGCAAGAGTCCAATGCAGTTTGTAAGAGCATTGAATCATATATATATTCTCGATATGAAGTCTCAATTGTTACATTAGCCAAGCCAGCTAAAAGATTAGCAAAATATCACATTCCATAACATGTAGACATGAAACAATTAAAAAGCTGATGTTGCACATTGAAGATGGACGGCTTGCCATCAAATCAAATGTGTTTGAGTCTAACCCAAACCAATTAGGATTATATTGGGGTGTAATTAGATGACTTAAGACAGATATGAAAGTGTATAACTGAAAAGTTTCCGCCCGCCATTTTAGTATTGTCTTTGGGGGTGTTGTCTCGTGTGTGTTGTGCTTGTGTTGTCTGTCCTTAATTTCTGTCTTTGATTCTGTCAGTTTGTCTTTCTGTTAGTTTTAGGAGATGTCTTTTGGTGTTGTCTGTCCTTAATTTCTGTCTTTGATTCTAGTCTCCATTTTAGAGATGTCTTTTGGGGGTTCTGTCAGTCTACCAGTCTGTGTCAGTGATGTTAGTCCACTTTTGACTCTGAGTTTGAGTTTAGCTGAAGATTAGCTTTCTCTCTCTCTTCATGTTTCATTGCCAGACTTTGACCTTTTAAAAGTTACTTTCGAGCTGTCTGCCTAAGCAAAGAAAGATAATGTCTGTAATTCTCTGAAAGCTTCGAATTGTCTACGAATTGCCTTTTAAATGACTTTCAAATTGTAATCAAGCGACTGCAAATAAAACAATTCTTTTTGGCACCTGAGAAGTTTATACTGCAAATTTCTGCTGAGTTCCAGTATTCGCAAAGTGCTACTGATAACCGAATAGCAGAATTCCTTCAACTATACACAGTCGAATAATATAAGGAATCAATAAGACAGATGAGGAAAACAGTTTACTCTGAGAGGGTTGAGAGATTTTGGAATACTCTTCCTCAGAAAATAGTTGATACAGAGTCCTTGAATATCTTTTAAGTCAGAGGTGGGTAGGTTCTTGATAAGCAAGGGGGGCGACAGGTTATCCCTGAGTAGACAGGAATGTGAGGTTGAGGTAAAAATGAGAGAAACCATGATCTTAATGAATGGCAGAGCAGGCTCGAAGGGCAGAGTGGCCTACTCCTGATCCTAATTGGAATGTTCGTAATGCAATTCCTGAGAAGATCTGACAATTTTAAATTGCGTACTGTTTGTTTTACTTGCTCCCTCTGCATTGGTAATGAGCTGCGTTATGATGTGATCAAGCAACCATTGCATGCTGTCACTCAGAAGGGTGTGGCAAAGAAAAGGAATCCAGGAAGGAGTCTGTAATATGAAGTGAGGAAATTATAGAACACCGGGATAATTTTGCTAATCTTGCAGACATAAATCTTTCCCTAATGAGTGGGATGAAATGAAATGAAATGAAAATGAAAATCGCTTATTTTAAAAAATATATATATTTTATTCAAGATTTTTTGGCCAAACATAACAATACGTAGTGTTTCTTTTACACAACAATAAAGCAATATAAATAACAGTGGTCAGTTTTAAACAAATAAATAAATAACATATAAACAGAGACAAAAACTAAACTAAATGGCAACTGCCTTGTCAAAAATAAATACTCTCCAAAGATACAATCCAACACTCCAATATACAATTACCTATAACAAATGCCTATACATATACAATAACATCCCAGAGAGTACGTCCGATTCCTCCCCCCCCCCCCCCCCCCCCCCCCCCCTCCCCCCTGGGTTGCTGCTGTTGTCTTCTTCTTTTCCATTCCCTCTATCTTTCTGTGAGGTAGTCGACGAACGGTTGCCACCACCTGGTGAACCCTTGAGCCGAACCCCTTAATACGAACTTAATCCGTTCTAACTTTATAAACCCTGCCATGTCGTTTATCCAGGTCTCCACGCCCGGGGGTTTGGCTTCCTTCCACATTAACAATATCCTGCGCCGGGCTACTAGGGACGCAAAGGCCAAAACATCAGCCTCTCTCGCCTCCTGCACTCCCGGCTCTTCTGCAACATCAAATATAGCCAACCCCCAGCTTGGTTTGACCTGGATCCCCACCACCTTCGAAAGCACCTTTGCCACCCCCACCCAGAACCCCTGTAGTGCCGGGCATGACCAGAACATGTGGGTGTGATTCGCTGGGCTTCTCGAGCATCTCGCACACCAAAATTTACTAAGCCGTGCTCCAGTCATATGCGCCCTGTGTAACACCTTAAATTGTATCAGGCTTAGCCTGGCACACTAGGACGATGAGTTTACCCTACGTAGGGCATCAGCCCACAGCCCCTCCTCAATCTCCTCCCCCAGCTCTTCCCATTTCCCTTTCAGCTCATCTACCATGATCTCCCCCTCGTCCCTCATTTCCCTATATATGTCCGACACCTTACCATCCCCCACCCATGTCTCTGAGATCACTCTATCCTGCACCTCCTGCGTCGGGAGCTGCGGGAATTCCCTCACCTGTTGCCTCGCAAAAGCCCTCAGTTGCATATACCGAAATGCATTCCCTTGGGGCAACCCATATTTTTCCGTCAGCGCTCCCAGACTCGCAAACGTCCCATCTACGAACAGATCTTTCAATTGTACTACCCCAGCTCTTTGCCATGCTCCAAATCCCCCATCCATTCTCCCCGGAACAAACCTATGGTTATTTCTTATCGAGGACCGCACCGAGGCTCCCGTCTTTCCCCTATGCCGTCTCCACTGCCCCCAAATTTTTAATGTAGCCGCCACCACCGGGCTTGTGGTGTATTTCTTCGGTGAGAACGGCAACGGTGCCGTCACCATTGCTTGTAGGCTAGTCCCCCTGCAGGACGCCCTCTCCAATCTCTTCCACGCCGCTCCTTCCCCTTCTCCCATCCACTTACACACCATTGAAATATTGGCGGCCCAGTAGTACTCACTTAGGCTCGGTAGTGCCAGCCCCCCCTGTCCCTACTACGCTGCAAAAATCCCCTCCTCACTCTCAGGGTCTTCCCAGCCCACACAAAACTCATAATACTCTTCTCGATTCTTTTGAAAAAAGCCTTCGTGACCACCACCGGGAGGCACTGAAACACAAAAAGGAACCTCGGGAGGACCACCATTTTAACCGCCTGCACCCTACCTGCCAGTGACAGGGACACCATGTCCCATCTCTTAAAGTCCTCCTCCATCTGTTCCACCAACCGCGTTAAATTAAGCCTATGTAATGTACCCCAATTCTTGGCTATCTGGATCCCCAGGTACCGGAAGTCCCTTGTTACCTTCCTCAACGGTAAATCCTCTATTTCTCTGCTCTGCTCCCCTGGATGCACCACAAACAGCTCACTTTTCCCCATGTTCAGTTTATACCCTGAAAAATCCCCAAACTCCCCAAGTATCCGCATTATCTCTGGCATCCCCTCCGCCGGGTCCGCCACATATAGCAACAAATCATCCGCATACAGAGATACCCGGTGTTCTTCTCCTCCCCTGAGTACTCCCCTCCACTTCCTGGAACCCCTCAATACTATGGCCAGGGGTTCAATCGCCAGTGCAAACAATAACGGGGACAGAGGACATCCCTGCCTCGTCCCTCTATGGAGCCGAAAATAATCAGAACCCTGTCCATTCGTGACCACGCTCGCCATCGGGGCCCTATACAGCAACTGTACCCATCTGATATACCCATCTCCAAAGCCAAATCTCCTCAGCACCTCCCACAAATAATCCTACTCCACTCTATCAAATGCTTTCTAGGCATCCATCGCCACCACTATCTCCGCTTCCCCCTCTGGTGGGGGCATCATCATTACCCCTAGCAGCCTCCGTATATTTGTATTCAGCTGTCTCCCCTTCACAAACCCAGTTTGGTCCTCATGAACCACCCCCGGGACACACTCCTCTATCCTCGTTGCCATTACCTTGGCCAGAATCTTAGCGTCCACATTCAGGAGGGAAATGGGCCTATAGGACCCGCATTGCAGCGGGTCTTTTTCCTTCTTTAGGAGGAGCGATATCGTTGCCTCTGACATAGTCGGGGGCAGTTGCCCCGTTTCCCTCGCCTCATTGAAGGTTCTCATCAGTAGCGGGGCCAGCAAGTCCATATATTTCCTATAGAATTCAACTGGGAATCCGTCTGGTCCCGGGGCCTTCCCCGCCTGCATGCTCCCAATCCCTTTCACTACTTCCTCCGTCTCAATCTGTGCTCCCAGCCCCACCCTCTCCTGCTCCTCCACCTTAGGAAATTCCAGCTGATCCAGAAAGCACATCATTCTCTCCTTCCCATCCGGGGGCTGAGCTTCATATAATCTTTCGTAAAATGCCTCATTCACTCTCTCCGCTCCCTGCTCCATCTCTCCCTCTTCATCTCTCACCCTCCCTATCTCCCTCGCTGCTCCCCTTTTCCTCAGTTGGTGGGCCAGCAACCTGCTCGCCTTCTCCCCGTATTCGTACTGTACACCCTGTGCCTTCCTCCATTGTGCCTCTGCATTACCCGTAGTCAACAAGTCAAATTCTACATGTAGCCTTTGCCTTTCCCTGTACAGTCCCTCCTCCGGTGCCTCCGCATATTGTCTGTCCACCCTCAGAAGTTCTTTCAACAACCGCTCCCTTTCCCTACCCTCCTGCTTTCCTTTATGTGCCCTAATAGATATCAGCTCCCCTCTAACCACTGCCTTCAGCGCCTCCCAGACCACTCCCACCTGAACCTCCCCATTATCATTAAGTTCCAGGTACCTTTCAATACACCCCCTCACCCTTAAACACACCCCCTCATCTGCCAATAATCCCATGTCCATTCTCCAGGGTGGATGCTGTTGTTTTTCCTCCCCTATCTCCAGGTCCACCCAATGTGGAGCGTGATCCGAAATAGCTATAGCCGTGTACTCCGTCCCCGTCACCTTCGGGATCAGTGCCCTTCCCAAAACAAAAAAGTCTATTCGTGAATAAACTTTGTGGACATAGGAGAAAAACGAAAACTCCTTACTCCTCGGTCTACTAAATCTCCAGGGGTCTACTCCTCCCATCTACTCCATAAAGTCCTTAAGCACCCTAGCTGCAGCCGGCCTCCTTCCGGTCCTGGACCTCAATCTGTCCAGCCCTGGGTCCAGCACCGTATTAAAATCTCCACCCATTACCAACTTCCACACCTCTAGGTCCGGGATACGTCCTAACATACGCCTCATAAAGTTGGCATCATCCCAGTTCGGGACATATACGTTCACTAAGACCACCGCCTCCCCTTGCAATTTGCCACTCACCATCACGTATCTGCCCCCACTGTCCGCCACTATGGTCTTTGCCTCAAACATTACCCGCTTCCCCACTAGTATAGCCACCCCCCTGTTTTTTGCGTCTAGCCCCGAATGAAACACCTGCCCCACCCATCCTTTGCGAAGTCTGACCTGGTCTATCAATTTCAGGTGCGTCTCCTGCAGCATAGCCACATCTGCCTTAAGTTTTTTTAGGTGTGCGAGTACCCGTGCACTCTTAATCGGCCCGTTCAGCCCTCTCACATTCCACGTGATCAGCCGGGTTGGGGGGCTCTTTACCCCCCCCCTTGTCGACTAGCCATCTCCTTTTTCAATCCAGCTCCTCACCCGGTTCCCACGTAGCCGTATCTCCCCCCAACGGCGCCCTCCCGCCCCGACCACCACCCCATACCAGCTCCCCCTTCTCCCCAGCAGCAGCAACCCAGTTAACCCCCCCCCCGCAGCTAGATCCCTCACTAGCGTAATTGCACCCCTCATGTTGCTCCCAGAAGTCAGCAAACTCTGGCCGACCTCGGCTTCCCCCCGTGACCTCGGCTCACACTGTGCGAGGCCCCCTCCTTCCTGCTTCCCTGTTCCCGCCATGATTACCATAGCGCGGGAACAAAGCACGCGCTTACCATTTGGCCCTGCCCCCAATGGCCGGCGCCCCCAGCTCCTCATCCTCCCTCCCCCCCCCTCCCCACGACATGGGGAAGAGAGAAAAGTTACAGGGTCGCAGGATTAACAACTTGGGAAGTCATCTCTTCCTCCTTTTTCCCCCCTTCACCCCACATATTCACCCCACCACTTTGTCCCAAACGTTCTTTTTCTAGCCCGCTTATTCCAGTTTCTCCTCGACAATAAATGTCCACGCCTCTTCTGCCGTTTCAAAGTAGTGGTGTTTCCCTTGATGTGTGACCCACAGTCTTGCCGGCTGCAGGAAATTTAACCTTCCTTTTGTGCAGCACCGCCTTGGCCCGATTAAAGCTTGCCCTCCTTCTCGCCACCTCCGCACTCCAGTCTTGATATACGCGGATCACCGCGTTCTCCCACCTACTGCTCCGAGTTTTCTTTGCCCATCTGAGGACCATCTCTCTGTCCTTATATCGGAGAAATCTCACCACTATGGCTCGAGGAATTTCTCCAGCCCTCAGTCTTCGCGCCATAACTCGATAGGCTCCCGCCACCTCCAGCGGACCCGTCGGGGCCTCCGATCCCATTAACGAGTGCATCATCGTGCTCACATATGCCCCGACGTCCGCCCCTTCTGCACCTTCGGGAAGACCAAGAATCCTTAAATTCTTCCTCCTCGCATTATTCTCCAGCACCTCCAGCCTTTCCACACACCTTTTGTGTTGTGCCTCGTGCATCTCTGTTTTCACCACCAGGCCCTGTATGTCGTCCTCATTCTCAGCAGCCTTTGCCTTCACGACCCGAAGTTCCTGTTCCTGGGTCTTTTGCTCCTCCTTTAGCCCCTCAATCGCCTGTAATATCGGGGCCAACAGCTCCTTCTTCATCTCCTTTTTAAGTTCTTCCACGCAACGCCGCAGGAACTCTTGTTGGTCAGGGCCCCATATTAAACTGCCTCCTTCCGACGCCATCTTGCTTTGTGCCTGCCTTCCTGGCCGCTGCTCTAGAGGATCCACCGCAATCCGGCCACTTTCCTCTCCTTTTTCCATCCGTGTCCAGGGGGGATTCCCTTCTGGTTTACCGCACCGTGTTTTTAGCCGTTAAAATTGCCGTTGGGGCTCCTATTAAGAGCCCAAAAGTCCTTTCCACCGGGAGCTGCCGAAACGTGCGACTTAGCTGGTCATCGCCGCACCCGGAAGTTCCTGAAAATCGCTTATTGTCACAAGTAGGCTTCAAATGAAGTTACTGTGAAAAACCCCTAGTCGCCACATTCCGGCGCCTGTTCGGGGAGGCTGTTACGGGAATTGAACCGTGCTGCTGGCCTGCCTTGGTCTGCTTTCAAAGCCAGCGATTTAGCCCTGTGCTAAATTGTGCAGCAAGAAAAGTAGTCCTGATCTCTCTAGCTGAATAATTGTGAACTCCACAGTGACAAGACAATGTTTGTGATATACTGGATACATATATTAAATACTGTTGCTCTTTCTAGCTTTGTTCTATTTGCTCTGTTTCGGTCACCTTTGCTCATGAGTCGCCAGGTATCTTTATGATACCGCCACGTGGTTCAAGGTTAGGTTATGATTAATAACACAGCACGCCGCTTAGTAAGGATTAAAACAACGGTCATTTATTATATACAACAAGCAATATTAATACCCTAATACTACTTTCTATATAACAAACCTATCACTACTGGCCAATACTTAACTTAGGAAGAGCCCACCAGGTCAGGGAAACAAATGGCTTGTCCAATCAAATCTGGCCTACGGGATTCAAAAGGCTGCTACAGGTCGGTGGCTAGGTGTCTCTACCGGATAGCGATCGTTGGATTCACACTTACTGCTACCGGTGGCTGGTCTTCCGAAGGTCTTGAGCAGGCGAAGATGAGAGAGAGAGAGATCTGAACTTGGACCTTTACTTTTATAGGGCCCAGGGGCTTCCCGCCTCCCAGGGCGGCCCTTGACCCTGAGTCCCAAGTGATTGGATTCTGTCCCCAGTCTCTGGGGTCGATGTGTCCAATGGTGAGGCGATTCCTCGATCGGGGGTTGGTCGCTCACCTATCTTTGTTTCGGCCACTGCAGGCGCCGACAGGTCTGGCCCGGTATTCAATTGCTAATATGTTGCAATTGTTCCCGGGGATAGCCGATTTAACTGTGGATGTCTGAGTTGATTAGGTGTAAACAGTCCTGAATGAAACTGCGGATACCTGGGTTGAAGGGCTGTTGATAGCCCTGAGTATCGATCTGGGCTACGTTCCCAGAGCTGAATATGCGAACCTGTCTGCAGCTGCCTGCTTGTGTCTTCTTGGCTGCTTTTCCCAGCAGTCTTTCGGGTTAGCCATTTTAAACTGGGTTTTGGCCAGATTAATCGGAACGCAGCCATTTTACATGGCTACATTCCCGCCTTGTGATCCTAACGCGAAGCGTGAAGGATCACATAAATTTTGTCCTCTTCGTTTCCCGACTGGGGGGGGCGGGAGGCACCTCCCCCATGGCCACTACTCTGACCCTAGCTATGCACAAAAATTTACCTAAACAATTCTTGAGGGCGCTATATCAGGCAGGGGCATGTATCTATATAAAAAATAAACTGGGAACCTCTAATTTTACCTAAACACTCTATACTCCTAAACATTCCATTATCCTATCTTCCTAAAACATACAACAACAATCACAACATTTAATATACTCTTTCCTGGCTTGGCAGTCAAGCTCAGGATCATACATTTTTTTTAATGAAACGTTCCGTATATCTCTTTATTTACAGGAATAATGCACGTGAATACTCTTTATTCTTTATAGGTCGCGGGGGTCTGGGGTCTGGTCATAGCCGAATATCGGGGATCGGATCCGATATACCGGGCGCGGTACGCTCTCCTTTTCCACTTGCGGAGGCGCATGGTCTGTACTGCACAACTGAGTATAGCCAATGCCAACAGTGCCTCAATGATGTATGATAGGGAGTACCATGTTATGAACTTGGCACACCAGGATAATGCAGCGTGGTTGGTGACTGGGCCCTCGGTACTACGGGGCAGTGAACCGTTAACGGCAGGGGGGTTTGGAGTAATGGGGTTCGCGTTCCCGCGCAACAAAAAGTCCACAATAAATATGTTGAGCACGAAAAAAGGAGTCCTCAGGGCTGTCTTCTTTCTTTTCCTTTTCCTGTTTGCTGGTTTTCTCTGGACTTGGAGCTTCTGGAGTTCTGTAAGACAAGTGTAGTGTGTGAAAATACTTTGGTTTAATATCTGGTGTGTTAGTGTGTCTGTCCTTCTTGGGGGCCAATTAAACCCTTATAATTGGTCACAGTATGTGACTCTCCCCCCATTTTTTTTTTTTCTCCCAAAACAAATGTTTGGACACGGTACACTTCCCAATGGTGGACCAGTGCAAACTTTACCATCCAAATGCTCTAGGATGTAAATAGCATGTGGCAGCAACCCAAAGGTTGCCTAAATAAAATAAAACGGTTTTTGAAAGTAAAGTTCGAGTCCCCGGGTAGGACGACTACCAATACCGTATCTTCCCTACCCGAGCGTTTTTGACCAACGAGGGGGTCCCCAGGCAGGGCGGGTCTCACGCCGTTTCTCCACTGCCTGAGCGACCAAAGAACGGACAAAAATGTAGTCATCATGGTGGGGTTACTGTTCTGATTATACCATCCAATCAGAAGAGTAGCTACGATCGGGCGTCTGGTCTGGTGGGCCTCTGAGGCAAGTCCTCAGAGGTATCGGCCGAATGGGCGTGTGGCGGTGCTGGGTGTCTGAGGCAAGTCCTCAGAGGTTTCGGCAGAATCGGCATGTGGCCGCGGTGGGTGTCAGCGGGAAAAGTTAAAAAGTTCAGGTGAATGGTTGTGGGGTGGTGAGAAAATTCTCCTGTAGGACGAACAACATTTAACAAACAGACAGACAACATAAAACATTCTGCAGGTTCTATCAGAAAGGACAACACTTTTCACCAAGTGTCTCCTTTAAATCATCATGTGGACACCTCAGTTCTCGGTTGCGAACAGGGTTGCAAAAGGGTCGGCGGAGTCAGGCCCGAGGTCGTCACCGTCTCCCGGGTGCCAAACTCTGGAGTGGATCAGGGCGGAAAGGGCTGCGTGGTGTGAGTTGGGATCGTCCTCGTCGTTGCGGACGAGTCTGCAGGAGTTGTCGCGGTGCCAATGAGTGGTGTCGAGTTGGGTGGGGACAAAGTCGGGGTCGTCCGTGTAGTTTGGTGGTCGGTGGTGGGGTTTACTTAAGTAGGTGATGAGGAAGGGGTCACTGGAGTCGAGGTCGGAGTTGCTGGGTGTTGGACCAGGATGGTAGGGAGGCGTGCTGTGGCTGTCGTCAGAGTCACAGTCGCTGTCTGTGCTGCTGCAGTCTGTGGGCGTTCTGGGGCGGAGCGTAAAGTTCGTGGGTGGAGTCGGTGGTGTGTCCGTGTCTGGGCTGGACGTAGAAGGGGTGGGTGTGGTGACGTTGGATGTGGGCGGGGTTTGGTCGGCTGCGTCAAGCATGACGTGGTGGGAGTGGTTTGACTGTGGTCCATAAACCTTGAGCTGGTTTATGTGAAACCATGCGGTTTCACCATTTTGGTATTTAATTTTATATACCGACGGGCTTATTTTGTCCGTAATTGAATAGGGACCTGAGTATTTTGGAGACAGAAACGTGCTGGGGTTGTACACGGACAACATTACTTGCTGTCCTATGTTGTACTCCGTGGCATGTACTGCCTTAGCAAAACAGGCCTTGCTCTGTTTTCTTTTAGTTCCCAATTTAACAGCGGCTGCTAGCTGAGCCGTTTCTATATTTGCAAGTAGTTGTTCCACGGCCTTCTCGTGGGTGAGGGCCGTGACTTCGGGGCTGGTTAGGTCTAAACCTAGCAAATATTCTGTCCCTTTCATGGGGCGTCCGGTCATGAGGGTGTGTGGGGTGAAACCTGTGGAGGTGGAAACAGTGTTACGCAAAAACATCAGCGCAAAGGGGAGGACCGAATCCCAGGTGGTGTTGTTTTGCTGGACCATTTTTCTAAGGGTGGTTTTTAGGGTCCGATTCATGCGCTCCACTATACCACTCGACTGAGGGTGGTACGCAATGTGAAATTTTTGGGTTATGCCAAATATCGTGAGGACGTTCTGCATGACCCGTCCCGTAAAGTGAGAACCTTGGTCCGATTCAATACTGCAGGGGAGTCCCCATCTTGTGAAGATGTGGTGGGTTAGGATTTTGGCGGTGGTTTTCGCGGTGTTGGTGCGGGCTGGAAATGCTTCCACCCACTTTGTAAAAGTGTCAATGTCCACCAGAACATATTTATAGCCATTCCTGCAAGGGGCAATGGACCTATAAAATCGATCTGGAGGTTAGTCCAGGGGCCGTTAACGGGTCGGGTGTGGCTGAGATGTGCCTTTTTGGCATACCTATCTGGGTTGTTTTGCGTGCAGATGAGGCAATTTTCGATGGAATGTGATACATCCTCTTTAAGATTTGGCCACCAACAAAGCTGCTTGAGGTGGGCTGCGGTGGGATCGATTCCCTGGTGTCCATGGCCGTCATCGAATAGACAGATCATCTGATTCCTATCTTGTACAGGAACCACGTAAAGGCTGTCCTTTAGCACCACACCATCATGTGTGGTTATGGTATTCCGGAACCTCTCTTATGAGGCTGGAAACTTCCCTTTCACGATCTCAGTGAGAGCACTATCCTGCTTCTGGGCCGCTACTAGATCTTTGATTCTAGTCTGCGCGACCTGAACTGCACTCACTGGGGCGCTCCCGGGGGGCTTCCTAAAGTACCCATGCCTGGATCCTGCCTTAGCCAGCGCGTCGGCTTTTACATTTCCAGGGGGGGGAAGAACGATGGTGGCTGCAGACTTTTATAATGCCAAAGTCCTGTTCTTGGCCTTTTCCAGAATATGGCGGAGTAATGGGGCTGAGGGGAGGGGTTTTCCATCCGCTGAAACAAATCCTCTTGTTTCCCAGAGGGGCAGAAATTCGGTGAGGCTGTTGCAGACGTATAGACTGTCTGAATATATGTCTGCTGGGCTGGGGAAGGAATCTGGGTGGTCTACAATGTAGGCGATGGCCCCAAGCTCTGCAGCCTGCGCGCCTAAGTGCCCGGGCAATTTTAATGCGATTTCTTCGAGGGCGCGTCCCTGCGCGTCCTCCACATAAATCCCGCAACCTGTTATGCGTTGCCCATCCAGGATTGTGGAAGATCCATCCACATAAATCCTGATGGGGTCACACGTCTCCGGGTGAGGGGGGTTCTGAGATGGAGTGGCTAGTTTTCTGGGGGGTGTCCTGCCTATAAAGGGGCCTGTATTATGGTGGGGCGAGATGATTTCACACTCATGGGGGGTTCCGGGGTATTGTAGGTTGTCCGCTAAGTATGTGTGAGTCTTTGTCCGTTTTACTGTGATGTCCCGTCCTTGTAAGAGAAGGGTCCACCTAGCAGCGCGGATTTGGTTGACGGTACCGTCTTTAAGTCGTCCGTCCAGTAAAGGTTGGGTGGGGGTGTGTTCGGTCAAGATGGTGATGGGGTTCAGTCCGGTAATGTAGGAAAAGTACTGGACTGCCCAGAAAACTGCGAGCAGGTGCCTCTCACAGGCTGAAAATCCCTGCTCCACAGCATCTAAAATTCGGGAGGCATAAGCTACGGGTCTTAACTGGTCGTGCCATTCCTGGAGGAGCACGGCTGAAAGGGTGCGGTCTGTTGTCGCTACCTCTATGGCAAAAGGGGAAAGCGGCTCTGGAACTTGTAGTGCGGGGGCGGCTATAAGTGCCTGTTTTAGTGATTCCACAGCCTCCGTATGCTGCGGAAGCCACTCCCAGGGGGCTCCTTTCTTTAGGAGGTCTGAGAGGGGCGCTGCCTTGCTGGCGAAACCGTCAATGTGGTTTCGGCAGTAGCCAACCAGTCCTAAAAATGACCGGAGGGCTGACACGTGTTGGGGAAGGGGCAGTTTAGCGATCGAGTCAATTCTTTTGTGCTCGATCTCGCATTTGCCGTGTGTGATGATAGTACCCAAATATATCACCTTTCCTTCCAATATTTGGGCCTTCTTGGGGTTTACTTTACAGCCAATGGAGTGTAGTAACTCCAGGAGTTCGGACAGAAGCTCAATGTGCTCTTCCTTTGTGTCTGTCTGCAGTAGTAGATCGTCTACATACTGTACCAGACATTCGGGGCGAGAAAATTTTGCTAGTCCATTTGCCAGCTGTCGGTGGAAAATGGAGGGGGAGTTGTGGAAGCCTTGTGGCAGGCATGTCCACGTGTACTGCTGAGCTCGGAAAGTGAAGGCAAATTTGTACTGGCACGCCTTTGCCAATGGAATGGACCAGAACCCATTACTGACGTCCAAAACCGTGAAATATCGGGCATGGAGTCCCTGTTTGAGCATGGTCTCGGGACGGTGGGGGCTGCTGCGGGGGTGACTTTATTGAGTTCCCGATAATCAATGGTCAAGCGCCATGATCCGTCGGGTTTCCTCACTGGCCAAATCGGGGCATTATTAGTTGAGGCTACCGATCTTAGGACGCCCTGCTCTAATAAGCTTTCTATGACCTTTAGGATTTCTCCCTCTGCTTCTAGGGGAAATCCGTACTGTTTTTGGGGTCTAGGGTCCGGTCCGGTTATCTGTACGGAACCGGTCATCCGTCCACAGTCGTGTTTGTGGGTTGCAAATGCTGCCCTGTTCTTTTGCAGGACTGCCCTAACCTGTCGGTCCATGCTGAGTGTGGTGGGGTTGAACCAAAACTCGCCTACGGCGCTGATTTTGTTCATGTAGTCCCCTATATTGAGTGTTGCGGGGGCTCTAGCGGATTTCGCCATCTTCCAGACACGCTGGTTGACTGGATCGAAAGAGAGGTGGTGAGAGTTCATGAAGTCGATCCCCAAAATGTGCTCTGCTGTTGGGGGCAGGTCGACTAACACTACGGGGTGTTTTGTACTAAGGGTACCGATTTGGATGGGTACAGGGGTTGTGATATGCCCCTGTTGTGAGTGACCTGTGAAGCCGCTGAGGGTGATAGTGGATGTGGTGGTCCACGTGTCCTTACCAAGGGTGGAGGAATTTAAGGTTGTGCGGGACCCTCCTGTGTCCCAGAGAAACTCGATCGGCTGTCCCCTAACCTTTGCTGCGACTACGGGTCGTCCTGACCTATCCCAAAGGGTATCGCAGACCCAGCTGGGGGAGCCTATACACCGTCATGCCGTTCCGGTCGCGTCTGTCTGATCGGGCTGGGCGCTAACGCTATGTATGGGCTCTGCCTTTTTCTTATTGGGAGTGCCTGTTTGTTGGGCTCTCTGTGGTTTCTTAGGGCTATTGCATTCCTTAGAAAAATGTCCCAAGTGTCCGCAATTGTAGCACTCTTGCGGTTTGGGATTGTGGAGAGTGGTTCTTACTGCCTGCACGCCTGCGGCGGCTTGGTTTTCCTCAGGGGTTCTAGCGGCTGATTTACCGTGAGCCGCTTGTTCCCAAACGCGGGACAATCTCTTGACCACCCACTTCTCATTATGAGCCTCCTCCGAGGGGTCATAATTGCTACAGGCATTCTGTCCTGCTTCAGTGGTATGGGAGATAAGGGTGCGGGTCCACTTGGCCATATTGTCTGGGGACAAATGGGCGCGATCTACGTTGCCGAAAACGGCTTCAAAATGAATCCACAAGCGTCCTGCGACCGCTGTGGGGTGTTCAGACTTTTTCTGTCTGCATTTATTCAGACCGTCTACGGGGTCGCCCCGGTTGTACCCGATCGCATCCAGGATCGCGGTATGCATTTCTGCAAGGGTGCCTCCTCCTACATTCTGTGGGTCGGGAAGGGCTGCTGCGACCGATGGGTCTAAGCTGAGGACCGTGAGCTTTACCTGCTCTTTCTCATCCAGGCCGTACATGGTCGCCTGGTGTTTGACGGTGGCAAAGAAATGGTTTGGGTCTGAAGCGGGGAGGAACGGTGTGATTTTGGCACACGCGTCCCGTAATTGGGTCACTGAGGGGGGTGGAATATAAGACGTCCGCCGCTTCTGCTGTGGCGGTGCGGTGGGTTGTTACAGGGTTCATGGGAGCCTGTATTATCTGTTGTGTGGGGGGTGGGGGTGCTTTCCTCCTTTGGGGTTTTCCCTGCGCACATGCCCCCTGAACATATCGCTGCGCTGTCTCTTGCAATTCTTCCCAATCAGGGCCGTCTTCCTGTTCTAAACTTTCCCCAAAGGTTTCTTGAAATCCCTTTTGGACAGAAAGCAGTGCTTTCAAGTCTGCAATCTGCTTTCGGCACTTGGCATGGTCCAAAGTACTCTGCCTTTATTCCGTGGTTGTGGCGTGGAGCGCTCTCAAGGCTGCCTTGAGATCACTGCACTGTTTCTGGAGCTTCTCTAACTGGTTTTCTGTTTCTTTCTTTACCAGGACTGCACGCTGCAGGTCCTGATAAGCCTTCTCATACTGTGACTGGAAACTACTCAAGTGCGCCAGACAAGATTGGTGACCCCGTTTGGCGTCAGCCACCTCTTGGTCCTTTGCTGCTAGTTTCCCTTTCAATTCCTGGTTCTCTTTCTCAATCTCACATATATCGGTTTTCCTTATCCGATGTATGTCTTCTATTTCCTTGCGGAGCGTCCTGACGACCTCCTCTGTGCCTCGCAATTGTGCCAGACAGGACACAATTGCCATCGGCTTGCGCGCTTTTACTAAACTTTTCCTGTGAATCTGACTCAGGTTCTCCCACCAAGTATGCCCTATACTCCCAGGACCTGAGTCGTCGTTACTGCAGAAATCCTTCCACACGGGCCATCCTTTGCCCTGCAGAAATTTGGATTTCCACCTCCCAAACGGGACACTGTCCCGCTCCTACGCTGCTGACTGGTGCGACAGCAAAATCTTCGGGGTTCATGAGGCGCTGCATCGCTTGCATTGCCTGCATGGCTCTCTCTTATCTGCTCGTTACGTTCGAATTTGGAACAGGGGGTCAAGGTGGCGTGGTAGATACGGGTACGGCTTGCGCTACTTTCCGAAATACCACCTGCCGATAGTTTTGACGCAACAAAAAGTCTATCAGTTTTGCCTTATAGCCCTGTTAGTTACGCATGCATATACACACTTCCGAATTGTGAATTATTAACCAGAACCTCTTGAACACTTGTGGTTTTTTTTGTTGTTGTTTTGTTTCCGATTGGATTCTAATTCAAAATGTTGGGGTTCTCCCGGAGTGGTTTTCCACTTCTAAGTCGGGTCCCGGCGGAGTCGCCAATTATGTTGCTCTTTCTAGCTTTATTCTATTTGCTCTGTTTTGGTCACCTTTGCTCATGAGTCGCCAGGTATCTTTATGATACCGCCACTTGGTTCAAGTTTAGGTTATGATTAATAACACAGCACACCGCTTAGTAAGGATTAAAACAACGGTCATTTATTATATACAACAAGCAATATTAATACCCTAATACTACTTTCTATATAACAAACCTATCACTACTGGCCAATACTTAACTTAGGAAGAGCCCACCAGGTCAGGGAAACAAATGGCTTGTCCAATCAAATCTGGCCCGCGGGATTCAAAAGGCTGCTACAGGTCGGTGGCTAGGTGTCTCTACCGGATAGCGATCGTTGGATTCACACTTACTGCTACCGGTAGCTGGTCTTCCGAAGGTCTCGAGCAGGCGAAGATGAGAGAGAGAGATCTGAACTTGGACCTTTACTTTTATAGGGCCCAGGGGCTTCCCGCCTCCCGGTGCGGCCCTTGACCCTGAGTCCCAAGTGATTGGATTCTGTCCCCAGTCTCTGGGGTCGATGTGTCCAATGGTGAAGCGATTCCTCGATCGGGGGTTGGTCGCTCACCTATCTTTGTTTCGGCCACTGCAGGCGCCGACAGGTCTGGCCCGGTATTCAATTGCGAATATGTTGCAATTGTTCCCGGGGATAGCCGATTTAACTGTGGATGTCTGAGTTGATTAGGTGTAAACAGTCCTGAATGAAACTGCGGATACCTGGGTTGAAGGGCTGTTGATAGCCCTGAGTATCGATCTGGGCTACGTTCCCAGAGCTGAATATGCGAACCTGTCTGCAGCTGCCTGCTTGTGTCTTCTTGGCTGCTTTTCCCAGCAGTCTTTCGGGTTAGCCATTTTAAACTGGGTTTTGGCCAGATTAATCGGAACGCAGCCATTTTACATGGCTACATTACTGAGCAGGATTATAATGGTAAGCCGGAGATGAGAGCATGATTGCACATCCTGAACTCTAAAGGGCAAGAATCTTAGATTGCATCTTTGAAACCATCAATGTTTTTTTTACATAATTTGGACTTCAAACCAGGTTTGTGACGTCCACAGGCAATGATTTTTTTTGACTGTCCATTGATTCCAAAGATTATAAGCGTGCACTTTATTTTAATCTTTGGCTCCAATTTGCTGAAATGGGATTAAAATCTCTTCTGTCTCTTGCTGGGTATGGTCCGTAGAATAAGAACCATTTCAAACTGAAAAGAAAACTCCTGGCCCATGTCCTGTTACTTTGCATCATACCAATGAGATTTATACGAACTGACTTTTCTTCATTTGCTCTTATCAATAGTTTCAGCTATTATTCCTGTTTTGTTTTCAAGGCAAAATTTGGAAAATGTGATATCCCAAAGCCTGGGTTCTTTGATTTTGAAGGCAAACAGAAATGGTAAGTGGTTTTCTTTCAGAATTTTTTTTTTCAGTGTAAGCATTAAATATAAGTACCTATGTTCTGAGATAGAACCACATATGGGTAGGATGGAATGAAAAAGTGCTGGAAATATTCAGCATCTGTTGAGAAAGAAAGAGAGTTAATATTTTGAGTCCAGTATAACTCTTCATGTGCAATCACACTCTCATCTTTATTTTCCCACAGTCATTCTCCATATATAATAAATGTATCCAGTATACCACAAACATTACCTTGTCACTGTAGAGTTCAGAATCATTCAGCTGCTGGGATTAGGACTACTTTTCCTGCTGCACAATTTATCCACTCCCTGTTCTGAAGAGTCAGGTTTTATTCAAAATGTTAACTGTTTCTCTCTCCACAGATGTTGTCAAACTTGCTGAATATTTACAGTATTTTCATTGTGTTTTTGTTGCCTGTTCAAATTTGAAGGCCAGTGTTCAAGAGGGATCAACTGTAGTTTTCTATGCTTTTAATTTGAAGAGAGGTAGTATTGAAACCAGAAGTGTGAGCATGAGCGCAAGCCGATCAATTAAAATGGCAAATAAATGTAAACTTGGTCACGCTTGTGGATTGAGTGGAGGTGTTCCACAAAGCAGTCACCCAGTCTGCAATTCGTTTCCCCATTGTAGAGGAGACCATATTGTGAGCAGTGAACACAGTATACTAAATTGAATGAAAGCATGTTATTGGGCTGGTTTAGCACACTGGGCTAAATCGTTGGCTTTTAAAGCAGACCAAGGCAGGCCAGCAGCATGGTTCAATTCCCGTACCAGCCTCCCCGAACAGGCGCTGCAATGTGGCGACTAGGGGCGTTTCACAGTAACTTCATTGAAGCCTACTCGTGACTTTTAATTTTTTAATTTTATTGAGCTACAGGAGGGATGTTGGCGCCTTCAAATCTGTATCCCCGCCCTTAGCTACCGCAAACTTTGGAGGAGGGAAATTCAAAATTTAGAACGGGAACAGAAGTTGTGCCCATCAGTACATCTGATGAGGCAAGCCAAATCTGAACATTTTGCTTCCCTTACATATCTTCGACTTAAATTGTTTCTTGTTTACTGACAGGGAAGCATGGAAAGCGATGGGTGATATGACTGCACAACAAGCTATGCAGGAATATGTTGCAGCTATAAAGAAATTGGATCCAGAGTGGAATCCTAAGGTAATGTTACAGGGATGGCTGCAATGTTTTACACCCACAAGTTGCAAGGTTTGGAAATAACCGTATTTTCAATTATTTGCTACCTTTTTCCTTGATCTTTTCTTTGCCACATTATCACTCCCTGCTATCCTATGTGACCAGGTGCCACCCTTTCTTTGTGTGTTTCTCCATTTATCCTTCAGCCTCTTCCTGTAGTTGCATAGTTCAAATACCTGCTTGACCAAGTGGGAGATTCACGGAGTTCTCTTTCATATTCACAGAGTTAGGATCAAAAGCAAGGAAAGTGCACTGTATAATGATGTGTGTGCATGTAATAGTTTTAAAGCAACTGGTTAAAGCCTCTGCTACAAAATTGGATGAAGGGATTTCATACCAGTGCGTTACGCATCGGCCGGTAGTGGGTGTAACATCCAGGTCAGTGCGCTCAGATGATACTCAGCGATGTCAGTATGCCACTTTAGCCTGTGCTTTCTTAATTGTCATGATGTGGAGATGCCGCCGCTGGACTGGGGTGGGCACAGTAAGAAGTCTCAACACCAAGTCCAACGGTTTATTTGAAAGCACAAGCTTTCGGAGCGCTGCTCCATCATCAGGTGAAGGAGCAGCGTTCCGAAAGCTTGTGATTTCAAATAAACCGTTGGACTTTAATATGGTGTTGTGTTTCTCGATTGTGGTTATATATTTGCACCCAATGTGGCAGAGAGACGTGTTAAGCACAGGCAATTACCTCTCCTCTATGAAAGGGGGAAGCAGAAATTGGAGCTTAAGAGGGAGATCTCTGGGAACAGCATAACTATCTGTGGTCCAAACCGCTTCACCACTGTGGGATTTCCCTGGGTCCGTTGTGAACCTTTGATAAGGATTGCTTGCTATGATTAGTCAACATCTCCATTATTATTGTTTCATGTGACCCTCGGGATGGCCGAAGGTGAACTAGGTCATTTTTGACCATGACCGTCTTTGCCAAGCAATTCATATGTACTGGTACCTCTCACTGATTAATCTTTTGATGCATCCACCCTATGAAGTGGATTCACTGCAGGAGTTCCTCTAGACAGTGTCTTGAGCCCAACCATCTTCACCTGCCTCATCCATTACCTTTTTGCCATCATAAGGTAAGATCATAAGTGGGACATTTGCCAATAATTGCATAGTGCTCAACACCATTCCCAACTCATAATGAAACTGTCTGTTCCTAAAATAGCAGGACCTGGACAACATTCTGGCTTGAGCTGTTAAGTGGCAAATTGTTTCTATTCTTTCACAGGATCTCACCATCCCTGGCAACGGCAGCAATTGTTACCATCCCTAAATGCTGTTGAGAAGGTGATGGTGAGTCACCTTCTTGAAATGCTGCAGTCTGTAGTGAATGGACCCACAGTGCCATTGGGAAGGAAATCCCAGGTTTTTGACCGAGTGACAGTAAAGGAATGGCAATATAGTCCCAAGTCATGGTGGTGTGCTACTTCGAGAAAGTCTTCTTGCAAGTGGTGGTGTTCCGAAGCACCTGCTAACTTTATCCTTCTAGGTGGTAGAAGTTGCAGGTTCAGGTGTTGTAGAAGGAACCTTGGCGAGTTGCTACATCTTGTAGATGGTGCACATTGCTGCTCCTGTGCGTTGGTGGTGGAGGGTGTGAATGTTTAAGATGGTGGATGGGGTGCCGATCAAATGGCTGAGAAAAAAGCTCATCCAGGCAAGTGGGAAGCATTTCATCACGCTCCTAACCTGTGCCTTGTAGATGGTGGACAGGCTTTGGGGAGTCAGAAAGTTAGGTACTTGCCACCAAATTGCCAGCCTCCAACTTGCTCTTGCAGCCACAGTATTTATGTGGCTAGTCCAGTTCAGTTTCTGGCCAATAGTGATTTCCAGGATGTTGATTGTGCGGGATTCAGCGATGGTAATGCCATTGAATGGCAATGGAGGTGGTTAGATTCTCTCTGTAGATGGTCATTGCTTGGCACTTGTGTGGCACAAATGTTGCTTGCCACTTATCAACCCAAGCCTACGTAGAAACTTCAAAAATAGGGGCAGGAGTAAGCTATTTGGTCCTTTGAGCCTGCCCTGCCATTCAAGAGGATCAGCCGTGATCAAATATCTCAACACTATACTCCTGCGCTCTCCCCATACCCCTTGGCACCGTTAGAATCTAGAAATCTACCTGTTTTCTTCTTAAATATATGCAGTGAGTTAGTCTCCGCATCCCTCTGGTAGAGAATTCTACTGGTTCATCACCTTCTGATGAAGACGTTCTCCTCATCTCAGTACTAAATGGCCTATCCCATATCCTGAGACTGTGCCCCCCTCTCTTTTAAAAAAATATTTTTATTCAAGGCATTTTCATATATACAAACAGAATCCTAAGAACAACCAAACAATTCAATGGGATGCCAAACCCTCCTCACATCCCACTTCCCCATTTTACCCCCCCCCCCCCCCCCCCCCCCCCCCCAATCCCCAACTGACCCTTCAAACCACCTTACAGAAATCAATAAATGGCTTCCACCTCCGGGGGAACCCATAAACCGACTCCCTCAAGACGAACTTGATGTTCTCCAGGCCTCGGGAATTCTGCCAGGTAGCTCACCTGGTAGCCCCCGCATTCGGCAGCTCCCAGGTCCGCCACCCAAGCTAAATCCATCTCCAGGCAATCAGGGAGGCAAAGGCCAAAACATCGTCCTCTCTCACTCCCTGGACTCCTGGGTCTTCCGACGCCCCAAATATCGCCACCTCTGAACTCAAAACCACCTCCACATCCAACACCTTAGTCACCACAAACGAGAACCCCTGCCAGAACCCCCTCAGTCTCGGGCATGCCCAGAACTTGTGGATGTGCTTTGCGGCCCCCCCGCACATCACCCACACCTATCCTCTACCCCCGCAAAGAACCTACTCATCTCGCCTCCGTCGTATGAGCCCTGTGTAACACCTTGAACTGGATGAGGCTTAGCCTCACACACGACGCTTAGCCTCACACACGACGAGAATGCTTTCGCCCTCCGCATGGCCTCCGCCCACGTCTCAGACCTCACCTCCCCTCCCATTTCCTCTTAATATCCCCTGCCCGGGCTCCCTCCCATATAAATATCCTTAACTCCTTATAAATATCCGACACCTACCCCTCCCCTATTTCATCCTTCCACAGCACCTTGTCCTGCAACCCCAGAGGCGGCAGCCCAGGAAAGGACAGCACCTCCCTCCTTACAAAGACCGAACCTGTAGGTACCTAAAGCCATTCTCCCTGGGCCTCAGACATTTCATAGAATTTACAGAAGGAGGCCATTCGGCCCATCGGTTCTGCACCGGCTCTTGGGAAGAGCACCCCACCCAAGCCCACACCTCCACGCTATTCCCATTACCCAGTAACCCCACCCAACACTAAGGGCAATTTTGGACACTAAGGACAATTTAACATGGCCAATCCACCTATCCCGCACATCTTTGGACTGTGGGAGGAAACCGGAGCATCCAGAGGAAACCCACGCACACACTGGGAGAACGTGCAAACTCCGCACAGACAGTGACCCAAGCCAGGAATCGAACCTGGGACCCTGGAGCTGTGAAGCAATTGAGCTAACCACAATGCTACCGTGCTGCCTCCAGGTCCTCCAACTCTGCAAATTTGCCACCGATAAACAGTTCGCCAAAGTACTCAATCCCTGCCTGCCACCCCCCTGAAACCTCACGTCCAGCCACGGCGGTGCAAACCTATGGTTATTACAGATTAGCACCGACACCACCACTGAGCTCACAAAGTACCTGGCTGGCGATAGCGGTAAAGGCACCAACAACAAAGCCCTTAAACATGTACCCCTGCACGATGCCGCCTCCATCTGTCCCCACACCGACCCTTCCCCCCAGGGCCCATTTCTTAACCATAGCAATATTCGCCGCCCAGTAGTAATTCATCATATTTGACAATGCCACGCCTCCCCCTCGCCCCGTTCCAGGAAAGCCCTCCTAACCCACGGGGTCTTCCTCACCACACCAATTCAGAGATCAGCCCATTGATCTTCCAAAAAAAATGATTTGTGGACAATGATTGGGAGGTTCTGAAACATAAGCAGAAACCTTGGTAGCACCCGTCTTCACCCGCCCTGCCAGCGACAACGGCAGCACCTTCCACCTCTTAAAGTCTGCTTTCATCTGCTCCATCAACCGAGCCAGGTTCAGCTTGTGCAACTGTGCCCAGCACCTCGGCACCTGGATACCCAAATATCTAAAACTCGCCCCCACCTTCCTAAACGGCAGCTCCCCAAGCCTCCTTTCCTGCCCTCTAGTCTCAATCGGGAACACCTCACATTTTCCCATATTCAATTTGTATCCCGAAAACCGGCAATCTTCCCCAGGATCCCCATGATGCCTCTGATGCTGCCCACCGGGCCCGAAATGTACAGTAGCAGGTCGCCGGCATACAATAAGACCCTGTGCTTGATACCTCCCTCCCCCGCTCGATCCCTCTCCAGTCCCTCGATGCCCTAAGCGCCATTGCCGGCGGCTGTATTGCCAAGGTGAAGACCAACCCCTGCCTCGTCACACGACGCAGCCCGAAGTACGCCAAACTCACTCGGTTCATACGCACACTCTCAGCCGGCGCCCTATATAACAGTCGGACCCAATCTACAAATCCCTGCCTGAACCCAAATTGCCCCTGAACCGCCAACAAATATGCCCACTCCACCCATTCAAACACCTTCTCCACGTCCATCGCTACCACTACCTCCACCTCCTGCCCATCCGAAGGCACCATAATTACACTGGGTAGACTCCTCACATTCGCCTGCAGCTGCCTCCCCTTCACAAAACCCGTTTGATCTTCGCCTATCACCCCCGACACAGTCCTCAATTCACGATGACAACACCTTCGCCAATAACTTGGCGTCCACATTCAATAATGATATTTTATGCCCTCACCAGCAGTGGCCCCAGGTCGGCCCCAAACATTTTATAGAACTCTACCAGGAACCCATCCGGCCCCAGAGCCTTCCCTACCTGCATCTCCCCCATACTATCCACCACCTCCCTCAGCCCAATTGTGGCCCCCTGTCCCAGAACCAGCCCCCCCCATTACTTTGGGGAAACTCTAACCCTGGGTGTCACTGGCTGGGCCGGCAGTTGTTGCCATCCTTGAGGGCATTTAAGAGTCAGCCGCATTGCTATGGGTCTGCAGTCACATGTAGGCCAGATCAGGTAAGGATGACAGATTTCCTTCCCTAAAAGACATTGCTGAACCAGAAGGGTTTTTATGACAATCGACGATGGTTTCATGGTCGGTATTAGACTTTCAATTCCTGATTTTTATTGAATTCAAATTCCACCTTCTGCCCTGGTGGCATTCGAACCCATGTCCCCAGAGAATTACCCTTGGCTTCTGGATTAATAGTCCAGTGACAATATCACAATGCCACTGCTACCCCCACCAACAGCGTCTTGTCCAGCTCGCAAAAATCAATCCGGGAGTACACCCGGTGCATTCGGCCTGCCGAATCTCCACGGGTCCACCCCCCTCATGCGCTCCATAAACTCCTTCAGCTCCTTCGCCACTGCCGACACCCTTGACGACATGGGACTCGACCGGTCCAAACTCTGATCTATGACAATATTGAACTCATCCCCCATGATCAACCGATGCGAGTGCGGATTCTTTCCTATCACCCACCTCATAAAATCTACATCATCCCATTTCAGGGCATAGACATTCACCTGAACTACTGGCATCCCCATCAATCTCTCACTAACCATCACATGCCTTTCCCTCCGCCCCCCCCGCCCCTGTCCTTCCTCCCTCCAGTTCCGCTCCCCACCATCCAACCCAGCCATCCATCCCTAAAGAGTAACAAAAGGCACACTCACCATCTTTGCTCCCCCGTGAAAACCTCTCCGTGAAAACCTGCCCCTGAAAACCCACCACCAAACACTGTAAAGAACACACAAAACTCCTTCAAAGTTCAATGTCCTCACACTCCTCCCAGTCCATTGTCCCTCATAAATTCCATTGCCTCTTCTGGCATGTCAAAATAAAGCTCTTGCTTCTAAAAAATCACCCGCAGGCGGGCTGGGTACAAACCGCAAAATGCACCCCCTTTTTGAAGAGGGCAGCCGTAATCTGGTTAAACCCGGCTGCCCTCTTGGTCAGCTCCGCACCCAGGTCGTGGTACACCCACAGCTCATTCTCTTCCCGGGTACATTTCCTGGTCTGCCTCGCCCACTGAAGAATCTTCGCCCACTGAAGAATCTTCTCCTTGTCTGGAAAGCGGTGCAACTGCACCACCATCGCCCTTGGTGGCCCGCTCGCCCGCCTACGCCCGCGGCCTCCTGTGTCTGCGGCCTCCTCAGAGTCCTGTGCGCTTGATCAAAGGCCCCCTCCCCTATCAATTTCTCCAACATCCTTGCCACATACACCGCAGTCTCCGCACCTTCAATGTCTTCAGGCATCCCGACAATCCTTAGGTTTTGCCTTTTGGAGCGATTCTCCAAATCCTCTACCTTCTCCCTCAGCCTTTTCTGGCTCTCCCGCATCACTTCCACCTCAGCCATCAATGAGACCAACTGCTCCACTTGCTCCCTCACCGCCTCCTCCATTTTCTGGATCGGCAGGCCCTAGGACTCCAGCCTCTGCTCCACTCACTTGATCCCAGATCTCAGCGGTTCCAACACCTTGGCTGGGTCTTCCAGGGCCTCTTTCCTCTGCTGCTGAAACTTATCATTCAGGAATTCCACCAACTGCTCTGTCGACCACTGGACGGGTAATGCAGCCCTCTTGTCCTCCGCCATGTTTACCTGTGGCGTACCACGAAAACCCCCCTGCTCTCGCAGCTCTTTCTTTGTTGCACCACTGCTTGTCCGTGGATCCATCTGCCAGCCACACCAGAGGAGTGTTACCTTCCTCAGGCACTCCTGCACCGTTTGCCCTCAAATACTTCAGGTAGGGAAAAGACTGAAAAAAATCCACCAAATGTGCGACCACTCACTCCATGACGTCCATCGGATCCCTCTCTTTCCCCACCCCCTCCCGCATCTAGTCAGTACATGGGTTATGTTACACCTGCAATGCAACACAATGCGTAGCTCAAGCCGCTATGAAATAAGTGGGAGCTGAAATCCTACAAATGCCCAGAATAGGGCAAAACTGATCTTTGGTGTCCAAGGAATGAACTTGGGAATGGGCTCTTCTATGCATTGCAGTCCTCAGGGAGGACTTTACAGAATGGTACTTATGTGTGGGTTCCAACATTATTCAGGGTGCCTTCAAATAGAGTGAAATATCATGCTGCAAGGATTGACAGAATAACTTTAGAAGAATACATTTAATTACTTTGCATTAAATCAATTCATGAACACAACAATGGATTTTTTTGTAATAAAACCTCAAATCAAAGCCAACTGGATTTAGGAGTCTTGGGGGTTCATTCAAATGGTCCTGTTATCTTTGCAACAGAGAAATGGAGTGCCATAAATGGAAGTAATTGTGGTTGTTTGCAGGTGTACCCGCTAAAGTTTTTAACTGCTGTACAAAAGCCACACCCATATATTCTTTAGTTAATTTGGCCCTTTGGGTAGTCTCACGCACAATATGTTGAATGTAGATAAATGTATACTGTTGCATTATTTCAATTGACAGAATGAAGCAAGTTTGTGTCCGACAATCAATCGGTTGCTCAATAGCTTCAGTTTAAGATGGTGTCATTTCTTTCTGCTGTGCAATTGTAATGATTTATCCAGTTTTAAAAATCTAGCTGACTGTTAATGCCACTAATGGCTGTTGACTGATAATTTGCTCTCAAAATTATTTTAAGGAATAACTTAAAGCTGCTTATTTTCCCAATGTTGTGTGCGTTTTTAATTGATGAAGTATTCCTTTCAGAATAAGCAATGAAAAAGGTGTACTTTTCTAAAATGAGGAAAAGAATGCTTGAGTTTTGTGTTCTTTCAACAGAACATTGTCATCTCAATTGAGTACATAAGTACATCCTGATGTAATTAGACTTTGTTTTGTCCCCTGTCTGAATCTTAGGATGCTGATGTTAACTATCCAGTGACTAAATAACAGTGTAGCTAAATATTCAGTGGTTCAATATGCTTTCTAGTTAAATATTCAGTGGTAACAGCTAACTCAGATTGATGTTTGTAATGACAGGAACCCAGCATTTTATGTTCCATATTATTGCAAGTAACGGGAAGTAATTTCATCTTCTGTAAGAGTTTGCTTCAAAACATCAGCTTTGATTCCAGTCAGCGTTGTACTTCATCAGTTTATACATGTAGCTAACTGCATAATGTCCTTCTCTACATAAGGTGGCACTGTTGGATCATATTCGTGGAATATGCAGCTACTAATTGCTCTACAGTTGGTTCCTTTTACTCTTGGTCTCTTCACTTTTGTTTCTGACACGTGAAATCCAAGGAAAGCGTTGTAAATTGTTTAACACTTGAGTTACTTAAATGCTTGATGTTTAACAATTTAAAAATTCAAAAGTTCAGAGACAAATAAGTAACATAAACTTACTGATGCAATGGGGAGGAAAGGACTGCTGTTGAATAGCAATTAAATTGTCCTGCTGTTATAAACATCTGTGAACACATACATTTTACAGAGCAATTTTAAAGTCTTGATTTCCAGCTTCCTCCTCATTGAAATGGTGTCAATACCTTTTCAATTCTACACATTCCAGAATTGCTTGACTGTTGGCCTGAATCAGTTTTTACTGGTAAATGTTTGCCTAGGGATTAAAAGAAAGCATGGCCGTGAAAAATAAATGCAAAGGGATGTGGGAGAGAGTAGATGCCACAGTGGGTGTTCGCTGTGGTATCTGGGTGTGAAACAAATCCAAAGAGTTGACATCAATATTTTCTCTTACTGTCTTTCCCGCGCTCTGTTTTTCCCTCTTTTTGTCTCTCCTTTTGTCTTTTATTCTTTATTAATTGAATTTGGGGCAATATGTATCCATTTACCACTCGGAGCTGATCCTGTTGTGCTAACCTAGCAATCTCAATCTCATTTAGACCACAGAGATGACTGATGTTATAGATAAAAATGAATAATTTGGATGACTTGATGCTGCCAACTGGTGTCCAAACCCAGGCATGTACTCTTTCCAGTTGTTGACATTTCTTAACTTGAGCTCAAAAATCCTAAATTTAAAAATGAATCAAGGGAGAACAGACATAGTGAACTTTTACCTCCGGTGACTAAGTTTGCCACCCGGCTCGATCTGCAGTAGTGGAGTCCATGTGTTGAGAGTAGACATAAGAGCCTATTTACAATGTATCACTCCACATCACTGGGACCAGTGTCTCGTTTCCGCCTGCTCCAAACTTCTAATACTCGCAAGTTCTTAGATTCAAATGAATATACATTTGTTGTTGAAATCTTAATCCCAGCAGTTTGCATAGCCTTTGGCTTCCATGATTAAGATGTGCCATAGTTAGACAGGGACATGTAAATTGTACACATGAAATAAAAGCAAAATACTATGGATGCAGGAAATCTGAAATAAAAACTGAAAGTTCAAGATAAACTCAATAGGTCTGACAGCATCTATGGAGAGAGAAACAGAGTTAACGTTTCGAGTCAGAGATGCCTCTTTGGAACCCAATGAAATGAGAGAAATTTAATCCAAGCAGCTGAATTGGATTTAAACTCAGATTTTACAGACAATGCCCATTTTGCCCCCGTGTTATGCTTTATTTTTAAAAATGAACCGATGTGCTGAATTGCCAGCACCAGCAGTCGCTTAATTTATCTATGCTTGCACAAAAGTTATTTTCTGCAATATTTGTCAATTAGCGAGATCTTGGGTGCTTGTTTTATGTTAACAGAGGCAATAATTTCATGTTGAATTGGTATGTTCTGTATCTGCCAAAATTTACACAGTTCCTGCGTGTAATGAGATCTTCACGACATCTATGAATTCTTGTCCTGGGAATGGGTATACATCCAGAATGATGGAAGGAATTTAAAGGTTTACAATTTTTATTATGTTTACACATGTCACAAATTAATTTAGATGAAGGAAGCTGTATGTGGAAATGGAGAACACCTTGACTTAATTAAGGTGAATTTCTATTTATTTTCCAACTAAGTAGTATTGAATTATTTGACTCTTAGCAGGAGCTCAAACAGAACAGGTTATTTTTCTGATTTCTATGGAACCAGTTTAATCCTTTAATTTCTCTTTCTGGATGTGACTGTACATAACTAGGTTAGTCCCATGCTCCAATATATTGCTCTCACTATTGCAATTCCTGAAACTTGCCTGGAAATTGAGCTCCTTTCACTCTTGCACAAAAGAATTGTTCTAGGCTTATTAAATCACTTCCTTTCGATTATCACAGATTTGAGAGTCTTGCAGGGAAACAGCACGTGGTGGTAATAATGGGTTATAGAGGATTGGTACATACCAACACCATAAATGCACTGATAATTGCAGCTATAAAGCTTTGGAGAAAGGCAGAAGGTTTTATTTGCTAATTGTTCTTTTTTAAAAAAGGACTCTGGTTTCAGTCCATTGAATTCAGTCAGGCTGGGCCTATTTTTGACCAGGTAGGTGTGATCCCGTAATGATGGTTGCTATCAATGATAGCCTGTTGTTTACGGGTGCATGAACCTCGACAAAGGGCTAGCTTGATGACCAATTGATTACAAGATACAGTTATTTCATTCTCCGGTTTCCTGTGGGTGTTGCATTCCAGCTTGCATAAGGAGAACTGGATTTTCCAGTTGCTGTTTCAGTGGTACTATGGATATTATTTTAATACAGTCCTACAACTCATGGACCCTTTCTTTTGGCTATCTGACTGCAGAGTGCTTTATGATAACGATCAGTGAATAATGTACACAATTTATATCCTGAGCAAATATAATTTTGCTTTGCTAAACATATAGGTTATTCATCTCCAGAGTCCAGTGTCTCCTGTAAAAAGGGCAGAAGTGATGGAAAATGCAGTAGTTTATAGGGTTTACTCGGGGAAGCATCTTTGGCTACAAATTATTGTAATTCTGCAGAGAATGTTACCTTTCTCGGGCATTAAAACAGTGCTGCATTGGCTGATAGATAAATGCTTTTGGGTCACTTCTTATGCCAGAGTGTAGTTGAGGGCAGCTGGTTATCCAATTCAAAAATTAATTAAATGAGGATTTTTGTACTAGTTTGTGGTGAGAATTGGTCAAGCTGTATTTTAAAAGAAAAAGTTGGCACAGTGCATTTGTTACATTTGCATGATCCCAGCTACAAAATGTGGTACCAGAATAGCAGCCATGCTATGCACACACACTTGCATAGCCACTGCTGTTGCTGCACCCCATCTCGGTGAGGTTGTTTACCTGGGAGTTAGGAGCATGTGCCTGAAGTGTGCAGAGTTGGTAGATTGTGCATCAATTAACGTGTCAAGCTGATTTGATACTAATATTGTCATTTTTGAGCTTGTTGCTCTAACCTTGCCCTATTCTAAACATGCATTCAGCAGCATGAAGGACACTCCAGCATGAGGGACACTTCACCGGTGTGCATTTAAAGTTTGTAGAAGTGCTTGGTTGTTTGTGGAGTTGGTTAAAGTTGGTGCTGCACAAGGAGAAGGATGGGTATCAAATGCTATACAAAGCTTTGTGCCAAGTTGGAGCCAAACTCCTTCATGCTCCTTGACAGTGCTGGCAGGCTTTCTGTTAGGCTGGCCAATGCACCGAGCATTTAGTTCTGTGCGCATTCCATTAGTACTTTTTCTACACGTGGGGCCAAAATGGAATGGGCAAGAAAGAAAATCTGTCACAGATGTGCAGATCTGTAAATCCTGTCCCAAATTCTGGCACTGTGAATTTTTAGTGCCAAGGGGAAAAGGGGTGGGTCAGAGTCTGCAGCATCAGGTGCACTGATGGGTTGATTATTGAAGTTGTTCCAGCATTTAGATGACTTTGGATGAGAAGGTTTTCTAAATCATCAAAGCACAGTGCAGTCAGGAATGGAACGGAGGGGGGCGGCATTTGCAGTTCTGGAAAGTGTGCAAGTAAGCAGATCTTTTCTGTGAAATGAACTGGAAAGGACCAGGGATAGAGTTGGAATTGCACAAAGAAGTAGGTGAGAAGAAGGGGTGTGCTCATTTGGAACTTGTAGGCTGCTGTCTCCCCGATGGGATATCAGGCCATTCAGCCAGGCTTCCAATAGCTCCAGCTGAAGAAAGGAAATCTATCATTGAAAATGTATGTCGCCCCATCACACCTGCAAACCATTGAGGCAGTACGTAGGCATCATTGTGCAACATGAGGAAGGGTCATCAACCAGCAAGAGGTCAAACCTCAGGAGCCAAGGAGGAGGAGCTGAGAATACCCTGACCGCAGGTCTGTCACAACAGGCTCACCTACCTGCCTATGCTCAAGTATCAGTGTAGGAAGAGACTTTGTCCAGAGAGGCATCTGATATCTGTGCATCCTTAATGATGAATTGTCCTCTAGAACCACCCACTGACATGCCCTGTTGGTAACACTGAAAGTGACGGTGGTCCTTAACCTCTTCTCCTCTGGTTCATTTTAGGGCCCTGCTACTGATCTCTGTGGAATGTTGCCATTGGCTGCTCACCACTTCATTCACACCGTCACAGGTGCTCCCTTTATAAAGCTGGCTGATTTCATGGGTTTCACTTTAATAGTTGACGTCACCGGGTGCAAAGCCTGGTTGACTGCAAACATCTTGCCACCAAGACACTCACCGACAGACCTGACCGGTTTATTAAAAAGAAGAGCAACTTTTCCCATCAATATCCAACTGGGATACGACAATAGGAAGAACTTCCTGCATGTCATAGAATCATAGAATTTACAGTGCAGAAAGAGGCCATTTGGCCCATCGAGTCTGCACCGGCCCTTGGAAAGAACACCCTAACTAAGACCATACCTCCACCCTATCCCACACCTCCACCCTATTCCCATAACCCCACCTAACCTTTTTTGGTCACTAAAGCAATATAACATAGCCAATCCACCTAACCTGCACATCTTTGGACTGCGAGAGGAAACCGAAGCACCCGGAGGAACCCACACAGACACAGGGAGAACGTGCAGACTCCACACAGATAGTGACCCAAGCCGGGAATCGAATCTGGGACTCTGGAGCTCTGAAGCAACTGTGTTAACCACTTTGCTACCGTGCTGCCTGAGTATGCTTTTCAACAACTGCCATGATATCTATTTACTGATAAAGTCAAGCCTGCCTCGGCTCCTCCACCTCATCCCTCAGGTCTGTGGATGGATTCTGGGCAACAATAGATACCTGCTAAGCAGATGACTCCTAGCTCCCTTGTGAGATCCTCAAACAGCCTTAGCCACGGTACAACAAGAACCATCTGCACATCAGGAAACTATAGGTTTTGATACCTTGACCACCGTGGCTGGGCCCTACAATGCAAAACCGCTGGGGTCACCTGAGTGGTCATTGTGCGCTGCATGCTGCATAACATATGGTGCAGCAGGGGAGGAGTGACACAACCAGAAGCAAAGCTCAAGAAAGGGCCAATGACATCAGCGGAGGGGGAGCAGGTTAAGGGCCTGTGAATCAGGGGAAGAGGACTCCGATGCACACTGTGGAGCTCAGAGTGCTGGAAGGGCTTGGGGATGTAGAGAGTGATTCTTTCAAGATTGTACTGCTGTAAGGGACTTAATGATCCAGGAATAGTTCAGCTGAGGGATCCTGAGTAATTGATGGGACGCTTGCCGGCCACTGGAAGACGCCTGAGTCTTCACATGGAGACCAAGCAATCCAATATCCTTCCCAATGCAGCCATCGCATGCAGATGGGCTACTGGCTGCAGTATTCACTGGCATCAGTGAGAATCTGGTGAATTAATTTAACATTGTAAATACTGTTTGTAGAACTATAACTAGCATGCAAACCATTGCATGAACCAATTAATTTAATAGTGAGTGAGAGAATGTATTCACCAAATACAAATATAACACCATAGTGACCAATTAGTGATCAAGGTGACGTGGTGCCCTGTGGACATAGACACTCCTCTGACATTCACCGTTTGTTACCTTGATGGAGGCAGCCATCACACACTCTTGGCTATGTGGCTGTGAACACCATGGCAGTTGGCTTCATTGTGCAGGAACCTGGTTAGGGCTCTACCTGCAACTGGGCTGTCTGGTTTAAGCCTCCATCACTGGAAGCTGAACCGCAGATCAGAGGAGTCGAGGATGGTGAGGTTCCTGAAAGCTGCATGGAACTCTCATCCTCCTCTTGAACATTCTCAGTCCTTGGTGGATTTTCCTGCTGGCATGAGTGGTTCTGCTGCTGGGGCAGAATTTTCATTCCTTTCAGCCACCATTTTGCCACCTGCGCTTTCAGGTCTGTTCAGGATCCTTAGCTCCTCATGTGCTCCATGGACATCCGCGCTCGGACTCTGAGCTGCCTGGCCCCGGCTCCGAGCTGCCTGGCTCAGGTTAGGAATGGAGCCTTTGTAGGACATCACACTGCTCTTACCTTCATTGCAGGTGCTGTCGCATGTGGTTCTCCATGAGGTTGCCAATCTCATGGGAGGTATTCATGCGCTGGAAACAATTTGGTTGAGCCCGTCTCCTCTGTGGACATCTAGCATTGAATGAACTTGCAGTGCCTCATGGACCTCTGACAGTTAGTACTTGATGTGGAGATGCCGGCGTTGGACTAGGGTGAGCACAGTAGGAAGTCTTACAACACCAGGTTAAAGTCCAACAGGTTTGTTTCAAACACTAGTTTTCGGAGCACTGCTCCTTCCTCAGGTGAATCTGAGGAACCTGAGGAAGGAGCAGTGCTCCGAAAGCTAGTGTTTGAAACAAAACTGTTGGACTTTAACCTGGTGTTGTAAGACTTCTTACTGAGTTAGTACTTGGAACAGCAACAGCAGATGTGTGGCTGAGGAAGAAGCCAAGGCAACATGCAATGGGTTGTGAGATTATTTTGGGTTCCTTTTATGCTGGGCCAACTTTCACAGGGACATCAGCTTTTGGCCAGCAGTGACAACTACTCACAGTTCAATGGGATTGTGGCATTGGGAAATTTCCCAACTCTTGATTTCTGCCTCCAATATGAGCATTGCCCTATGGCCTTTTCTTCATTGGTCTCTTGTCCCTCTTGCACTTCAGGCCCCTGCAGAGGTTCCTGACCAGGTTGAAATTCTTGGGCATCTGAAGTAAAGGCACAAGGGTAGGATTGGGGTGGGGGAACATTGTTGGGGGCAGGTATAAGTGGAAGTGGAGGTATGGTAACAAGAGGTGCATGCTTCTGCTATCACAAGGAATTGCACGATGAGGTGGAAGTGGAATGTGAGAAAGTGGATTAAGTTGGAACTTACTGACATATATGGTTTCAGCCTCACTATTGCCGTGGTCTCAGTTATGCCACACCAATAATTGCCTGCATCGATCTCTTCTGTAGAGGTCAGGTAGCCATGTGAATTCTCTGCTGCTTAGGTGCTACTGACGTCAATTATGGATTGCCTTGCCCTGCAAGCGAGAGAGATTTGCATCAGTGTATGCATGAAATGTGTTGAGTTATGTGCTTTCTGCAGTTGAGCAGTGCAAAGGCAGTGTGAGGCGTGTAGTATATAGGAACATAGGAAATAGGAGCAAAAGTAGGCAATTCAGCACTTTGAGCCTGCTCCTCCATTCAATTAGATCATGGCTGATTGCTTCCTGGTCTCAATTCCACCTCCCCACCTGTTGCCCATACCCCTTTAACCCATTTTTATCAAAAATATATCTTTCACTTTCTTGAAACCTTTTAATGACTCAGATGCCACCGAACTATGGGGCAGTGAGTTCCTTAAATTCACTACCCTTTGCGAGAAGTAAATCCTCCTCCTCAAATCTAAACCTACTGTCTTTCAGCCTATATCCTTGACCTCTCGTTCTAGGTTTCCCCACAAGGGCGAACATTTGATCTACGTTTACTTTATCAATCCCATTTAATATTTTATACACCTCAATCCGATTCCCTCTCATCCTTCTAAACTCCAATGAGTATAAGGCCAAACTGTTTAATATCTCCTCATACGTCAACCCTTTCATCCCGGAATCAATCTGGTGAACCTCCTGAACTGCCTCCAATGCCACCACATCCTTCCTCAAATAAGATACCAAAACTAGACGCACTACTCCAGATGTGGACTCACCACATCTGGAGTATTACCACATCTCGAGTAGTAGTACCAATGGAAGTGAGGTACTTGATGGATATGAGTTGTGCTTGTTCGGGAATGATGGTAGGTGAGTGAAGGGGTTGTGTTGAATGGAGCAGTGTGTGTGCGGCTAGTGATTCATTTGTAAGGGTATGCCATGTGAAGTTGCATTCACTCACCTTGACCCAGGGATGGAGGTTGGTGTGTGAGGTAATTTAATCTTTATATGGCACTGCATCCAGGTCCTTGGCGCTAGTCCACTGACTTTATGTGTTGTCTTTCTGGTGGACCACTTAGGCACCTATGGGAAGAGAACTTCTAGAGAGCTGCAATGGAGAACCTAGGAGCTTGCGGCTGGACGTCCTGCACCATTTCCTCTCCTCTTTCTGCAGAGATTCTTGAACCAGGTCTAGCAGCTAACTGGCAGATATACTGCACATCACCTTTAAAAATTGTAAGACCAGATTTAAGACATGCTACCCTTGTACGAACCTGGGGCTCCTACTGAGGTATGCAGCCAATCAGCAGTGTGAGTTGTATTGCCTGAATGGATTGGATTGGATTTGTTTGGATTTGTTTATTTAAACGTGTACCAAGGTGCAGTGACAAGTATTTTTCTGCGAGCAGCTCAAACAGATCATTTAGTACATGAGAAAGAAAATAAAATAAAAAGAAATACATAATAGGGCAACACAAGGTCCACAATGTAAATACATAGACACTGGCATCGGGTGAAGGATACAGGAGTGTAGTATTGATCAGGTCAGTCCATAAGAGGGTCGTTTAGGAGTCTTGGAACAGCGTTTTTAAAATGTTTTTAAATCTGTTCGTGCGTGTTCTCAGACTTTTGTATCTCCTGTCCGATGGAGGAATGTCAGCACAAATAAAATTTAATAAACAGACAGCATGAAGTTTGCCTTGTATTGTTTACACATTGGTGTGGGTCAAACATGCATTGTGATTCTAGCACACAATTACTGGCCTAATTCAATATTCTTCACCCTGAGTTTGTGAATGGATTCAAATTTTCCTAATTCCAATTTCCCACCCATATAGCAGTTATCATATCATTGAAAAACCTCTATAAATGGTACAGTAATACCCTAGGCATAAAAACGAAGATGAGTGTACAAAGAGCAGAAGCTATCTAATCTTTCTATTGGTGAAAGGTTAATTTATGTTTTGCAAGAAAATGAGTAATAGCTATATTGCAAAAGAAGGCAATAGGCAAAATTCCCCCATTTTGAAACAAAGTGCCACTGGAGGGTGTGGGGGGTTGGGGGGGGGGGAAGTGAAATTAAATGAAAGGAAAGTAGAGTCGAGTGTTTCCCGCTGCAGGAAACACGCCAAACCCTCCAGCCCTGACCTCCTTAATGATGCACCAGGGTGTGTTATGCAATATTTAGTGGTGGAGCAGGATTGGATAGCCTAGGTGCCATTTTGGAAAGATTTCATGAGGTTGAGGGGTGCCCTGATAAGCCTACAAGATTGAGGGGCATGGATAGAGTGGATGGGTAGGCATTCTTCCCAGGGTGGCGGGATCACTCATCAGGGGGCATAAGTTTAAGATCCATGGGGCAAAGTTTAGAGGAGATGTGCGAGGCAGGTTTTTTTTACACAGATCGTGGCGAGTGCCTGGAAAGCGTTGCCAAGGGAGGTTGTGGCAGAAGATACATTAACGGCGTTCAAAAGGCATCTCGACAAATACATGGATTGGATGGGTATAGAGTGATACGGCACTAGGAAGTGCAGAGGGTTTTGGCCAAGGGTGGTATCAGGACCAATACAGGTTTGGACGGCCAAAGGGCCTGTTCCTGTGCTGTATTGTTCTTTGTGTCCAATATCACTGACCCACTATTGAAGAAAGAAGATGGACCTCCTGAAAACGAAGGTAGATCTCTGGGAGCACTTTGAGACCGGAAGATTGTCCTCCTGAGACTGAAGATGGATCTCCAGGAACATTCAGAGGCTGGAAGATGGACTTCCTTCAAGTCACCTAATCTGAGAGGTCCACCTGCAGATGTACTCCCGACCCACAGCTGTGGTGCTCCAGAATCCAGGGTTGCGGACAGCCTCCATCCTGAACTCGGGTGGCAGCCTCAGATATTGTTCATATCAACCCTAACATCTGCGCGCCCCGTTCCGAATGTGCGTCATGCCAACGATGTTTTCGTGTCAGCACCTGGCAAGGGTGGTCGGATCTTCATCTGCAACCCATGGCCGGCACCAGCGAAAGATCTGACTGTAACTTTACACTGGCGTGAAACAGATTTTCTGGGCAGTCCGCCATGGAACATGCTGGTGGAGGCTTGGGAACGTTCCGCCTAATGTCTTGTGCAAAGCTTGGTCAACACTGATGGTACATAATTTAGATTGCAGGTTGGTTCCACTGTACGTAATGTTCCGAGGTGGGACATTGCAACAATTCTTAAGAAAAAGTCAAATGAGTTCATTTGGCTCTTTAAGAACATTGAAGTCAGTGGGTGGAACTTTCTGGCCCCGCCTGCGTGTGGACTGGAAATTACCACCCAAGGTGTAAATTGTCCATCCCAATAAAGATGATTCCCGTGGTGGATGGGATTGCAAAATGTTCCCAGTGTCTTCTATCCAAGGTGGACAGTTCGGTTAAGGTGAATTTCTATCTCTTTTGTAGAACACATAATCAATTAAATGTTTCATTTGAAAGGTACATTACTATCCACTGTGGTGAATATTTTAAAGGAAACTTAAAATAGCATTCCTGGTGCTGATGATTCCCCTCAACCCTTACCTCAGCATCTACCACTAATTAAATGAAAAGAGGGTGTCTAATCACTCCAGGTAAATCAACAGACTACTAAGCCCCTTCACTTTCAGTTGTCGATCCTTTTTATTCTATTAAAAATGTGCTGTGAGACAAAGGCACAACTTTATGCAGACAAAAGTCTGAATTCTATGGAAATTTATGACCTATGGATCCATCAATAGAAAATGTACTTTTTGACATTGTGCAGGTTGAATCTTTGTCCGCTTCTCTTTTTCATTAGTCTCTCCCTCGAGTAGGTACTTATAAGTAGTTGTCCTGTGATACCTTGCCTCCAAATAAAAAGTTGTTAAATTTGTGCTTTGGCTTTAAAATTATTCAGAAAAATAAAGATTACAGCCTGTGGAAAGACAAACTTTGTTATTGCTCCTGGAGTGCAATGCTGGGACATTTATCATGTTCCTGAACTGGGGGATTACAAGCACCAGGGTAATTTTTAACACTTGCCAGCTGACACTCTTATAGTTCTGCAAAGAATATCAACTTCAAGCCCAGGCTTTTCAGAGAGAATTGTGTAAAGACGTTAATAAAGACAGTTTGTTGTGCTGCGGGAAATCCCTCATGTCTTTATGTTGCAATTCTTGTTTTGTTATTTTAGAAATCCTGTATTCCTTATTATCAGGAAATAATATAGCTGCTATTGGTTAACAAGTTACGATTTGTTGAGGCAAATTGACTTTGACTACTTTTGTCATCTGTTTGGGTTGCTTTTTGGTGTGGTAGATTTTCTTAACTGCTTATGATTTGGCACTGTTGAGGGGGAGCCTGGAGTGAAATTATGCACCAGTGAATTCAACATCCTGTGCCAGGATGAGCCTGATACAGTTTAAGGTGGTGCAAAGGGCCCACATGACTCTGGCTCGCATGAGTGGGTTCTCCCCCAATGTGAAGGACAAAAGTGAGAGGTGCGCAAGAGGGCCTGTAACTCATGTCCATATGTTCTCGGCTTGCCTGAAGTTAGGGGGATTGTGGACATTTTCGAGACACTGTTGGAGATTGTGAGGGTAAGGATGGTGCCGTGTCCATTGGTGGTGTTTTGGAGCTACAGGAGAGGAGGGGGGACCGATTTTGTGGCCTTCGCTCCTCTGATTGCCTGACGGCAAATCCTACAGGGATGGAGTGCGGCGGCGCTGCCCAGGGGTGTCAGTGTGGTTGGGGGATAAGGTGGAGTTCTTACAATTGGAAAAGATTAAGTTCACACTTAAAAGGATCAGAAGAAGGATTTTATGTAAGATGGAGGCTATTTCTGTCTCTATTCAAGGATCTGTTTGTCACCAGCAGGAGGGGGTTTGCTGGGGTGGGAGGGTGTGTGTGTTGTGTTAGTAAGGAGACAAAAAGGGGAAAATGACAAACTAATTTTGTTGCATATTTTGTTGATTGACTGTTTAAAATAAGATATTTTTAAAAAATGATTTGGCACTGTTTCACCAGTTCAAAACCTCAACCAGTTGTTAATACATTTGCTGATGTTTGCCTGAAATGACTTACTCCACCTTACATGCCATTCAACCCAACCAGTCCATGCCAGCATTTGTGCTCCACTCGAGTCTCCTCCCATCCTTTCTCGTCTATCAATGTCGCCTTCATACGCTTAATCTAGTTTCTTCTTCAATACATCTATGCGAATTGCCCCAACTGTTCCACATTCTCCCCACACTCAGTGGAAAGAAGTTTCTTCTGAATTCCACACGGTTTCTTGGTGATTATTTTATTTTCATGGCCTCCAACTTTGCTCTCCCACACACATGTAAATGACCGTTGCCTTGATTTTGTGCCTGCGTTTTTGTCATGAACGCAAACGGCGACATTGGCGCACTACATCATGAGACTCAGAAAATGAGAATCTTGCCAGCAAAATCTCATTTTCTGATGCTTCCTGCCCCTGCCAGTGACATAACAAGGTTTCAATGCATTTAAATATAATTTGTGGTCTTTCCGCTGATTGTCCCCCCACATTAGGATTTCCCCCCTTGCTGATGTGCTGTCATGTTGTTGAGGCTTACAGTTGTTTTTTAAAAACAGGAACCAGGAGAGGAACATGCCCAGGCATTGCCCCTGGCACTGCCCCCAGTACTGCGCAGCCCTCTAGGGAGCTCCATTGTGTGTGGGGAGGTTCTCAGTGTGCCTGTGGTGGGCAGTTCCTTTGTTTCCTATTGGAGATTGGGTCACCCTTGATTACCGGCTGCAGGCTTTTTCCGTCCCCAGCCTGATGGCGTAGGTTACGCCTGCAGAATTAGAATGCAGAATGCTGGAATATCTGGCAAGAAAAACTGGCTATGCAGTCTGAGAGCTGCAAGCTGGGTGTGATTCTCAGGCCTCGTTATGCTCTCGTTCGAGTGAAACGAGGCCGGTGAATAGTGGGAGAGGCCGAAAACAAGAACCGCACCTGATTTCCATTCAATTAACAGGAACGACCCTATATCCAACGTCCTGCCGTAATTCATCAGCCTCTCCAGCTTGAGGTCACGCTGGCGCCGATTCATACTCCTTTTTAAATATAGGAACCTGGCGGAAGGGCTTCTGCGAGGAGGTGAGTAGCCATCATTGGTAACGGGCAAAAGCCCGGGGCCGCTGGGCAAGCTGCTCCAGTGTTCGACGAGGGGTGGGGAACCCTTGGCTGGATGGGGAGGAGGAATGTTGGCGGCCGGGGGGGGGTGAGGATGCACCGGCACCAGCATGCCACCCCCTGGATCGTGTGTACCCGTTCCGGGGGTAACCCTAGTCCCTGCCCATCTGCTCCACTCTACCGACCACCCATAAACCCCACCGACTGCCGAGGCCTCTGGCTGTGTGGCTGAAAGCTATTGCTATAGAGAATTGGCAATCATGGTTAAGTGGGCACTTCACACAACCCAAATGGATTTCCATCGGTGGGTAGGCCATGTAGCATGCCGGAGTCATTGCCCAGTATCCCAATCACACCTTGATGCATGGACACTGCTTGAACACTGGGGGAGGTAACACCACACACGCAGCAGCCAACATCCGACCACCAAGGGGATGGAACACAGCTCCGGGGATAGGTCCACGGCCGGAGGGTGAGTGAGTGCTACGGGCTGTGGGGAGATACCTGGAGAGATGGGCATGGGTTTGGATGTCGGCCTGCATAGTGGAAGAAAGTGGCAGAGGCGTCATACTGGTTGTACTCGAGGGATTTTAATGTGTCACAGGTGTCATACAATTCCTCACTCCTGATGGTGCCCTCAGTGATCCTCAATTTGCTTAACCTGCCTAGCTCCCGCTTGGTGCCCATAGGGCCCCAGGGTTCACCTCGGGACGGAGGGGAAGCTGGTTCGAGCCTCGGCTGCCCCTGATCACCTGGCTCTGCCAGCCCTGACAGCTCCCCAATGCCAGCACCAAGGTCTTCGGTGATGCTCCTCCGCGATTTGGACATGCTCTGCAGTGCCTCTGCAATTCCCACCTGCGACTGAGACAAGCTCTGCAGTGCCTCAGCCATTCCCATCTGAGAGCTGGACATGTCCTGCAGCACCTGATCAAGGTCAGCCTGGTCCTGGGTCACATTCCCCAGCGAGTTGGATATTCTGCCGAGACCCTCAGCCGTGGCCGTCACCGACTGCACAACTCCTTGGACACTTTCACACTTGCTGTCAACATCGTGCACCAGGCTCGCCACTGCTGAAATACTATCAGTGTTGGCCTCAGTGCCATGCATTACTGGTGAAATCTCCTGTGCCCGTAGCCTCTGGGACTCCTCCAATCGGATATGGATGTGCTGGAGTGTTGCTTACATCTTCCTCTGAATGTCTCGTTTCTCGAAGGTTGTGAGAGTTGTGGTGGTATGTATTAGGGGTCATAGAATTTACAATGCAGAAGGAGGCCATTCGCCCCATCGAGTCTGCACCGGCTCTTGGAAAGAGCACCCTACCTAAAGTCAACACCTCCACCCTATCCCCATAACCCAGTAACCCCACCCAACACTAAGGGCAATTTTGGACACTAAGGGCAATTTAACATGGCCAATCCACCTAACCTGCACATCTTTGGACTGTGGGAGGAAACCGGAGCACCCGGAGGAAACCCACGCACACACGGGGAGAACGTGCAGACTCCGCACAGACAGTGACCCAAGCCGGAATCGAACCTGGGACCCTGGAGCTGTGAAGCAATTGTGCTATCCACAAGGCTACCGTGCTGCCCTTGTGGGACTGTGAAGCCCTGATGCTATTGGCTGACAGATCCCGGGTCCTGGTTGGCTGTTGACTCCTGGCTCCGCCCTGAAGGCGGAGAATAAGAACCCAAGCTTCTCCCCGCCGCTTCATTCTGTTGCTGAACTACTGGGGACAAGTCTCGCTTAATAAAGCCTCATCGACTTCATCTCTACTCGTCTCTCTCGTAAGTCATTGTGCGCTACAATTTATTAAGCGAGCTTAAAGGACTATGGAGCTCCGGATCGCCCCGGAATGCCTGCGGATCAGCCCCCACGCAGCGAACTCGGCAGCAGTATTTAAACACTGGCAAGCATGTTTTGAAGGCTACCTCCGAACGGCCCCCGGCCGGATCACAGAAGACCAGAAAATGCAGGTCCTGCATTCGAGGGTAAGCCCGGAAATTTACCCTCTCATAGAAGACGCAGAGGATTTCCCGACAGCGCTCGCATTACTGAAGAGCATCTACGTTCGCCCCGTGAACCAGGTCTACGCGCGCTACCAACTCGCATCGAGACGGCAAAGTCCCGGAGAATCGCTAGAAGAATTCTACGCCGCGCTGCTAATTTTGGGACGGGGCTGCAGCTGCCCGCCGGTGAATGCGATCGAACACACGGACATGCTAATTCGCGATGCGTTTGTGGCAGGTATGAACTCTCCCCAAATCCGCCAAAGACTTTTAGAAAGAGAGTCGTTAGGACTCTCAGAGGCACGGGCCATTGCAGCTTCCCTAGATGTGGCCTCGCAAAACGCCCGCGCCTACGGCCCCGACCGCGCGGCAGCCCCTTGGGCTCCGTGGACCCCCGTCGCGACAAACCCCCCCCTCCATCACAGGCTTGCGCAGTTAAAGCGCCAGACCATCCCGGGGGGGCCCGCTGCTATTTCTGCGGGCAAGCGAAACACCCCCAGCAGCGCTGCCCGGCCCGCGCAGCTATTTGTAAAAGCTGCGGCAAGAAGGGCCATTACGCGGCTGTGTGCCGGTCCCGGGGGGTCGCCGCAATCCCCGGAGAAGAACGAGCCCAGCATAGCCCAAACGCTCCCCAACCCCCCCAGCGCCCCATGTGCGACCCGCGGGCGCCGCCATTGTGGGTCCCGGGCACCACGAGGGGAGGATGGGCGCCGCCATCTTGTGACCCCCCAGCCACGTGCGATTCATGGGGGCGGCCATTTTGTCCACCCCCGACCACGTGCGATCCATGGGGGCGGCCATTTTGTCCACCCCCGGCCGTGTGCGATTCATGGACGCCGCCATCTTGGATGACAACAAAGGACCCCAGCATCGACGGCTCCACGGGGTCTGAAGAAGACGCCGCGACACTACGACCCCGACTGGCTTCGGTGACTCTGGATCAATCACGGCCCCGGACGCTCCAGACGACGACAACAACGGTGCTGATCAACGGACACGAGACATCATGCTTGATCGACTCCGGGAGCACCGAAAGCTTCATTCACCCAGACACGGTAAGACGCTGTTTTCTGACCATCCATCCAAGTACGCAAAAGATTTCCCTAGCTGCAGGATCCCACTCCGTAGAGATCAAAGGGTTCTGCATTGCGAACCTAACGGTGCAAGGGAGGGAGTTTAAGAACTACAGGTTCTACGTCCTTCCCCAACTCTGCGCGCCCACATTACTGGGATTAGATTTCCAGTGTAACCTGCAGAGCCTAACATTTCAATTCGGCGGCCCAATACCCCCACTCACTATCTGCGGCCTCGCAACTCTCAAGGTTAAACCGCCGTCCTTGTTTGCAAACCTCACCCCGGATTGCAAACCCGTCGCCACTAGGAGCAGACGGTACAGCGCCCAGGACCGGATATTTATTCGGTCTGAAGTCCAGCGGTTGCTGAAGGAAGGCATAATCCAGGCCAGCAATAGTCCCTGGAGAGCCCAGGTGGTAGTAGTAAAGACCGGGGAGAAGCAAAGGATGGTCGTAGACTATAGCCAGACCATCAACAGGTACACACAGCTAGATGCGTACCCTCTCCCCCGCATATCCGACATGGTAAATCGGATTGCCCAGTATAAGGTTTTCTCCACCGTGGACCTCAAGTCCGCCTACCACCAGCTGCCCATCCGCCCAGGTGACCACAAGTACACAGCCTTCGAGGCAGACGGGCGTCTATACCACTTCCTAAGGGTCCCATTTGGTGTCACGAACGGGGTCTCGGTCTTCCAACGGGAGATGGACCGAATGGTTGACCAGCACGGGTTGCAGGCCATGTTCCCGTATCTCGACAACGTAACCATCTGCGGCCACGATCAGCAGGACCATGACGCCAACCTCCAAAAATTCCTCCAGACCACTAACGCCTTGAACCTCACATACAACGAGGAAAAGTGCGTTTTTAGCACAAACCGGTTGGCCATCCTGGGATACGTAGTGCGCAATGGAATAATAGGCCCCGACCCCGAACGCATGCGCCCCCTTATGGAATTTCCCCTCCCCCACTGCTTCAAAGCCCTGAAACGTTGCCTGGGGTTCTTTTCATATTACGCCCAGTGGGTCCCCCAGTATGCAGACAAGGCCCCCCCGCTAATACAGACCACTACCTTCCCCCTGTCGACAGAGGCTCGCCAGGCCTTCAGCCGCATCAAAGCGGATATCGCAAAGGCCACGATGCGCGCCATCGACAAGTCCCTCCCCTTCCAGGTCGAGAGCGACGCATCCGACGTAGCTCTGGCGGCCACCCTTAACCAAGCGGGCAGACACGTGGCCTTTTTCTCCCGAACCCTCCACGCCTCAGAAATCCGCCACTCCTCAGTGGAAAAGGAAGCCCAAACCATAGTGGAAGCTGTGCGACATTGGAGGCATTACCTGGCCGGCAGGAGATTCACTCTCCTCACCGACCAAAGGTCGGTAGCCTTCATGTTCGATAATGCACAGCGGGGCAAAATTAAAAATGACAAGATCTTAAGGTGGAGGATCGAGCTCTCCACCTTCAACTACGAGATCTTGTACCGTCCCGGAAAGCTGAACGAGCCGTCCGATGCCCTATCCCGCGGCACATGTGCCAACGCACAAATAGACCGTCTCGAAGCCCTCCACGAGGACCTCTGCCACCCGGGGGTCACTCGGTTCTACCATTTCATTAAGTCCCGCAACCTCCCCTACTCTGTGGAGGAGGTCCGTACAGTCACCAGGAACTGCCACATCTGCGCGGAGTGCAAACCGCACTTTTTCAGGCCAGATAGAGCCCACCTGATCAAGGCTTCCCGCCCCTTTGAACGCCTCAGTCTGGATTTCAAAGGGCCCCTCCCCTCCACCGACCGCAACGCATACTTCCTGAACGTGGTGGACGAGTACTCTCGTTTCCCCTTCGCCATCCCCTGCCCCGACATGACAGCGGCCACAGTCATTAAAGCCCTTGGCACCATATTCACACTGTTCGGTTGCCCCGCATATATCCATAGCGACAGGATGTCCTCCTTCATGAGTGACGAGCTGCGCCAGTTCCTGCTCAGCAAGGGCATAGCCTCAAGCAGGACGACCAGCTACAACCCCCGGGGGAACGGGCAAGTAGAGAGGGAGAACGGCACGGTCTGGAAGACCGTCCTGCTCGCCCTACGGTCCAGGGATCTCCCAGTTTCCCGGTGGCAGGAGGTACTCCTGGATGCTCTCCACTCCATCCGGTCGCTGCTGTGTACCACCACTAACCAAACGCCCCATGAGCGCCTCCTTGTCTTCCCCAGGAAGTCCTCCTCCGGAACGTCACTGCCGAACTGGCTGGCGGCCCCAGGACCCATCTTGCTCCAGAAACATGTGCGGGCGCACAAATCGGACCCGTTGGTCGAGAGGGTTCACCTTCTCCACACGAACCCGCAGTACGCCTACGTGGCTTACCCCGACGGCCGACAGGACATGGTCTCCCTGCGGGATCTGGCGCCCGCCGGCAACACACACACCCCCCCGACACCGATCATCCCCTCCCTACCACCGGCGCACCCCGCGACCGCCCCCTTCCCGGGAGGATCGGTCCTCCTCCCGTGCCCGCCCAGGAGTGAAACAGGAACGAACACCGAAATGCTCCCGGAGACGACAACGCCTGAACAAGCACCTGCACCACCACCGGGGCTGAGGCGATCGACGAGGAAGACCAGACCGCCCGCTCGACTCGTGGCATCGGCGTGACACCAAGAATGTTGTTGGATTGTAACAAAAAAAAGTTTTTCTCTTACTAATATTGTAAATAGTTTCACAAACTTTGTACATAGCCCAGTGTAGGGCTAAAACTGTAGTAACATGCCCAAAACTTTCCTCCCAGGACCAGCCTTGTAAACCCCTACCACCATGCGAACTACCACCCCGCCGGGTTCCTTTTTAACAAGGGGTGAATGTGGTAGTATGTATTAGGGGTCATGTGGGACTGTGAAGCCGTGATGCTATTGGCTGACAGATCCCGGGTCCTGGTTGGCTGTTGACTCCTGGCTCCGCCCTGAAGGCGGAGTATAAGAACCCGAGCTTCTTCCCGCCGCTTCATTCTGTTGCTGAACTGCTGGGGACAAGTCTCGCTTAATAAAGCCTCATCGACTTCATCTCTACTCGTCTCTCTCGTAAGTCATTGTGCGCTACAAGAGTTCGTAACTCCGGCATGCCTCCGCTAGTCTGGGCCCTCCTGGTGATTGTGGGAGAGGTTCTCCTGCGAAGACACAGAGAGGGCATCATTAGCCACATGCGTGTTTCACAGTGGTGAGTGGGGTAGTGTGAAGGAAGTGTTGAGGTGGTTAAAGGGAATGGGGGTGTTGAAGGGAGTGTTGGGGGCCGCATGGAGGGTTGGGAGGTGAATGCTCGCGTGGGCTCGGAAAGGTCTCTGGGGGGTGTGGTGGGGGTGGGCGGGTGCGGGGGTGGGCGGGTGCGTTGGTGTCAACTCACACGTGCTGCCCCGGTGTAGGTCGTTGACCTTATGACACTGGAGACAAGTCCTCATGATCACACTCCCCGAGCTTACAGCTGTTGCCACTCGTCCCAGGGGGCATTGGCTGCCCTGTAGCTCACCCTCCGGATCCTCGGGAGAACAGGGCATACACCAGGCCTCCACCGCGCCAGGGAGACTCCCAGGTCTGCATCGCGTAATCTTGGGGCTGGTCTTCTTGGCGCCAAGACTGCGAGCTGAGTGGGGTTGGCTGTGGAAGTGTTGTTTAAGTACTGCTCAACATTGTTAGTGACGGGCTGCTGAGCGCGGTCCTGGCGAATGGTCTGGCGAGCCTTCATTTGTGACGAGAAGCCCATGAGCATTGTTAAGTGGACCAATTAACATTGAATAGCGTTGGTGGCCTTGGGCCGAGCAACGAGAAGCTCATGGCAGTTCCAACTCGCTGCCACACTTAAGAAATCTTTCCAGAGATTCCCACCCCAGGTTGTGTCTCCTCAGCCCACGGAAAACTCCGTCCTCTGTGTCGACTCTTAAGTTTGTCCTAATTTTAAAGGCCTCTATTAGCTTGCTCCTCAGCTTCTTTTCAAATTGAAAGAGATCCAGCCTGTTCATCCTTTCCTCTTTCCTTTCGTTGTATAATTTTTGAATATCTTTGCACCCTCACCAATTCCTCTGTATGCTTTTTATGACACGGCATCCAGAACTAAGAGTATACCAAATGTGGTCCAATCAGGTTCCATACGGGTTTAGAATAACTTCACTGCTCTTCAATCCTTTGATAAAATCTTGTGTGTTCATGTATTTTCTGTCTACTAACACGGAAGTACTTCCCCCTGACATGCAATAACACTGCAGCTTTGTGTTACTGTTAAATTTACCTGTTATTTCTATTAGCTCTGAGTTAGGTGCTGTTGCTTATTTCCCACTGAGGTCTCCCCGATACCAAAACATATGTTCTTTACAGCTCCATTTATTTTGGAGTTCCTAAAATGATGTCCATGTCCTTCTACTGCATGCCTATCTTCCCTCTGTCCTCATGGTTGCAGACTCATTGGCTCCCTCCTTTCTGACCAGACTGCCTCAAGCTTATGTCCTTAAACTCATGCCTGGTCATTATCTGGAACTGATTTAAAGATAATGGTCGGATTTCCCCTACTAATGATGGCAAAACTATTAACGTTTACTGTCATTATTCCCCTGAAACTGATAACACCTTCTGGATTTGTACTGTTAAACATGTCGATCTAGAAATTGCTGTTGGTGATTCTACATTTTTCACCATAGGGTGAGTTGTTCAAGTTCCTACAGAATGCTATCAATTAGAAATCAGGGAACTGTTGAGAACGCCCCCATTTATACTAATATCACCATTTTCTTTAGCGTATCGTCACACGCATACTGTTTTCCCTTTGGGGGAAAGTAGGGGAAGTGGTGAAAGGATTTCCGAGCTGATCATCAGCTCTTTGAACTGCGTTATGAAGGTGTCTTCCATGGCCAACAGGTCCTGGCATTGGACTCTCATCCAGAGCTTCTAGTCCAGACGTAGGGATGCTACCACTGTGCCACAAGACCATCTATATCACACTTAAAACTCTCTGGAAAAAGTTATACCTTTGTTAATGAGATATAACTGGCTTTTTAAGGCTATCACAGCTGTTGCTGAACCTCTTTGACCCCAGGAAGCTACATTTTTATTTGTGTAGCATCACATTTTGTTACTCTGATAATTCCAAGTTTAATTTTTGTTTGAAGTTCATATTTCACTTTCTTATATATCGTAAATTTCCGGATACAAGTTGACCCTTTGTATAAGACAACCGCTATTTTCTGGCCCCAAAAATCATATTTTTGCATATACCTGGCGTAAAAGTCAACTTCCCACTTTCAGCCATGACATGTATACTCACATTAGTAGTGAGCCTCAGTTTGTCACCCCACAACTTGTGCAGGAGATCAAGCAGGTGATTCCGGCTGTATTGAAAAGGCACATGGGAATTTAAGACACATTCACTCTTTGCTTTGGATGGAAATTACTTTGCAAAATGCTATTATTATTATTATCACCCATTCCCACACCAGTGGTTCACTTTATACTTGGCACACAAGTCTACCCCCATTTTTGGAGGGATTTGTTTTGATGTTTCACAGGTCGACTTGTACGCTGCAGTATATATATTCCAATTATTTGTTTTTCTCTCTGTGACATCTCTCCGGAAGTAATCTAGGAGAAGCTATACTTGTTTAAAAAGAATTAAGGACTCAACTGTATTTTTAAATAATTTGTAGCTGTCGAAAGTTATTTTCATCCCAATAACTGACTGGGCCATTATGTGCTTTTGGCTATTACATTTTGTAGTTATGGGACTTTTTGAGTGAGTGCACAAGTTATTGGTGAGAAAATCAGAAACAAATGGTAAAATAGATATAATTTCACAACAGCTATACTCGAGACATTGATGCATTTCTAAAGGGATTTGTCTTTCTGTATTCCATGAGGTAAAGTAGTTTAGCGATTTCATGCTCAGTCAGAATTACTGCAATAGGGCTATCCTGTGTTTATGAACTTTCCCTAGATGCACTTCAGGGCCTGAAGGCAGGACCACCTGCACACCGGGTGGATCTGCCATTTCCTAATCTTCTCTCGTTTTCTTCTCTCAAGGGAGGGAAAAAAGCCATCTGCAATTATTGCTCACACAATTAGCATCCTCCTGATTTTCTGTGTTCTGGGTAATTGTGGTTGTCAAATACAATTAGCTTCTTCCTAAATTTCCCAACCGCAGGACAAAGGGATGCCGAAAGGTAGATAAGCTGAAAGTACTACCTGTCTTTATTTCGCTCATCAAATACTCAGCAGCCATTTCTCCACTGCTAAAACTCCTGAGACCAAAATGCATCTAATGAAAAAATGTCCCTTGTTTATTTAAATTCACTGCATTTTGCACCATTGCTGTTCTGCCTCAGTCATTTTAGGTGTTGCATTACAAACCCAGATATAGCTGAAATACCAATTTCTTAAAAGTTAAGTCAATTAGCCAGATTGAAGAGCAAGGTTCCAATGCTTCTGTTTAGAAAGAGGGTTGTAAAATGAAGCTTAAGATTCTATGTTTTTATTTCCTTTTTTTTTTGTTTATGCAGGGTTTTTATTGAGATTGTGAGAAAGAATAGGTTAACCATTCAGGTGAGAGCCCTTATCCTGTGATGAGGAGGTATTAACTGCTTTCAATGAACTTACTGTTTGATGAATGCAGCAAAGTTTGTGAAAATTAGGTGACATGCTATTTAGAAAACTTTTTAATGCCTTCACATTCTTCCTAAAGTGTGGTGCCCGATACTGGCCAAAATACTCCAATTGAGGCCAAAATACTCCAATTGAGGCCAAACCCAGTGTTTTATACTTTTATTGCATAAGCGATCGGGAGAACTGTGCTGGAATGCCAATAGGTCCTGTACTTGAGGAATAATGTATACTGCAAAAATGCTGGTTCTGTGTCATTCATTTTATTTGAACTTCCCTAAATCTGGGAATTAAATCCACAGACATTGAGATGCAGATATGGCAGATCTTGCTTGATGTAAATAAACTTGGTGGTTTGGATTAAATTGTAGGAATTGTTGTTCTGTTTTAGTCTTCCTGTTTAAAGGCTACTGGCAATTTGTTATCGAAGCTAGTCTGTGGCATGCGACAGACCAGCCTTTCCAATTTATTCGGCTAAATGACATCTGACTAAACTTAGAAGCAAAGGATTGATTTTTCGCTGTAACCTGCCAAGTGCCGTTTCAGACCGTAAGAAACAAAGCTGTCACTTACTGTCAAGTTGAACGATGCATTTCCTTGAGAATTTCTCCTTTTTCTGTAAGCATTTTCAGTCATTCTTTCTGTTTAATTTTCCTCACGGTTGCTTGTAAATTACTGAGCTGAATATTTGTAACAGAAGAAAAGCTTACATCTTTTCTAAAGGAGGGAGGTGAGGAAAGCTTTCTTGGCAGAGTTGTTGACATGGCCCTCTAGGCACTGGGGGTAAGGCGCCATTTGTCAGTAGGTTATCCAGCACTGTCTGTATCTGTCTCCAGTAATTCAGTTGCTGTTCATCTTTAGGTGTTGAAGTTAACTTTAGAGCCTGCTGCTTTCAGCAAAAAGAATAACATCATTTTGGATGACAATAATCAGCTTATAAAGAGATCGTACGGCCAAGCACCCGTCTAAATAGCTATTCCAAGGATAGCAGCAGTGAGCAGAAAATGTCTTCAGGTGCGGCAGATTAACATGATCCAGGACAATTTGACGCTTTGGAGAGTTAGGACGGCATGGTAGCACAGTGGTTAGCACTGTCACTTCACTGCTCCAGGGTCCCAGGTTCGATTCCCGGCCTGGGTCACTGTGCAGAGTCTGCACCTTCTCCAAGTGTCTGCGTGGGTTTCCTCCGGGTGCTCCGATTTCCTCCCACAGTCCAAAGACGTGCAGCTTGGATGGTATGGCCATGCTAAATTGCACTCGGTGTCCAAAGACGTTGGGTGGGGTTGCTGTGTTCTGGGTATGGGGCAGAGCTGTGGGCTTTAAGTGTGGTGCTCTTTCCAAGGGCCAGTGCAGACTCAATGAGCCGAATGGCCTCCTTCTGCACTGTAAATTCTATGTCTATGTTTAGTAGCATTGATATTCACAGTGTGGGAAGGGCATATCAAGGACTTGGAGAGTACAGATTAACCTGAATGATGCCAGAGAGTTGGGATTTTGAGATGTGTGGGGAGGTTGGTGTTTTCCTTGGAATAGAGAGGGTGACTGTGATTTGGTAGAGGAGTTCAGATTCGTGGAGGCATTTTATGCAGTGAATGGGTGAGCAGCTGCGTCTAGTGGCTGAACGGATGGGAAGGTTTGTGGAAGTGGCTTGTGAATAGAAGGTACGGCCTGTGGATGGAAGGTACAGTTTTGTGAACATCGGTGGGAATCAGAGGTGACATGACAAAAAGGAAACTGTAAAGTGGGATGTTGTGATCTGGCGTGCACTGCCTGAAGGGGTTGTGCAGCTGATTTAGCACAGGGTTCCAGAAGGGAATTGGAGAAATATTGTAAGGAGGAGTAAGTCTGCAGGGCTGTGAGGAAAAGGTAGACTAATGGAACTAATTGGATAGTGCATTCAAAGAGCTGGTACAGGCGTGATGGGCAAAATGGCTATATCCTTCTATGATTTCCTGACATTGTCCACTGTAAATTCCTTGCTGCATTGTCTCTTCGTTTTAAGATTTGTACCTGGATTCTTTTTTATTTCTCTTGATTCAACTTTTAATTTTCAGCAGTGACACTTTTATTTTGAATATGTTCTTCCTGACACTTGTTCATTTTTCCTGGTTCAGTGAGGTGGATACAATACTTGAATAATCATTTAGATGAAAGAAAAAGGGAGAAAGGCTAGGGTCTCCAATATTTTTACAGTGGAGAAACACTGAGAGAAACAAAGAGCCCTTATTTTTCAAATGTATTTTTATTCTATCTATTGACATGGGCTTCACCCATGAAGATTGAAAGGTGACCCAATTGAAACATGTAAAAGGATTTCTGAAGAAGTCATATTTGATTCATAACATTAACACTTTAAAGATTCATTTTTGCGTGTTGTGGGCTTCTTTGCTAGGCCAGAATTTGTTACGCATTCCTAATTGTCCTTGAGAAGGTGGCGGTGAGCTGCTGCCTTGAACTGCTGCAGTCCATGTGTTGTAGGTACACCCACTGTGCTGTTAGAGAAGTGGTTCCAGTATTTTGACCCAGCGATAGTGAAGGAACAGTGATATATGTCCAAGAGAGCATTGCTAGTGGCTTGGAGGGGAACTTTCAGGTGGTGGTGTCCCAATGAAGCCCTTGTCCTTCTAGCTGGTATTGCTTGTGGGTTTGGAACGTGCTGCCTTAGGAGCCTTGGTGAGTTTCTGCAGTGCATCTTTTAGATGGTGCACACTGCTGCTACTGTGATGGAGGGAGTGAATGTTTGTGGAAGGGGTGTCAATCAAGTGGGTTGCTTTGTCCTGGATGGAGTGTTGTTGGAGTTGCACTCATTCAGTGAGGAGTATTCCATCACACTCCAGACTTGTGTCATCTAGATGGTTTGCAGGCTTTGGTAGTCAGGAGGTGAGTTACACGTCGCAGGATTCCGAGTCACTGATCTATTCTTGTCGCCATAGTATTTAGAGAGACTAGTTCTGGTTCAGTTTCCCTCTCCATCAATGCTTCCACACCTACTGAGTTTTTCCAATGCTCTCTTGGTTTGTAATTTCGGGTTTCCAGCATCCGTAGTATTTTCTTTAAGATTTTGAAGAGGCTTAATAGGGTAAAACCTGAGAGGTTGTTTTCAGTGGCTAGGAGTGTAGGGCGCAGGGGCATGGGCTTGGGTTAAGCGATCAATCATTTAGGACCGAGATGAGAAATTCCTTCACACACAGGGTTGTGAACTTGTGGAATTGTTTATACTGGAGGGTTGTGGATGTTGCATTGTTGAGTATATTTAAGGCTAAGGTAGGCAGGTTTTGGATATCTTGGAATTGAGGGATCTGGGGAGCAGGCAGGAAAATTGAGTTGGAGGTCAGTCATGATCGTGTTGAATGTTGGAGCAGGGTCGAGGAACTGTATGGTCTAACCTTGCTCCTGTTTCAAATTTCTTATATTCACCGCCATTTATTGCCCATTCCTATTGTCCTGTGAAGATTTCTTCAACTGGATGGTTTGCCACTTTAGAGTCAACAGTGATGGTGCGAGACTGGAGTCACAATATGGAATATAATAATATAATCTTTATTAGTGTCACAAGTAGGTTTACATTAACATTGCAGTGAAGTTACTGTGAAAATCCCCTAGTCGCCACATTCCGGCGCCTGTTCGGGTACACAGAGATAATTCAGAATGTCTAGTTCACCTAACTAGCACGCCTTTTGGAACTTGTGGGGGGTAACTGGAGCACCCGGAGGAAACCCACTCAGACACGGAGAACATGCAGGCTCTACACAGACAGTGACCCAAGCTAGGAATCGAACCTGGGACCCTGGCGCTGTGATGCAGTAATGCTAACCACTGTGCTACCGTGCTGCCCTAGTCCATGCGAGGTAAAATTGGCAAGTTTCCTTCCCTAACCTAAAGTGCATCAGTAAACCAGTTGAATATGTGCGACAATCTGACAGATACATGGTAGTGAATTCCTGATACCAATTCTTTACTTCCATATTTTCTTTTAAACTGAATTCAAATTCTCAAGCTGTCATGGTGGGTTTTGAAATCACATTTGCTTCTGGATTACTAGACCAGGAACATTATCATGATACTATCATACCTGTGTCCTCCTAGTATCAAAGTATTATCATTGCAGTTGTATCGATTGCCATAGTGATTTATCTACAATGACAATGAGCTTAAATATCTCAGGAGTTTTGAACTCGTTGTCAAAAATCCTCATTCGCTTTGGAAGTCTGTTTTGTTTTAGCCTTTGAAAAGGTTCTTTGGTAAATCCTATAGAAAGGAGCTCAAATAAACCTTCAGTATAAAAATTGAGATATCTTGGCTCTTCAAACTTAGCTTAGCCGTTAACCTGTACTGCAGAGGTAGCAATAAACAAATTAAGCTTCTGTTTGTGTGGAATTTCATCAGCAGTTTGTAACACTGATTACCTCTGTTTTAATTTTGGCAAGTATATTGCTTGAAGGCCTGAAGCAGTGTATCCACACTTGGTTTAAAAAAACAAGTGCGATTCCTATCTAAATAGAATCTGTTGACGTTGGGGAATTTGTTAATTCACAGTGAAATAATTCAAATCAACTCGTATCTGTTCCACACAGCACTTTTGTTTACAAAGCAAGATATTGGGCAAGTTGTGTGCACTTACAACCTAATAGAAGTGATGTTATTCCCCCCTCTGGATATTTGGATACCTCAGCTGTATGCTCTAAGAGTATTGGTAGCACGCTGTGGGAAAGCTATTCTAAGATATATCAACAAAAATTATGTTGTTGTCTGTTTACCTGAGTTATATTTTGGTGACCAGAATTGCCAAGGTGTAAAGGGATGTTGTTTTAAAACCTGTTTTAAATATTCTCTTCGCTTTTCTTAAATGAGGACTAAACTTTGTTCAGAACCTTTCTTAAAGTGAGAAGGCCGCTTCCCCTTTCCCGATAAGCATGTAATGTACAATAGTTTGGGGCATATTGTTCTGAACTGGCAATGCTAATTTCCTGAGTCAAAATTGAGTTGCATAAAGCCAAAAATCTGTGGGCTGACACCACAATAAAAATGACCAAGAAAGCTATTGTAATTACAGAACTGGTTCATCATTTTCTTTTGCGGAAGGGATAATAATAATCGCTTATTGTCACAAGTAGGCATCAATGAAGTTACTGTGAAAAGCCCCTAGTCGCCACATTACTGCTGCCTTGTTCTGCATTACAAGCCAGCTATTTGGCCCACTGTGCTAAACCAGCCCCTGGTTATTATTACCCAGTACAACCTACACCTCAGCAATAAATAATGAGAAAATGTCTCCTGTTAGAAGCTGCTAGATCTGCTTGATTTAGCAAAAGGTTCATTTGGGTGACCTGTGCCTTGAGTTTGTGCTCAGTTAGCCTTTGTCATCGTGCACAGGAATCAGCATCATCCTGATTCTGGATGCTGACCGTGCTAAAATAGTCCTGGTACTTGAGGATGAATGTGTCCCTGAATAACTTTATTCCTTACTCCTCTGCTTGGCATTTGAAAAGCATTTGCATGTTTCCATCTGTTCTTTTTTTTTGCCTTGTACGGAGCAATACACTACAATGAAGTGTCTGAGCCAAACACAACATTGTTCTGGTGTGTCACTGGGCTCCAAGCAGTCCAATTCTGCTATATCTCATTTTGTGTTCCGAATGAGGAGAGCAATCAGCCAGCTGGAACAAGCTACTTCAACTGTTGGACGCATTTTTTTCCATATTCTTAATTCAGCTTTGTGTTTTGAGATATATCGGATGAACAAATTGTATAGTTTGATTTGAATGGTAGTTTTTGAAGTTCTCTGGTCAATTGGGCACTGCCGCTGCAGTTTTCATGAGAAAGGTAATGACTGATTTAGAACCTCTGTATGCATACACTGTTTCAGTCAACCTTCTGAAAAGGGAAGAATGAGAAATTGATCAAGATCCTACTAAAATTAATGTCATAGATATAAATAACCCCCCCCTCCCCCCAGTATTTCTGGGGACAAATCTGTTGAAAATATATAAGTGTCAAGAAAGGTAATAGTGAATTAATTTTCTATCTGTTCCGATTGCATGATTGTCACCAATTTTAAATTTGTGGTGCTAACTATTGTAATCTTATAAAGTTTTCACTGAATTTCCCATTATATTTTAAGAATTATAAAGAAATCTGTTACATTTCTCATGATGATTAAGGTGGCAGAGTAATGAAATGAGTTCTGTTCTCCATAGTGCTACCATTTGCATCAAAATGTATTATTTGTCATCCAACATAACTCAGCAAATGTGGTGCCAGTTAGTTATATCAAAAAGATTTGGAATAGTTTGATGCGGGTTCTCTGATTCGCTGATGGCTTTGCCTCCTGGGAAAAAGCTGGGGATGGAGCGAGGTCCCCTCAGAAACTAAAAATGTAACAGCTATTTTTATTGTATATTATTCCTATTATTTTGTTAACTACTCAATCAGGCTATTAGTACAAGTTCAGCCTGATGTTTGACATCTGCCATTGCTGTTTCATACTTTTTCATACTTAAAAGATGATGAAAATTAAAGTCTGTTTACTTAGAACCGAGTTAAGAGGAGATCTGATAAATATATTCAAAATCATGAAAGATTTTGAAATCGAAAAAAGGGAAAAAATATTTCCATTGGCCAGCAAGTTGGTAACAAATGTGCAAGCCTTAAAGCCACACTGCGGGAGGAAAAACATTGAAATGTTTGCGGAATCTATTTTAGAGAGGGTGTAAGAACTTGGAATGGCCTACCAGAAATAATACTGCACTGGAATTATAATAGATATAAAAAAGGAAGTCAATAAAAATTAGGATATTAGAAATTTTTTAAATTGTCAGGGAAGGGAAATGGATGTTTTTTTGGAAGTTTGGAAGCCACACAATCAATACAACCCGTGAGTTTCCAGAATTCATCAATTCAAGTTGCACCTAATACCACAACCACCAGTGGCAGGTTTAGAATTATCAACTTACGAAAAAAATCCATCTCTGGACAGCATTGATGTTTAGAAGGACAAAATTTATAAACTAGCTATACTGCTGACCAGTGGTGGCTGGTGACATTTCTGACCAATGAGGGACACCTGTACATGCCTAACCAAGTTAGTGTAAGACTGTGGCAACTGGCCCATCCTATAAAATCTAACTACCAATCCTAGAAATTGTGTAATGTATTGTATTACTCAGCAGTTGTTTTTTTAAGCTTCACATCCAGCAATAAAAACTTTTGTTTCAGTAAAGGCAGCAACTGGAGCATCAATAGATTGGTTTGGAAAAAGCACAGATAAGTGATCATTGTTTCCAAATTCCTGAGGCTGAATTGAATGATAAATGATAAATACATTGCCCCCCCCCCCTCCCCCCAATTTGTCATTCATTGTTTGATCTTTTGACTGTGAATTATGCAGTCAACAATTTGGGTGGCAAGAAAGCAGTGAAATTCTGGTCAGCCGAAGAACACAAAACATTAGCCGTGGCAAGACTGAAGGTGTGACAAGCTTGGTGATCCCAGTAAATTAACAGCAGCCCATGTCTCTTGCTCATGTGAATCTGCCCTGGACACATTAACCCTGACAAGAAAATGTTTCCTTTCAACCAGTTAAGGCCGCCTTCGAAAGTAAGGCCTTTGAGAGGGTTTGAAGGAGACTTGCTAGAATCCAGGAATCCAGGTCCAGGGATTTCAGTTGTGTACTGGAAAGCTGGGATTATCCTCCTTGGAGCAGATGTGGTTCTGGGGAACTTTAACAGAGGTGTTCAAAATTATGAAAGACTTTGATCGATTAGATAGGGAGAGCTTGTTACCACTAGCGGAAAATTTGATAAACACTGCAGAAGCCAAAGAATCATGGGAAAATGTGATGTTTGGTATTTGCTGTGCAGTGAGTTATGATCTGGAATGCCCTACCTGAAACGCAGCAAATTTCTCTAACTTCTTCTGACTTACAGCTCCGATAACACTTCCTTCCTCCAAGTTTGACGTCTTCTGCTTCCTCAATTTCCTTTGCCCCTGTGCCTTCAGTTATACAGACCCTTTATAGCCTTTAGCCCTGGAACTTCCTCATAAAACCTCTCCTCTTTTAAGAAATCCCTTCAAACCAGACTATGACCAAGCTTTTGGTCTATTTTCCTCATACCTCCTTACGTGCTTCAGTGTGATTCAGTGAAGCATTTTTGGACTGGTTTACTACGTTAAAGGTGTCAAACTTTGCAGTTGGTTGTCGAAAGGAAGATAGGGGCATATTGGTGATTTTCAAAAGAGAATTGGATATGCACTCGGAGGAAACATTTGCAGTACTGGAGGGAAAGAGCAGGAGAGTGGGGTTAATTGGATAGATCTGGGCAGCACGGTAGCACAAGTGGATATCACTGCGGCCTCACAGCGCCAGGGTCCCAGGTTTGATTCCCCGCTGGGTCACTCTGTGCGGAGTCTGCACGTTCTCCCCGTGTCTGCGTGGGTTTCCTCCGGGTGCTCCGGTTTCCTCCCACAGTCCAAAGACGTGCAGGTTAGGTGGATTGGCCATGATAAATTTCCCTTATGGACCAAAAAGGTTAGGCGGGGTTATTGGGTTACGGGGATAGGGTGGAAGTGAGGACTTAAGTGGGTCGGTGCAGACTCGATGGGCCGAATGGCCTTTTTCTGCACTGTATGTTCTATGTTAAACAGCCAGCACAGGCATGATGGGCCAAATGATTTCCATCAAAAAACCGAGTCAAACTTCAGCACTTGTCTTTGCCGCTGGTTATTTTCCCACAATTCAAGTGGACATAATATGAAAATTTCAAAAGCCTGTCATCCTTCGTAAAGGAGGCTGGCAGGCTTCGATCACTCGATGTTGATGTCTTCTCTGGGTTTGAAACCCAGGGCCCTTCTTGCAATGGTTGTGCCTGGGCAACTCCAGCTTCTCTCTCCAGATCTGTTCGATGCTGCTTCCTTATACTGGGAAGCTTGGATTGAGTCATATGTATACGTCCACGACCAGCCAGTGCCCCAGCCAGACCCCACTGGTTAATGGGAAATACTCCTGTTTATCGATGGTGGTTCAATCAAGACCCATTGTCCTCTGAAACTCCCTTTGTCTGACCAGCCATCAGCTCATTAAGGAATCTGATGGCTTCTACTGTCTGTCCTTTGTCCTGCTGCAAAGTTGATCACCTGTGTCTGGAAGTTTGTTACATATTCCTAGACCTGGAGTGGGTAATCAAAGTCCATATCGCAATAACAGGTTTATGTTTTGACTTGAGTGCTTTTGCAGCCAGTATGGATTCCAGCCAGGGTTTCATGAGGCAGTTTCTGTTCCTGGCCCCTGTGTATCTTCTCAGCCTGTTTTCAGTACCACAGTGGGATGCACTCCCACTGTTGTTGGCGGGACGGGTGCAATCGGTGATGATGACGGTTCTACCTAGGTTCTTATTTGTGTTCCAGAGTCTCTTCATCTTTATCCCAAAGGCTTTTTTTGGGAGGGTTAATGCACTGATTTGGGGGTTTGTCTGGGTGGGTAAAGTCCCGTGGGTCAAGAGGGTTCTGCTGGAGCAGGGTCAAGGGGGAAGCGAGCTGGCTCTTCCAAACTTATGAATTATTATTGGGTGGCGAATATAGCTGTGGTTAAGTAGTGGCGGATGGGTTGGCATGGGAGCGGATGGAGGCAGCCTCTTGTAAGGACTTGAATTTAGGGGCACTGTTGACGGCGCCTCTGATGTTCTCGCCGGCCAGGTACTCCACAAGCCCGGTCGTGGTGGCGGCCATGAGGGTGTGGGGACAGTAGTGGCAGCACCTGAGGCTGGAGGGGGCCTCGGTTTGGATACCGATCTGCAGGAATCATATGTTTGTTCTGGGGCGGGGGGTGCTGGACGGTGGGGTTTTGGGTGGCGACGGGCGGGGATTGAGTGGTTTGGGGCTCTATTCGTTGGGGGCAGCTTTTCGAGCTTGGAGCGTTTGGTGAGGGAATTTGATCTGCCCAGTGGGAATGGGTTCCGGTATTTGTAGGTGAGGGATTTTGTTAGGTAGCAGGTGATGACCTTTCCCCAAAAATGCCTCAATAAAAATATATTTTTTTAAAAAAGGGGAGCTATCTATCATCCTCGTCACGCCTGACTGGACGCGACAAGGCTGGTAAATCTCGTGAGAGAGCTCTCGCAAGGCATCGCGATCTGGATCCCACCCATTGAGGGCAGGATCCCGATTTGAATATTCAAGTGAGCAGTCAGTCTAGGGCCTGGGTATTCAGGCTCTGGCTAGGGTTGTACCGGCAGTTCTGATGACACCAGGGCAACATGGCAGTGCCACCAGGGCAACATGGCAATGTGGCAGCGCCACTCAGGCACCAGGATGCCCAGGTAGCACTCCAGGCAGGCAGTGTCCAGGTGGCATCTTGCCTGAAGGGTATCGGGCCTGGGGGTGCCCATTAGCCACCAGCCAACCAATTAAACCAGATGGCTCCGATCTCTCGGGTGCCAGAAAGTCTGAGTTCTCCTGTACAAAATCTAAATCTTCATAGCACAGTTGTAATATTTTGCAACTTTTGAGTTCCACATTTCCTGTACTCGACTTAAGATATATGCCCATTAAATATCCATGGACCATAAATGATGACGGCAAAGTAAAAGAAATGGGAAATAAGGAAATTAGCAGGAAGGCTTACTACACTATTGTGCTTGGAGAGGGCTACGGTGGGAATAATAAACCAGCAATGGTCTTAGCAACTGGAGTTGTAAGGTAGAGAAACTTTTAAGTTTTAGTTTTATTTGAGTTTTTGGGCAGTTGGAGATATGTAGTGAGCGATAAAACAGCTCTCACAGTTTTGCTAGAAGCAGTTTGTTTAGAAGACTAGAGAAGGAACATCTCTCAGCTTTGCTAGAAAAAATGTCACACCATGGAGTAATGATTAAGAAAACAAGTGCCGAGATCTGCAGAGCAGCTGGTTAAGCGATTCAATGAAACTATAGAAATGAGAGTTTTCCAGGAAGTCTGAGGTCAAAGGTACTAGAACAGGCAACTGTTCAGTAAAGACAGACAGAGAAGTTATAACATCTACTGGGATTGTAACAGATGTACCTTTAACCAGCATGTTCAGATTTGCAGTTTCACTTTTTGTCAAAACATAGAATTGCCTGTCTGCAAATGGTATAATTAGTTCCTGTCAGCTAAGCCTTTGAGTGGTTATATTGAGTACTCAAGAGTCTGGGACAAGAGGCAAAATTGCGCTGATACAGCAGCAGTGGCTTTTTTATTGAGTGAAAGCTTTATGTCGTGTGAACAGCAGTTTTAGTTGAGGTGCAATAAATGTTTCAATGATTTTTGCCAGTCCACATATGCCTGCAGAGCTCATTTTAATGAAACAATGTTTATTGTGGCAATAGAAAAATGGCAACGAGAGTTGTCAGTTTAAACCTCACCTGCAAATACACTTTCACAAATTATGGACAGTGCATTTCACTTATGCTAATATATTGGCATATCACTTGAAAGTTCACATTGATTATGGGTTATTATTAATTGCCTATTTGCCAATATTTTAATGTTCTTTGAGTTGCATTCTTAAATCACAGGACGCAGTGGTTAACTTTGCCCATTCAGCATTCATTTTAATTGTGAAAGCAGACTGAAAAGGGTATTTTGGGTACTTTAGGACACCATATTTCAGTGTAGCATTGGATAAAGATCTGTGCCAGAATTAACATAAGTATTTCCACGATTTTTCTGATTTATTGACTTTCCCCCAGATATATTAAGTTATCCGTTGTGCCATTCCTTGTTAATGTGAGCCTTAAGGGATCATTGGGGCTCTGTGGATATGCTGACCCGCTGACCTATGTGAGAATCACCTGGGAAGTGTACACTATATACCGTGTACTTCGTCCGCTGTCTATGTTTAGGCATTTTCATTATGTATCCTCATGTATTTATCATACCGTCTATGTTTTAATGTATGGAGCAATCTGCCTGGACTGTACGTAGAACAACACTTTTTTCATTATACCTCGGCACATGTGACAATAAATCTAAATCGAAAGTTTCAACTTCCATTGGGCAATTTGCCTGCTTCCCAGGACACTCTCCTAATGTCTTTGGACAGTTTGTGGTAGTTACCCAGGAAATGTTAGACAGATTAAAGCTTAGTCTAACATCTGGATAACTACATAACTGATCCTCCACCCCCCCAGCAATCACTCCCTGACCACCTGACTACCGCCTCTGACCACTTGACTACCCCCTGACAACTCTCCCCGATCACATGACTATTCTTTCAATGTGATGCGATCCGACTAGCCTTCGACCAGACTACCCACTTACCCAGCTAAATACTGTGGCTACAAGAGCAGGTCAGAAGCTGGGAATTCTTGGAGAGTAATTAATCTCCTGACTCCCCAAAGCCTGTCTGCCATATACAAGGCACAAATCAGGAGTGTAATGGAATATTCTCCACTTGCCTGGATGAGTTCAGCTCCAACAACACTCAGGAAGATCAACACCATCCAGGCATGGGCAATAAATGCTGGTCTAGCCAGCGACACCCACATCCCACGACAAATATAAAAAAACCTTGAGCCTTTACCCATCTCGCCTACCTACCCTCTTGCAATGGTAACAGGCCCACCTATGGTTGTGTTAATACTAGTGGCAACAGAACTAGAGGCCTTTACCTTAAGTTGTAATTAAAAGCTCACTTGGGCCTCAATTGGCACGATGGCAGGAAAGCTGACCACATGTCTCCCTGGCCTGGACTTAATCGAGATGGAGGCAGGAAGAAGGTGGGGTGCTTGCAGACTACTCTCCTACTTGCAAACACCAGGTTAAAGTCCAACAGGTTTGTTTCGAATCACTAGCTTTTGAAGCGCAGCTCCTTCATCAGGAACATGCCTACTGTTTTGAGAGCCATGAGAGATCTTGGTTGCCTCCTTTGACTCATGATTCAATGTGCCTTCTCTAATCAGTTGAGAGGTCACTGGAGAGTCTCCCCCATTATCAGGACCCTGGGGATGCAAGGACCCTGGGGATGCAAAGCCCCATTCACCTAGAAGTGCCGGTCAATAAGAGGAGGTGGTGGCTTATTGGCCATGTTTAAATCTTGGCAAAGGAACTTTGGATCAACACAATCTCCCTCTACAGTTGGTGAACAATTTTACTGTCAAATGTTTGTAGGCTTAATCACACCAGGAAAGCTTGTCATAGATCAGTGCATTTGGTATCTGTCAACCTGTGTGAACCTAATATCCTACAACTTACAATGAGCACCAATAATCCTGTAGTTGCATAAAAATGACAGAATCATATCTGTGAAAGTAAGCTGTGCATTTACATAACAATTGTAACCTGTCTGTCAGTGACAAGTGTACGGGGGCAGTGTTGTGACAGACTGTCACGTAGAATTGCAGCAAAGAACAAATTTCAGTCCTGATTTTATTGACAAATTGCTTCCAAAGGCATGATGTAATCACCTTTGATTTGACTAAAATCGAATTGACCCTTTGGAATCCTATGATAGAATGTCTAGACCTGCCACTTGATATTTCAAAGTTTTCTCGTTTAAGTCATCAGAAATATTGAGTTTAATGGAATATTGAGAGGGTTTTGGGTAAGAGTGCAACGCATAGATCTAGATTGAACTGAATAGGCAGTTTTGAAAAATGCGTATTACTGTTGACTCCATATAAACTTTAAGAGGCATGAATTGTAATCTATCAAATAATATTTTCATTCATGGCCATTATGTGGAATTGCTGATCAAGACACAGCATAATTAATGTACAATGTAATCTTTAACTATGTGTAAAAGAAAATTAACCAGGGGCCCAGAACAATGCTATTTCCAAAAGACGCTATCTATTTAACTCTTATCATCTTTAGTTGCTGCACTGGATATACAGAGAAAAATCTCTAAGAATCCATGGCAGGAAAGCTTTGCTGAGTATTTTCAGCATTATTTTGCTTTCATTTCAGATTTCTGCCATATTTTGCATTTGTTCAAGTGTGCACCCTATGCAGTTATATATTTGTTTTTCCCTCTCTATCAGACATTCTTAACACCTTCCTCGGACTTCAGAGACTAACATTTCATCCACTGTCAGCGTAGATTCTTCTGCCATTGTCTATAGGTTTGAACACCTTCCACCTTCTTTCCAGCTAAATGCCCCAGGTCCCCCTTTTAATTTTTATCGGTCTCGCCACCCAGGTTTACTGTCAGCAGAATTCGGGACAGGTCACGTGACCCCTTCATTCCACCCTAAGTTAAAGTCACAGTCCCAAACCATAACCATCTTATCTCCCACCAAAATATATTTCACTTTTCCCACTTCATTCCCCAGAGCTGGATCTAGCACAGTTGCTTTCCTTTTTTGGCTGCAGCACACTGATCAGGAAAATTGCCACACACACATTCCAGATCATGTCACTATCCCAGTCTATATTATGATAATTGAAGCTACCCATTATTCCTCGTGCTGTACGTTTTACAAGAAAGGGACTCATTGCTGCTATCTCTGTGACCTGTCATTTTTTTTCTATGTGTGTATTTGGCCTTTATCGAGGTTATGCCTAAAGTGAGTAAGATTGAAAAGTAGCCTTAATGTGCGCTAACCTTCTCCATGTAAAGAATAGATTTTCACAAAGTGGGTTTTGGTGCATATTTACAGAATTGTGCAAATGTTTGTACAACAGATTCTGAGAACTTAGTTGAAATCAAAGATTACACAGAATGACATGCTTTACAGAACAGAACAGGCCATGCAGCCTAACTGATCAATGCAGAAATGTGTTCTGCACAAACCTCTCATCCTATTCATCTAACCACATCAGCACAACCCACTATTCTTTCCTCCCTCGTGTACTTGTCTAGCTTTTCCTTAAATACATCAATACAATTAGCTAAAGCCACATACCTTCTGACCTCATTACAACCATGGTCAAAACATGGACAAAATATCTGAAAAGGTGAAGTCAGAGTGACTGCACTTGACATCAATGCAGCATTTGACTGAATGTTCCATCAAGGAATTCTAGTCAATAGGAATTAGGTGGGGGAGAACCCTATACTGATTGGAGTCAAACTGAGCACAAAGGAAGATGGTTGTGGTTGTTGGAGGTCAATCATCTCAGTTCCAGGATATTGCTGCAGGAGTTCTTTCAGATAGTGTCCCAGGCCCAACCATCTTCAGCTGCTTCATTAGCCTTCTTTCCATTGTGATGACTGGAAGCCTCTAAGAATATTGGGGTGACAGGTGTTTGGCAATTCAAGGTTGAAGCCTGGGGTTAGAGTGTGTTTGTCTGCAGTGGTCATGTTTTAAAAAAAAACAACATTCTGTTTTGCAGGGCCTGGGTGTTTTTAGCAGCTGGAAGATGAAATTGACAAAGGAATGTGTTTTTCAGTCTAGGCTAAAAGACTGTGGCTTGACTGGAAAAATTCTTGGGGAAGTAAAGTGCTCTGCAGCCTGAAGAGAGAATTTGTTTTTTTAGCTTGGGGAAATGAGGTCATGGCTGGGTGGAGCCAAGGAATGCAGAGAGACATTTTGAGAAGCTGTGGAGAGAGACAGTTTTTGGAAAATGGTTCTGGAGAGAAGTGTTAAATTCTGATCTGCCTGATCCAGCGTCTGCAATTCTCCCAAAATAAGATAGATTGTGATCTGTATGTTTCTTGTTGTTTAATGGGAAATTTAGCAGTGTTTAAGGTGTAAATTGTAAGCTGTTCTTTTCGGGTGTGAAGTTAGCGAAGTTTAATGTTGTAGTCATAATAAAGGTTTGTTTTAAAAGTAACCAAGCCCTATTTCTTTTTATCATAATCTTTATTGTCACAAGTAGGCTTACATTAACACTGCAATGAAGTTACTGTGAAAAGCTCCTAGTTGCCACATTCCGGGTACACAGAGGGAGAATTCAGAATGTCCAAATTCCCTATCAGCACGTCGTTCGGGACTTGTGAGAGGAAACCAGAGCACCCGGAGAAAACCCACGCAGACACTGGGAGAACATGCAGACTCCGCACAGACCAAGCTGGGAATCAAACCTGGGACCCTGGAGCTGTGAAGCAACAGTTCTACCCACTGTGCTACTGTGCTGCCTTTCATGCAATCACTTCTGTGCTACCGTTCTTCATGCAATCACTTCTGGAGCGAATCATTCTTTCCGCACAATCTTTCAAATAAACTAAAATATTGGGGTTTCAGTCCAGTATCTTGCCATCGTAAGGTCAGAACTGGGGATGTTCCCTGATGACTGCACAATGTTCAACTCGATTTGCAACTTTTCAGATACTGTAGTCATCCATGTCCATATGAACAAGACCTGGACAAAATTCAGTCTTGGACAGATAAGTAACAAGTAACATTTGCACCACACAAGTGCCAGGCAATAACCATCTCCAGCAAGAAATAATCTAATCATCTTCCTCAGACATTGAATGTCATTACCATTGCTGAATCCACCATTATCAATATCCTGAACGTTACCATTGACCAACAACTAAACTTACTGTGGCTACAAGAGCAGGGTCAGAGTCTTCGAATTCTACTCCCTTTCTGACACTGTAAGATCTGTCCATCATGTACAAATAACACAAGTCAGGAATATGATGGAATACCATCCATTTGATTGGATGAGTGCAGCTCCAACAACCGTTAGAAGCTCAACACCAGACAGGACAAAGCTGCCTGTTTGATCGACACTCTATCCACCACCTTAAGTATTCACTCCTCCACCACTGATGCACTGCAGCAACTCACGAAGGCCCCTTTGACAGCACCTTCATTCATTTGTTTAATTCAATGGCATCTTCCAAACCTATGGCCTCTATCACCTAGAAAATGAAATGAAAATAGCTTATTGTCACAAGTAGGCTTCAAATGAAGTTACTGTGAAAAGCCCCTAGTCGCCACATTCCGGCACCTGTTCGGGGAGGCTGGTGCGGGAATTGAACCATGCTGCTGGCCTGCCTTGGTCTGTTTTAAAAGCCAGCTATTTAGCCCTGTGCTAAGGACAAGCGCAGCAGATATATGGGAACGCCAGCCTGCAAGTTCTTCTTCTTCAAGCCACAAACCATCTTTTGTACTATATCATCATTAATTTGCTGTCACTGGGGCAAAATCCTGAAACTACCCCCCCCCCCCCAAGAGCACTGTGGGTGATCTACACCACATGGATTGCAGCGGTTCAAAAAAGCAGTTCACCACCACCTTCTTAAGCGCACTAAAGTACGCACAACAAATGCCAGAGGTGCCCACATCCTGAGAAAGAATATGAAAAAAAAGCCTCCAAACATTCCTCGATGGCAAGTTCTGTTGCTCTTTTTAGCCTTAGTTTATTAGCTCTGATTACGTCACCTTTGCTCACGAGTCGCCAGGTATCTTTCTGATACCGCCACATGGTTCAAGTTCAAGTTATGATTAATAAGTCAGCACACCGCTTAGTAAGATTGAAATCAACGGTCATTTATTATATACAACAAGTAATGTTTACACAATAATCCTACTATCTATATCGAAACCTACCACTACTGGCCAATACTTAACTTTAGGAAGAGCCCACCAGGTCAGGGAAACGAATGGCTTATCCAATTGGATCTGGCCCGCGGGATTCAAAAGGCTGATACAGGTTGATGGCTATGAGTCTTTATCGGATAGCGATCGCTGGATTCAAACTTACGGTTGCCGGTTGCTGTTCTTGCGAAGGTCTCGAGCAGGCGAAGAAGGGAGAGAGAGAGAGATCTGAACTTGGCCCCTCGCTTTATAGGGCCCAGGGGCTTCCCGCCTCTCGGGGCGGCCCTTGACCCTGAGTCCCAAGTGATTGGACTTGTTCCCAATCACTGGGTTTGATACGTCCAATTGCGAGGCGATTCCCCGATCGGGGGGGGTCGTTCACCTGCCTTTGTTTCGGCCACTGCAGGCGCCGACAGGTCTGGCCCGGTATTCAATTGCTAATATGTTGCAATTGTTCCCGGGGTTAGCCGATTAAACTGCAAATGTCTGGGTTGATGGGCTGTTAATAGCCCTGAGTATCGATCTGGGCCAACTTCCCCAGAGCCGAATATGATATTCTGCCTGCAGCTGTCCGTTTGTGTCTTGTTACCTGCTTTTCCCAGCAGCCTTTCCGGTTAGCCATTTTAAATCGGGTTTTGGCCAAATTAATCGGGAAGCAGCCATTTTACGTGCCTACAGTTCCACCTTCCCACCACTTTCTGACTAGTTTCTCTCGTATTCCTTATTGGATTTATTCGTGATTGTCTTATATTTATGACCCAAGTTTTGGACTTGATTTCAATCTTACACTAATAACTGCAATTCCATCATGTTTCATTCTGAAATAAGGAGCGTCAGGGAAATGAAAAGTTTATATAGTGACTCATCAGCCATTTTGTTCCTAGAAAGATCACACAAATGGCAATCTGCTTTTGTTTATATTGGCTGACAAAATAATAAAGCTAAGAACTTCAAAACAGATTGACATGTTGACTAAGAAAAATAGTTTTAAAACATTCTCCTACAACCCAAATGACTGGTGAAAATTTTCAAACATAATAGAACAAACCAAAATCATACCAAAACACTGCTCCACTTCATTTTTTGAGTTGCTAATTATTTGTGTGTTGTCTGCTGTTTTGAAATAACAAAAACTCTTTGGCAACATTTTCTTTTCTCCTCAATCAAACTTTGAATAAGAGAATAACTAATTGACTGATGGCAAAATGATTTTGATTTCCTGTCAGTCTACAATTCGAGCAAAGTCTCCACTTCGAATGGATTTGTTGGGGAGTCCTGAAAATGCTCACTTCGCTAAGATTCTTCATCTGAGAAATGTAGAGTAAAAGGTTCAAATGTTTATTTACCAGCTTTATTTCATCGTGTTTTTCAAACTTAGTGTTCAGGTAGAAAAATGCATACAAACGATTGCAGAACTGTCAGCATTTTCATTGTTTGATGTTGCTGACTTGTTGGACTGTATAACTGTGACCTCTGGTGAAGCTTTGTAAATCTTCTAGAAATGTCACTCCATCCTGCAGCGCACATGATATTGTGTCGGACCAGGAGAGAAAAACGCAACTCACATTACAAAAGTTAACTACAGAGGATAATTGATTCCTATTGTTCTTCTTGAAAATATGGCCATTCAAAATGATTCTGACAGGCGATTAGTAAATATCTATTATAGGGGTTATGTAGTTTTTTTTAGTGCTGTTAGACTGGAAAGTTACTGGAGCTCTGCAAACTGACTGCCTTCATTTTAGAGGTGGGTTGGTTTACTTAACTGTCTTTTAATAACCTTTTCATGAGAATATTCTTCAACAATGCCGTTTATTTCTTGTACAGTGTGAGAAATTGACAGCTTGCCTTTGCAGCTGTTTATTTTCACACTGCAGACTATTAGGACAGGTCTGTGACCAACATTTCAAATAGTAAACTTGATTCTAAAGCAAATATGCATTTTCAACTTGCATGGTCGTGGTTCCATTCATTCTTTGTCAAAGCTTCATATTCCCCCTCTCATATCAGCTTTTGTTTATGTCTCCGAAAAGTGCTTTGCATGCTGAAGTATTACATACATGCAAGTTGCTGTTGTAGATTATCCATGTCTGCATCTATCAAAATTATTAAACCTGTTTGTTATCTTTGACTAAGCACAAAGCTGCCTTTAAAATAAACTATTGTGTTCTTAGGAAAAACTATGATATTCTATGAATTTTCTATGATACTTTAAATAATTTCTGGAACATTTAAAATCGCAAAAGCAAGTGGGTAGTCTGATGTTCCGAATTTTAGCGAAACACTTAAATGCAAACTAGATTACTTTTACAAAGTTACTTTTCAAATGATTTCCTGTTTCTCTATTTATCATTGTGTGCTCTTTTTCTGCTTTTGACACATTTTCTCCTCTATGTTTGATTACTTGGTGTTCTAGCTTGCTTGACTTATTTTTCTTTGTTGTTTTTCTTTCTTTTTTTCTGCCATTGCTTCCTTTCCTTCTGTGTCTTTGTTTGTTCCATCCATTCCTCACCATATTGCAAACTGTAGCTGTTAGAGTTTTTCCTTTCAGCAGACATCAGTTTGACTGCTGGATCTGCTTTCAGAAAAATTCAGAAGCAGCACATATGATGGAATGAGACTGGGGAGTTGAAATACAGTGAGAAAGGTATAACTATTGCTCCAAACATACTAGTTCTGTGTTTTGGCACAGCAGTGTTGTGGATGGGCAGCTTCAGAGAGATAGTTGAAAGATCAGGGCATAACAAAAATAACCTTTCACCTCAAATATCTACGTGCTTCTTTTGGGTATTTGCATTTCAAACATGCATTGGATTGTCTTTGCTTCTATAAGATATTGTTGACTCATTAGAAAGGGTGAAATTGTGTAGCTGCAGGTGGATCAATGGAGAGAAAAAGGATCTAGTTACTGCTGATTTGGGAAGCACTTAATTCTCACTGTAGAGAGCTGAAATAGTTCTAATAATTTTTGCAGGTGTTGACTCCTTTACATTATGTGCCAGCCTTCTATTTGTCATCTCATTTTTTAAATGAAAACTGTATCCTTGAAAAGAAAGATATGGAGCATCAATTGCACAATGTTTACTAAAAATGAAGCATTAACTAGGATTTCCTTACAAAATTTGAAGGCCAGCAAGGGAATCGATATTTCTTTGATGGGAGTAGATTGGAGAATCATCACTTTTTCCTTATGGCTTCCTGTTTATTCTTAATGGAGTATTGGAGACAATGTACCTGGCAAAAGTACAAAAAATGAAAGCATAGATTTTCTAACATTGCCTGTAAAGCTGAGGTACTGAGTTGGTACTAACTCCATCTGATTGTGTTTCAGGATTCAGTGAAATACTCTGATCAGAAGTTACTGTTTGGTGGGCCTGTTGTCAGCAGCCTTTATCAGGAGGAGATGATCAGGTATGTTGGTTAAATAGTTTTACACATGACTACATTCATATATTCTTTTTAGGAGAAACATGCATTTGACTGGTCAGTATTTACTTATATAAACTGGTAGATATATCAACCAACAAAAAATTGTATTTACGTAGTACCTTTTAGCATAGAAACATGTCCCAAGGAGGTTCACAGAGAATAAAGAATACTGCTGAACAGCTACTTAGGTATGCATTTGTTTCACTATATAGTTTATGTACTTGCATTCTGCAAATATTCTGTCATATGGATTGAATTTTTGGTTTAATTTCAGTTCATAAATAAGCTGTTTACGCATTGAAATATCTCTATTGGATAATCATATAATTGTATACAGCACTGTCTTATGCAGTTCTCCAAATTCAAGGGCATGCATTCATTTGGTAAATTAAACCTTAATGCAGAAGGCACAATTGTTAAAAAAACAAATCTTTAACAGATTAACAAATATCCTACTGATCCTATTTGTCACATGAGGCAGGAAATGTGAGTGGGTCCATGAGATTGGCTGAAGACCACTTTGGAAGTATTGCTGGCTTACCTTACTCCACCAAAACTTAAATGAATTAATGACTGTTGAACATATTCCATTTGCTTACTGTTCTGACCTTTGTGACCTATTACGCTGTGACATCATCATGTTTGATGTTGAGTTTGAGATAAAATCAATAACAGGAGCAGAAAGTAAAGCCTAATCAAGTCAGTTCGATGGTGCAATTTTAAAACACACATCATTTGAACCAAGATAGACTTTTTAACTGTGTTTCACTCTTTTTGGGATATGTACATCTTGATGAGTGTTACTAATTTAGAAGATTAAAAACAATGAGGTCATTCAAGTTTTAACCTACTGCTGCTGTGGGTGATATTCTCTTCCACTGCATCCATCCATGAAACCTCCCTATTTATTGAATATATAGAGAGCTCAATGAAGTTTCACATCAGTGCCAGCATCATTCAATGTCAAAATATTCGCACTTGATGAGCAACTCGATTCTGAGATGACAAGAAACAGGAATGTGCCAAACCGGTTACAAAAGTTAACAAGGAAACATTACACCTTTTCAGAGATCTGTGTGACATGATCTAGGTGTGGGCTTTTCAATGTTAAATTCCTTGCCAGCTTTCGATCTCTCATCAACTGATAATTGTAACGAGTTAAGAAGTTTAGAAGGATGTGGGGAGATCTTATTGAAACTGACAGGATACTGCGTGGTCTGGGAAGAGTGGACGTGAAGAGGATGTTTCCACTTGTAGGAAAACCTAGAACCAGAGGACACAATCTCAGACTAAAGGGATGATCCTTTAAAACCGAGATGAGGAGGAATTTCTTTAGCCAGAGGGTGGTGAACCTGTGGAACTCGTTGCTGTGGAGGCCAAATCATTGAGTGTCTTTAAAACTTTAAAGGAGATAGGTTTTTGATCAATAAGGGGATCAGAGGTTATGGGAAGAAGGCAGGAGAATGGGGATGAGAAAAATATCAGCCATGATTGAATGGCGGAGCAGACTCGATGGGCTGAGTGGCTCCTATGTCTTATGGTCTTAATGTTAGAAAAACAATTGTTTGGCTGAAGTTGAATCGCAGTGATCGAAACCTTATTATAAGACTACAAGATAGATCAAGATCATAACTCCTCAATCCATGAACAAAAGTTAGTTTGCTCCCTAATCATCTACCTTTGTTTTAATGAAGTGTTTGTGTAACTTTTTCGGCGGCCCACTTTTACCAAATGGCAGGCAGGCCCTTGCGACCCACACCGCGTTCACTTCCTACTTAGGTGAGCCTCTCCTTTTATGCATTTAAAATTAGTATAATTAATGTTCCTCAGTTATAACGGTAAACTGCATTCAGTTCAGCATACTTAAAGCATGGCAACAAAATAATTCCACATTGTATATTGTAAATTTCACTTACCAACAAACAGTTTCACATCCCTGATACTGAAATCGCTGGTTTTGTCCAACCGGATGTTTCCAACTCAAACCTGAGATTAACTCTGGACTCCAAAAGTACCAAAAGGCCGCCTAATTGATCTGAGAATTTTATACTCCCCTGTGCCATCCCACCTACCTAAACACATTCGCTGACCTGGTAGTGCAGTATCAACATAGATATACGAATTCAGCTTTAAAGAAATACGATGAATCTTATTTCTCTCATCAGCTTAGAAATTCAAAACAAATGTCCGATATCAGACGATACACTCATTTACAGCCAAATTACGCAATAATTACAATTAAAGACCCAAAACAAACACCGAAGCCCTAACATTTGATGATGACCAGTTCCCTGAAATAGGAAATGAACGGCTGCCACCTCGAATAGAACCCTTCAGCCAAACCCATATGATATACTTGATCTTTCTAAGTGCACAAATTCCATAAGGTCACTTAAACACAACAAAGCAATGGTGGAACCGGAGTCCTCTACTCAAGCAGAACTCTCCTTTGGGCTATCAGCGAAGCAAAGGCCAGAGCATCTACCTTCCCCCCCCCCTGCAGTTCCGATATGTCCGAAAACCCCGAAGATAGCTACCAAAGAGCAAGACTCCAACACAATCCCAAGAATTCCTGACATGGTGCTGAAGAAGGAGACCCAAAATCTCATAGGTTTAGGGCAAGACCAGAACACATGCATATACTTACCGGACCCCGTGAACAACACTTACACCTATCCTCTACCTCCAGAAAAAAAACACTCATCAGTGCCCTGGTCAGATGTGCCCTATGCACCACCTTGAACTGAATCAAGCTGAGCCTTGCACATGAGGTGGTGGAGTTGACTCTGTGCAGAGCTTCACTCCTCCTTCAAAAGCCTGACCCACCTCACTTTGCCACTTCCCTTTGATCTCATCCAATGAGGCCTGCTCCAACAGCACCAACCAATTATAGATGTCCGATATCTTCCCTTCCCCCAGCTGAACCGATGAAAGAACCCTATACATCAACGAGGGTGAGGATGCCAAGGGGAAGGAAGGAAGGAATCTCCTTACACAAAATGTTATCCACCTGATAATACTTAAGCAGATTAGATTAGAAACTGGAACTTACCCAACCACTCCTCAAAACCAACAAACCTCCCTTCTATGAACATGTCCCCAATGTGCGCCAGCCCCTCCTCCCCCCAGGTTCAGAAAGACTAGCTCAAGGCTGCTGGAACAAAACAATGGTTACCGCAGAATGGGGCTGACAGTGACATGGCGCCGAGCTTGAAATGCTGCCTAAACTGGCTCCGTATTCTCAGAGTGGCCACAACCACCTGATTTGGAGTCCACTTCGCAGGTGAAAATGGAAGAGGAGCCATAACTAAGACCCTTAGACAATGCCTCTGTGGGCAATGCTCTCCATCCACCCCCACATGGATTCTGTACTCATGAACCACTCCCTTACTATCTCAATAAATTGGGCAATGCTAGAACCCCCGATTGCCTTTCCCTCTGCAAAATCACCCTCTGAATCCCTGAGGTCTTGCCCCCCCAAATAACAGAAAATATCATTTTATTTTCACAAAGAAAGATTTGCGGAGGAATACCGGGAGACACTGAAACAAAAATAGAAACCTTGGGAGAATATTCATCTTTACTGACTGGACCCTGCCTGGCAAGACTTCCTTAAGTCAGCCTTGACCCCATTTACCAGACACGCAAAATTTAGTTTATGGAGCAAGGCCCAATCAAGGGCCACCTGGATTCCCAGATAACAAGCTGGACCTGGCCAGGCGAAAAGGCAGCCCTCCAGACTGGCTCCCCTCAATGGGAGATTGACCGGAAAGCATTCGCTTTTGCCCAAGTTCAATTTATATCCCGAGAAGGAGCCAAAACGCCTAAGCAGCTTACAACAACAAATCCATTTTGTGGATTTGGTGGAGGTTGGCATCCCCACCGACTGCTTTGCCGTGGCTTTGGCATGGCTGGGGGATTTGCTTTTTGCACCTCGTGAAGTTCAAGTACACCCTGAGGGGGTTGATTGAAGGGAGATGGCAGCCGTTTATATTGTATTTCAGAGATTTAGTCACTATTAGCTGTTGTTTTTTAAAGGTATTGTTTGTGTGTTTGGTAATTTTGTATAAAATGTTAAAAACTTAATAAAAACATTTTCAAAAAAAAAAAATAGCTATTCAGCTATTTAGCTACCAGGATGGCCCCCATATAGAGTTTTAAAAAAACATAGCAACAAAAACCCATAACGCCAACTAGCCCAAATCCAACTTTAAGTGTTCCATGAAAATTGAAGAATATATGAACAACAACAATAATCTCACAAAACCCACAGATAAAATTAAAATAGAAAGCTCCAAACTCCCAATAAACATCACACCAAAAATACAAACTCCCACCCTCAGACATACATCACCCCATCAATATAATTCACAGGTATCACAATCCCAATCCATGCTTCTGCACAACCGCCTCGGCCACCTCCGGAGTTTCAAAGTAATAATCTTTCAAATCATAAGTTACTTGGATGCGTGCAGGGTAAACCATGCCAAATCTAACTTTGCTCCGATGAAAGCTGCCCACCTCCTGGCCAGCTCCACTCCAACATCCTGATAGATTCTCACAATGTGGCCTTCCCATCTGGAGTCGAAGTTCTCTTTTGCCCACCGCAGAACTCTTTCTTTCTCTTGAAAAATGTGAAAGCCCTCAATAATCCAACGTGATGGCTCACTAGCACGGGATTTTTGCCTGAAAGATCTGTGGGCCCGATCCAACTCGGGAGGGGACACCATTTCCCACTACCCCATCGTACATGGAAAATAGAAGCAGGAGGAGGCCATTTGGCCCTTCGGGTCGGCTCTGCCCTGCCATACATTATGGATGATCTTCGAGTTCAATATTCGTTTGCCCCGTGTGTGCGTGGATTTCCTCCGGGTACTCCGGTTTCCTCCCACAGTCCAAAGATGTGCAGGTTAGGTGGATTGGCCATGCTAAATTGCCCTTGGTGTCTAAAATTGCCCTTCGTGTTTTGTAGGATTACTGGGTTATGAGGATAGGGTGGAGTAGTGGGCTTGGGTAGGGTGCTCTTTCCAAGAGCCGGTGCAGACTCGATGGGCCAAATGGCCTCCTTCTGCACTGTAAAGTCTATGAAATCTATGAAATATCCTGATCCCATCTCTTCTCCCCCCCCCCAAACACCTCCCACCCAAAATCCGTTGATCCCATTAGCCCCAAGAGCTATATCTGATTCCTTGAAATTACACACTGTTTTTGCTTCAACTACTTTTTGTGCTAGTGAATTCACAGATTCACCACTCTCTAGGTGAAGAAATTTCTCCTTGCCTGAGTTCCAAAAGGTTTACCATTTATCCTCAAATTATGATCCCTAATTCTGGACTCCCCACTCCTCTACCCTGTCTAATACGGTTAGAATTTTATAAGTTTCTATGAGATTCGCCCCTCACTCTTCTAAACTCCAATGAATATAATCCTAATCGATTTAGTCTCTCCTCGTATGACAGACTCGCCATCCCAGGAATCAGCCTTTGCTAAACCTTCGCTGCACTCCCTCCACAGCAAGAACATTTCCTCAGATAAGGACACAAAAACTGCACACAATATCCCAGGAGTTACCTCACCAATGCCCTGTACAATTGTATTACAATGTCCCTATTCCTATACTCATCCACTCGCTATGAAGGCGAACATACTATTTTCCTATACTGCTTGCTGTACCTGCGCGCTGACTTTCAGCGGCTGAAGCACGAGGACAACAAGGTCACGCTGAGTATGCACCTCTCTCAATTTACACCCATTCACATAATTTGTCTTCCTATGTTTGCTACCAAAGTGGATAACCTCACATTTATCCACATTATACTGCTTCTGCCATGCATATGCCCACTCACTCAGCCTGCCCAAATCCTGCTGAAGCACCTCCCCTCAGTTCACCCTCCCACCCAACTTTGTATCACCTGCAAATTTGAAATACTACATTTAGTTCCCTTGTCCAAATCGTTAATATATAATGTGAACAGTTGGGGCCCTAGCACAGATCCCTCCTATACCCTACTAGTCGCTGCTTGCCAATCGGCAAAATACCCATTTATTCCAACATTTTGCTTTCTGTCATTTGTATAAATCTTTTTCTCTTTACATACTATAAAATCAGTGTTCATGTTCCCCTCTAGCTTACTTTCATATTGTATTTTCCCCTTCTTAATCAGTCCCTTTGTCTGCCTTTGCTGTATTTTAAACTGTTCCCAATCTTCAGGTTTATTGCTTTTTCTTGATAACTTGTATGCCTCTTCTTTGAATCTAATACTATCTCTAATTTCCCTTGTAAGCCATGATTTGGTCAAGGTTCCTTTTCTACTCTGGCGCCAAATAGGAATAAACAGCTTTTGTAGTTCACACATTCGTTCCTTGAATGCCTGCCATTGCCAGCCCATTGTCCTTCCTTTCAGTAATGTTTCCCAGTCCGTCATTGCCAATTCATGTCTCGTACCATCATGGTTACCTTTATTGAGATTCAGGACCCTAGTCTTGGAATCTCCTACCTCACTATCCACCAAATCTACTACTTCACTATTCACCATGGTAAAGAATTCTAACGTATTATTGGTCACTCATCCTCAAGGGTTCTTTCCTAACTAGGTTGCCAACTAATCCTTTCTTATTGCACAACAACTGGTCAAGGTGGCCTGTTCCCTTGTTGGCTCCTCAATGTACTGGTCCAGAAAATCACTCCAGACATTCCTCCTCTATTGTACGGTGACTAATTTGACTCACCCAATCTATATGCAGATTAAAGTCACCCATAATCACAGATGTTCCTTAAACACATGCATCTCTGATTTCCTGTCCAATGCTATTCCCAAAATTACCACTGCAGTTTGGTGGTCTGCATACCACCCCTACAAATGTTTTTTCCCCATGTTGTTTCTCAATTCAACCCATACAGATTCCACATTGTCTGTGCTAATATCTTTCTCAATATTTTATCAATATTTTCTTTAATCAACAATGCAACTCCACCACCTTCTCCTTTCTGTCTGTCTTTCCTAAAAACTGAATAGCCCTCAATGTTTAGTTCCCATCCTTGGTCACCTTGGAGCCATGTCTCCGTAATTCGAACTACATTATACTCCTTTACATCTTTCTGCGCAATTAATTAATCCATTTTATTTTGAATGCTCCGAGCATTTAGGTACATAACTTTGAGGCTAGTTCTTTTAACATTCCTTGACTGGTCCCTAATATTTTTTACAGTGTTGTATCTAATTGCCTATCACTTTTCTTATTCTCCTTTCTGTGTTTTTCTCTTATTCTTGATTTCCCCCTGTTCTAAATGCTTACAAAGGTTCCCACCCCCCTGCCATATTAGTTTAAACTCTCCCCAACCCCTCTAGCAAGTTACCCACACCCCCACAAATGATTCTTCTGACTTCCAAAACAACTGCCCCATAATCTTTGTTGTACCCGGGCCCTCCAAGCTCTCCGGCAACCCAACCACCCTCAAATTCTGTCTTCCAGAATGATTTCCCAAATTGTCTACACTGGCTCTTAATGCCTTGTTGTCACCTGTTGTCTCCACTTTCAGAGTGGTAATCTGGTCACTTTGCCTTGTCAGAGCCACTTCCACCTCTTTTAGCTCCATGCCTTGCGCCTTTACCACGTCATCCACCTGTGCCAAGGCTGCTCGAATCAAGGACTGTGAGCATCTGAGCGGTTAGTGGAGTGGTCACCGGCACTTCAGGGCCTTCTGCCATTTTCCTCCCAGCTCTCGAGGCTTCCAAGTTCGATGACGTTTCCTTCTTCTGCTGCTGCCTGGTCTTGTGTCTGTTGGGCAACCCTTTGTCATGGGAGACTTAAACCATCGAACTAACCAAACTCCGACCCAAATCTTCTCCAGAAAACGGGCAAAGAGGGCTTAAATAAAAGTTCTTTGGGGGGCGCCACCTCTTTTGAGACTGCTCTCCTACATGTTGACACCGAAAGTCCCAGTCCTTGTAATGAATAAACAGTAATTGTGTTTAAACTTACAAACCTGGTGACTGTAATTATTGGACAACCAAGGACCAAAGACTTTGGGTATTTTTATAAGAATTATTGGTTAATTCACTTGTGTTGTGACTTATACCACCTTCCACAAAATGCGCTATAAACAGAACCAAAGCTATATGTAATGCCACACCAGTGTTAATCCCACAGCCATTCCCAATATTAGATTTAATAATGAAATATTGTACTTCTGTATTGCCTAGATATTAAATTTAACCTTATGAATGTGCACGCTTTTCTTTGAAAAGGATCAGTAGGGCAGCAAAACTGACCCAAAATGTAAATGGAAAAAGAGATCAGGTGATCTTTGAGGATCATTTTTGGCGACCCATTTTTCAACGCCTACTTTGAAAAACACTGTTTTAATGTGTTTAAGCGTTTAGCCTCTACTATCTTAATCAGAAGGTAAATCACTGATCACTCTTTCCATGACACCTGTTCTAAATCATCTGCAGCACTGTATTTGTAATTCTGAGTTCTAGATCATTTTATAAAGATATTAAACAAGAGAGGACCAAAACAGGCTCCTGTGTGATCCCACTGGTAACATAATTTTAAAACATTTCTGATTCCCAATTTCTTTATTTTCAGCACCAACCTTTCTAAAGAAATTTTGTCAAAGATCTTGCTGTTTGCATCGCATTCATTGGCACCCTTATCAAACACCTATGTCACACCCTCAAAGAAAATCACTAAGTTAGATTCGCAAGACCTCCCATGTATGAACCCATACTGGCTATCTCTGATGATTTTAATCTCCAGATGCTTAATTATCTTCAATAAGAGTTTCCATAACATTATCCATAATGGATGTCAAATTCACTGGTATGTAGTTGGGCTACTTTTAAAAATGGGTAGCTAAAAAATGAGTAACAGCCGCTTTTCTCCAGTCCCCAAGCAGCTCTTCTTGTCTGTAGCTTAAGAGGTAACCCAAGTTAGTTAGAAGGACAAATTCAGCTAAAAGAATATAATGTAACAGCCATTACAGAGACCTGGCAACAAGCTAGGCATGGGTGAGAGCTAAATATTTAAACTGTAGGAATCTTAGAAAGGAAAGGGAAACTGGGAAAGGAGAGAGTAGCAATATTGATTAAAATATACAATTACAACAGTCGAACTGAAGGAGTTTAGTAAGGGTGATCAGGCAGTGAAAACGCCATGGGTGGAGTTAAGGAAAGGCAAAGGATCCAAGATTTTGGCAGGAATTGGTTGCTAACCTTCAGTCACTGGTGATGCAGTTGTCTCAGGGGAGTGGGAGCTCGTATAGATACAGAGATCATAGAAAATTGTAGAAAGAACCATTATAACAGAATACTTAAATTTTCACAAGGACTGAAATAAGCCAAGCATTTCAAGTGAATTACAGCAAAAGTTTGAATTTCTATAGCACCTTTAAACATTCCAAGTTGCTTCACAGGAGTGTTATCAAACAAAACGTGAACCACATATGGAGGCATTAGGACAGGTGACAAAACACCTGCTAAAGGGATAGTTTTTAAGGAGCTTCTTGATGGAGGAAAGAGAGGTAGTGAGGCAGAGAGGTTTAAGGAGGAAATTCAAGAATGTTGGGCCTTGGCAGCTGAAGCCATGGCTGTCAATATTGGAGCAATTAAAATTGGGTGCGCAAGGAGCCGGAATTGGAAGAGCATACGAATCGCAAAGGCTTGTCGGGCTAGAGGAGATTACAGAGATAGTAAGAGGATGAGGCCATAGAGGCATTTGAAAATTTAAGTGCTGCCTGACTGGGAGTCAATTTGGACAAAGGTGATGGGTGAACAGAACTTCAGTGAATTAAGATACGGGCAGCAGAGTTTGGGATAAATCAAGTTTATGGAGGGTGGAAAGTAGAAAGGCTGGCCAAGAGCGCATTGGAATAGTCAATTTTTGAGGCTATGAAGGCATGGATGATGGTTTCTGAAGTAGATGAGTGGAGGCGGGTAGGGGAGTCAGGCAGGGGAGTGAGGTGTTGTAGGGATGTGCCAGTATCTGGTTTTGGTAAACGTGATTAGAAATTCAACTCCGGGTCAAATACGACACCAAGATTGCGAGCCGTCTGGTTCAACCTCCAACGTTTGACAGTGGGAAGAATGGAGTCAGTGGCTAGGGAATGGAGTTTGTGGTGGAGACTGAAAGCGGTGGTTTCGATTTCCCCAATATTTAATTGTCGGAAATTTCTGTTTATCCATGACTGGATGTTGGACAAGCAATGTCGTAAATCAGATAGTGGAGGGTTCGATAGAGGTGGAAGTATGCTAATGCTAGGTGTCGTCAGTGCAGATATGGAACTTCATGTGTCTTTGGAGAATGTCACCCAGGACATGTAGATGAGAAAGAGAAAGGGATCGAGGATAGATCATTTTTTTTATTATTTTTTTTTTAAAATAATATTTTATTGAAAATTTTTGGTCAACCAACACAGTACATTGTGCATCCTTTACACAACATTGTAACAATACAGATAATAATGACCTTTTTAAATTTAAACAAAAATAACAACAAATAAATAAATATTAAATAACAAAAAATAAAAACTAGCCCTAATTGGCAACTGCCTTGTCTCAGGCCACCCCCCCCCCCCCCCCCCATCCCCCCCATCCCTCTCCCCCCCCCCCCCCCCCCAAGTCCTGGGCCGCTGCTGCTGCCTTCTTTGTTCTCCCCTATCTATCTTTCCGCAAGATATTCGACGAACGGTTGCCACCGCCTAGTAAACCCTTGAGCCGACCCCCTTAGGACGAACTTAATCCGCTCTAACTTTATGAACCCCGCCATATCATTTATCCAGGTCTCCACCCCCGGGGGCTTGGCTTCTTTCCACATTAGCAATATTCTGCGCCGGGCTACTAGGGACGCAAAGGCCAAAACATCGGCCTCTTTCGCCTCCTGCACTCCCGGCTCTTGTGCAACCCCAAATATAGCCAACCCCCAGCTTGGTTCGACCCGGACTCCTACTACTTTCGAAAGCACCTTTGTCACCCCCATCCAAAACCCCTGTAGTGCCGGGCATGACCAAAACATATGGGTATGATTCGCTGGGCTTCTCGAGCACCTCGCACACCTATCCTCCACCCCAAAAAATTTACTGAGCCGTGTTCCAGTCATATGTGCCCTGTGTAATACCTTAAACTGAATCAGGCTTAGCCTGGCGCACGAGGACGACGAGTTTACCCTGTTTAGGGCATCTGCCCACATCCCCTCCTCAATCTCCTCCCCTAGCTCTTCTTCCCATTTCCCTTTTAGTTTGTCCATCATAGTCTCCCCTTCGTCTCTCATTTCCCTATATATATCCGACACCTTACCGTCCCCCACCCATTTCTTTGAGATGACTCTGTCCTGCACCTCTTGTGTCGGGAGCTGCGGGAATTCCCTCACCTGTTGCCTCGCAAAAGCCCTCAATTGCATGTACCTGAATGCATTCCCTTGGGGCAACCCATATTTCTCGGTCAGCGCTCCCAGACTCGCAAACTTCCCATCCACAAATAGATCTTTCAATTGCGTTATACCTGCTCTTTGCCACATTCCATATCCCCCATCCATTCCCCCCGGGGCAACCCTATGGTTGTTTCTTATCGGGGACCCCCCCAGTCTTTCCCCTATGTCGTCTCCACTGTCCCCAAATCTTCAGTGTAGCTACCACCACCGGACTCGTGGTATAGTTCCTTGGTGAGAACGGCAATGGGGCTGTCACCATAGTCTGCAGGCTGGTCCCCCTACAGGACGCCCTCTCTAATCTCTTCCACGCCGCTCCTTCCTCCTCTCCCATCCACTTACTCACCATTGAAATATTAGCGGCCCAATAATACTCACTTAGGCTCGGTAGTGCCAGCCCCCCCCTATCCCTACTACGCTGTAAGAATCCCTTCCTCACTCTCGGAGTCTTCCCGGCCCAAACAAAACCCATGATACTCTTTTCTATCCTTTTGAAAAAAGCCTTCGTGATCACCACCGGGAGACACTGAAACACAAAAAGGAATCTCGGGAGGACCACCATCTTAACCGCCTGCACCCTCCCTGCCATTGACAATGCTACCATATCCCATCTCTTGAAATCTTCCTCCATCTGTTCCACCAACCGCGTCAAATTTAGCCTGTGCAATGTGCCCCAATTCTTAGCTATCTGGATCCCCAGGTAACGAAAGTCTCTTGTTACCTTCCTCAACGGTAGGTCTTCTATTTCTCTACTCTGCTCCCCTGGATGCACCACAAACAGCTCACTCTTCCCCATGTTCAATTTATACCCTGAAAAATCCCCAAACTCCCCAAGTATCCACATTATTTCTGGCATCCCCTCCGCTGGATCCGCCACATATAGTAGCAGATCATCCGCATATAAAGATACCCGGTGTTCTTCTCCTCCCCTAAGTATTCCCCTCCATCCCTTGGAACCTCTCAGCGCTATCGCCAGGGGCTCAATCGCCAGTGCAAACAGTAATGGGGACAGAGGACATCCCTGCCTTGTCCCTCTATGGAGCCGAAAATATGCCGATCCCCGTCCATTCGTGACCACACTCGCCACTGGGGCCCTATACAACAGCTGCACCCATCTAACATACCCCTCTCCGAACCCAAATCTCCTCAACACCTCCCACAGATAATCCCACTCCACTCTATCAAATGCTTTCTCGGCATCCATCGCCACTACTATCTCCGTTTCACCCTCTGGTGGGGCCATCATCATTACCCCTAACAACCTCCGTATGTTCGTGTTCAGCTGTCTCCCCTTCACAAACCCAGTTTGGTCCTCATGAACCACCCCCGGGACACATTCCTCTATTCTCATTGCCATTACCTTGGCCAAGACCTTGGCATCTACATTGAGGAGGGAGATTGGTCTGTAGGACCCGCATTGTAGCGGATCCTTTTCCTTCTTTAAAAGAAGCGATATCGTTGCTTCTGACATAGTCGGGGGCAGTTGTCCCCTTTCCTTTGCCTCGTTGAAGGTCCTCGTCAGTAGCGGGGCGAGCAAGTCCAAATATTTTCTGTAAAATTCAACTGGGAATCCGTCCGGTCCCGGGGCCTTTCCCGTCTGCATGTTCCTAATTCCTTTCACCACTTCTTCTACCGTGATCTGTGCTCCCAATCCCATCCTTTCCTGCTCTTCCACCTTGGGAATTTCCAGCCGATCCAAAAACTCCATCATTCTCTCCCTCCCATCCGGGGGTTGAGCTTCATACAATTTTTTATAAAATGTCTTAAACACTTCATTCACTCTCTCCGCTCCCCGCTCCGTCTCTCCATCTTCGTCTCTCACCCCCCCTATTTCCCTCGCTGCTCCCCTTTTCCTCAATTGGTGTGCCAGCAATCTGCTCGCCTTCTCTCCATATTCATACTGTACACCCTGCGCCTTCCTCCATTGTGCCTCTGCAGTGCCTGTGGTCAGCAAGTCAAATTCCACATGCAGCCTTTGCCTTTCCCTATACAGTCCCTCCTCCGGTGCTTCCGCATACTGTCTGTCCACCCTCAAAAGTTCTTGCAACAACCGCTCCCGTTCCTTACTCTCCTGCTTCCCTTTATGTGTCCTTATTGATATCAGCTCCCCCCTAACCACCGCCTTCAACGCCTCCCAGACCACTCCCACCTGAACCTCCCCATTGTCATTGAGTTCCAAGTACTTTTCAATGCATCCCCTCACCCTTAAGCACACCCCCTCATCCGCCATTAGTCCCATGTCCATTCTCCAGGGTGGACGCCCTCTTGTTTCCTCCCCTATCTCCAAGTCTACCCAGTGTGGGGCATGATCCGAAATGGCTATAGCCGTATATTCCGTTCCCCTCACCCTCGGGATCAATGCCCTACCCAACACAAAAAAGTCTATGCGTGAATAGACTTTATGGACATAGGAGAAAAACGAGAACTCCTTACTCCTAGGTCTACTGAATCTCCACGGGTCCACCCCTCCCATCTGCTCCATAAAATCCTGAAGCACCTTGGCTGCTGCCGGCCTCCTACCAGTCCTGGACTTCGACCTATCCAGCCTTGGTTCCAACACTGTGTTAAAGTCTCCCCCCATTATCAGCTTTCCGGTCTCTAGGTCTGGGATGTGTCCTAGCATTCGCCTCATAAAATTGGCATCGTCCCAATTCGGGGCATACACGTTTACCAACACCACCATCTCTCCCTGTAATTTGCCACTCACCATCACGTATCTGCCCCCGTTATCCGCCACTATAGTCTTTGCCTCGAACATTACCCGCTTCCCCACTAATATAGCCACCCCCCTGTTTTTCGCATCCAGCCCCGAATGGAACACCTGCCCTACCCATCCTTTGCGCAACCTAACCTGATCTATCAGTTTCAGGTGCGTTTCCTGTAACATGACCACATCTGCTTTAAGTTTCTTAAGGTGTGCGAGTACTCGTGCCCTCTTTATCGGCCCGTTAAGCCCCCTCACGTTCCACGTGATCAGCCGAGTTGGGGGGCTTCCCACCGCCCCCCCTTGCCGGTTAGCCATCATCTTTTTCCAGCTTCTCGCCCAGTTCCCACGCGGCTGTATTTCTCCCAGACGGTGCCCCCCCGCCCATCCTTTCCCGTACCCACTCCCCCCTTTCCCCAGCAGCAGCAACCCAGTAATTCCCCCCTCCCCCCCCCCCCCCCCCCCCCCGCTAGACCCCCCGCTAGCGTAATTACTCCCCCCATGTTGCTCCCAGAAGTCAGCAAACTCTGGCTGACCTCGGCTTCCCCCCGTGATCACGGCTCGCCCCGTGCGGCGCCCCCTCCTTCCTGCTTCTCTATTCCCGCCATAATTATCATAGCGCGGGAACCAAGCCCGCGCCTCTCCCTCGGCCCCGCCTCCCATGGCCAACGCCCCATCTCCTCTCCCTCCCCACCTCCCCCCATCACCACCTGTGGGAGAAAGAAAAGTTACCATACCGCAGGATTAATCATACAATCCCTCTTCGCCCCCCCCCCCACTCGTCCCACCACTTTGTCCAAACGTTCATTTTCGTAGTCCAATCATTCCAATTTTTCTTCTACAATAAAAGTCCACGCTTCATCCGCCGTCTCAAAGTAGTGGTGCCTCCCTTGATATGTGACCCACAGTCTTGCCGGTTGCAGCATTCCAAACTTTATCTTTTTTTTGTGAAGTACCGCTTTGGCCCGATTAAAGCTCGCCCTCCTTCTCGCCACCTCCGCACTCCAATCTTGATAGACGCGGATCACCGCGTTCTCCCATTTACTACACCGAGTTTTCTTCGCCCATCTAAGGACCATTTCTCTATCCTTAAAACGGAGAAATCTCACCACTATGGCTCTGGGAGCTTCTCCTGCTCTCGATCCTCGCACCATAACTCGGTATGCTCCCTCCACCTCCAACGGACCCGTCGGGGCCTCCACTCCCATTAACGGGTGCAGCATCGTGCTCACATATGCCCCGACGTCCGCCCCCTCCACACCTTCAGGAAGGCCAAGAATCCTCAAGTTGTTCCTCCTTGCGTTATTTTCCAGTGCCTCCAACCTCTCCACAGATCGTTTCTGGTGTGCCTCCTGTATCTCCGACTTCACCACCAGGCCCTGTATGTCGTTTTCATTCTCTGCTGCTTTCGCCTTCACGACCCGAAGCTCCTGCTCCTGGGTCTTTTGTTCCTCTTTCAGCCCTTCAATCGCCTGTAATATCGGGGCCAACAACTCTTTCTTCATTTCCTTTTTTATCTCCTCCACGCAGCGTTTCAAAACTCTTGTTGTTCAGGGCCCCATATGAAACTGCCACCTTCCGACGCCATCTTGGTTTCTGCTTGCCTTCCTTGCCGTTGTTCCAAAGGATCCGCTGCAATCCGGCCACTTTCCTCTCCTTTTTCCATCCGTGTCCAGGGGGAACACCCTTCTGGTTTACCGCACGGTGTTTTCAGCCGTTAAAATTGCCGTTGGGGCTCCTATCAAGAGCCCAAAAGTCCGTTTCACAGGGAGCTGCCGAAACGTGCGACTCAGCTGGTCATCGCCGCACCCGGAAGTCATCGAGGATAGATCATTGAGGGCCGCCAGAGATGGAGGTGCTGGAATGAGAAGAAAAGTGATTGCTGGTGATTTTCCGACTATGGCTGGATCGATAATAGTGTAACATAATATATTTCCTGGCTATATTTTTAGAACCAACAAGTCATCAGGCAAACTATATTTAATGATTAGTCATGAACCAGAATTACAATATATGCATGTGCAAAAGTCAAATATTTGGGACCAATTTTGAGGCAAAAAGTCATGGAGTCGATTTTCACATGGGTAATGTTTTTGGGTTGGCTTGATTTGGTTCCAAGTCAAGTCCACAAAAGACTTTAATGAACCATAGTAATTAAAAGTGAACCATAGTAATTACCGGTAACTAATTAATACTCACAACACCGTTTGTTGGTCATAATCTGATTACTTTAATAATTTGAATAAATGAAATCAAAACTTAATCATATGAATGTTTCATGCATTTAATTATTGGCACTCACTTTCATTGATATTTGTATATTTACAATGAAATCAAATCACTAAAATCTCCAAGGTTGTACTTTGGTTCTAAAATTTTTGGACTTTGATCCCTAGAAAAGTAGGCTTGACGTTTTCACGAGATATGTGAAAAATTATGTTTTTTTTAGATCAAAAATCATGGGGTTGACTTTTATACTAGTATATGCATTCATTGACAACCTGATACGAGGGGAATATTTTGAAAATAGTGAGCATAACATGATTGAATTTGACATTTGGTTTGAGAGTTAGAAAGGAATGTCACAAACATCATTTTAAATTTAAGGTGTATTTTGAAGGGAAGAGAAATTAATTGATCACAGTAAACTGGGCAGAACTGTTAGTGGGTAAATCTACAAACAAATAATGGGAGTTGTTGGTATAAATTAGAAACAGCACATTACCACTAAAAGGCAAAGGCTCCACTTGTGCAGTTCAGCAACCATGGTCAACAAATGAGCAAAGAGTCACTATCAAGCTTGTGCAAATGGATTTTTTGGATTTTGTTTATTGTCACGTGTACCAAGGTACAGTGAAAAGTATTTTTCTGCGAGCAGCTCTACAGATCATTAAGTATATGAAAAGAAAAGGAAATAAAAGAAAATACATAATAGGCAACACAAGGTACACAATGTAACTATATATCACCGGCATCGGGTGAAGCATACAGGGGAGAAGTGTTAATGAGTTCAGTCCATAAGAGGGTTGTTTAGGAGCCTGGTAACAGCGGAGAAGAAGCTATTTTTGAGTCTGTTTGTGCGTGTTCCCATACTTTTGTATCTCCTGCCCGATGGAAGAAGTTGGAAGAGTGAGTAAGCCGGTTGGGAGGGGTCTTTGATTATGCTGCCCGCTTTCCCCAGGCAGCAGGAGGGGTAGATGGAGTCAGTGGATGGGAGGCAGGTTCGTGTGATGGACTGGGCGGTGTTCACGACTCTTCGAAGTTTGTTGCGGTCTTGGGCCGAGCAGTTGCCATACCAGGCTGTGATGCAGCCTGATAGGATGCTTTCTATGGTGCATCTGTAAAAGTTGGTGAGAGTTAATGTGGACATGCCAAATGTCCTTAGTTTCCTGAGGAAGTATAGGTGCTGTTGTGCTCTCTTGGTGGTAGCGTCGACATGGGTGGACCAGGACAGATTTTTGGAGATGTGTACCCCTAGGAATTTGAAACTGCTAACCATTTCCACCTCGGCCCCACAGATGCTGACAGGGGTGTGTACAGTACTTTGCTTCCTGAAGTCAATGACCAGCTATTTAGTTTTGCTGGCATTGAGGGATAGGTTGTTGCTGCACCACTCCACTAGGTCCTCAATGTAAGGAAAAGTGGAAATCCAATGGTCAGGTACAGCTGTAAAAAAAACAACAATGGGATACAAAGGAAGTAAAAGGTGATCTTAAGAAGGGTATGATAAAACATTTCTAATGGATATTGAATTTGATGTTTTGCAATGCTGATTACAAGGATACCAGTAGTACAAGGGTACCATCAATTCAAATAAATACAATAAAAGTTCACTTAATAGCTCAGAAATATAGGTGAGTTGTAGCAGATTGAAAGGGTAATGTAATGCCTTTATCTGAATGGATTGGATTTCAGGAGTGTGTATAGTGATGCTTTAGTTGTACAGACCCCCTCGAGTATGGAATTTGATTTTGCGCACTGAACATCAGGACATATACTGACGATGGAAGGGATACAGCTTAGATTGACTTGAATGATAACAGAACTTAAGAATAATGAAAGGTTTCATAAACGCATATTCCCTCGAGTTTGGAAGACTGGAGGGTGAACTAATCATGGGCCCATAATTTCCTGGTTCCCCAGCGTTGCATTAAGGGGTACCCCAATGATGCGCTCGGGAATCACTCCAGAAGGTTCCCACGCAAGGGGCTACCTAACAATTGCCCAGAAACACTAACCCCCTCTGGAAAATTGCACTGGTCTGGGACCATCCCGCAGAAATGATTTAAATTGCTAACTTCAGGTGGTTCTGCCAGTTTTGCCCTGATAGTTCTCTGAAAGAGTTAGAAGGGGGGGAAAAAATCAATTGTAACTCCAGAATAACTATTCAAACACCCAGATTCAGCCTCGCATGGGACATCCTGCACAGATACGAACCCCCAGAGAACCAAGGCGCCACCCCAAAGACTGAAACCTCCTGGTCCAGTCAACCTGACCCACACCCCTCCCCCTCTGGTCCAACCCAATCAACTTACCTTCTCCCTTTAAATTGTCCCTTTAGACACTTCCTTTCAACATGAGTAAGTCTGTTGAGAGTGGCAATCTGCCAGAGATGATCACTTTGAAGAAGTTACAGGCCATAATTTAGAAAATGATAAGGGGGTTCGATAGTGTAGATACAGAGAAACGATTTCCCCTCGTGGGGAATTGAGCATAAAGTGGCATAAAATGAGATCGATGCCATTTAGGAGTGAAATCAAGAAGCACTTTTCATGGATCTAGAATTCTCTTTCTCTTAAAGGCTGTGAATGCTGGGTGAATTTAAATTTAGAAGACCAGGATTGATATATTAGGATATCAAGTGATATGATATTAATGGACTTTAGGTACAGATCTCCCATGATCTTATTGCATTGCAGGATGGACTCAAGGAGCTGAATCGCCCACTCTAATCCTCGTGTTTCTTTTCACAAAAAATGAGACAGCTGTCTAACTCGACCACCTTTCAAACATTTGACCTCTACCACCTAGAAGAACAAGATAGCAGCCACATGTGAGTGTCACCACCTACCAAGTTCCCCTGCAAGCCCACACACCACCCTTACTTGGAACAACATCACCCGTTCCTTCACTGTCGCTTGGTCAAAATCCTGGGACTCCCTCCCTAATAGCACTGTGGGTGTATGTACTCGGACTGCAGTGGTTTGATATAGCAGCTCACCACTATCTTCTCAAGGGCAATTAGGGGTGGGTGACTAGCCTTGCCAGTGACTCTCCGAACCCATAATATTCTTTAAAAAAATCCTCTGCCTCAGAATCCTTTCGTCAGAATTCCCAGGGATTAGGTTGTGGCTCTTCTGTGCACTGCCCTTTTGTCTTGTGATCCAAACTTGATCTCTGCTTCAAAATGAGCTAATTGAAAAGCTTGGCAAGACAAAATTTTATTATAATAATAATCTTTATTGTCACAAGTAGGCTTACATTGACACTGCAATGAAGTTACTATGAAAAGCCCTTAGTTGCCACACTCCGGCGCCTGTTCAGGTGCACAGAGGGAGAATTCAGAATGTCCAAATTATCTAACAGCACGTCTTTCAGGACTTGTGGGAGGAAACTGGGGCACCCGGAGGAAACCCACCTTTGGTGATGTTGAAGGAATTTGCTTTAATGTTTTCAATGACATTGTTTTCAGGAGCACAAAATCACAAGAACACATTTTTAAAGGGATGAATGTTTCTTCTCCTTTCAATCACTGCTTTTCAAAGTACCCTATTTTGTTTTATTTTCTTAATTCATTTACAGGATGTGGGTGTTGCTGGTTGCGCCAGTATTTATTGCCCATCCCTAGTTGCCCTTCAGAAGGTGGCGGTGTGCTGCTGCCTTGAACCACTGCCATCCCTGAGGTGTAGGTACACCCACAGTGCTGATAGGGAGGGATTTCCAGGATTTTTCCCCAGTGGCAGTGAAGGAACGGCGATATAATTACAAGTCGGGGTGATGAGTGACTTGGAGGGGACCCTCCAGGTAGTGGGGTTCCCAGGTAACTGCTGCTCCTGTAATTCTAGAAGGTTCTGGGTTTGGAAGGTGCTGTCTAAGGAACCTTGTCGAGATACTGCAGTGCATCTTGTAGATGGTACACACGGCTGCCACTGTTCGTCAGTGGTGGACGGTTCGAATGTTTCTGCCGATCTTTTACTGAAAATTTTGATTGGCTCGGTTTTGATTTTGAAACTTTCTTTTGAGTAAGCCAAGCATGGCTGACTAGAAGTAACAGTATGTCTGTTGATATTAAGATATTTCATTGGCCTGAAGAGAATGACCTGACTGTCATTAACTGTATGCATGTGTACGAAGTGACTGGATTCTCTCCTGTTGGTGTGTACTATTGAATTGGATGATGGAATTTGTAGGTGTACTTGGCATAGGCAAACATGAAACTGAAATGTCGAACATAAGCCTCAACTGCTCCTCACATTTATTTTAGGAGGTGGTTACTTGCCAGTGCTCTGGGTCAGTGAGTCAGTTATATGCAGGATGTGATGGATTGTTTGGGGCTATTGCAACCTCTCCAGGCATCTGAGAAAGATTCAGTTACTGTTGACATGAACTGTAATGCGTGACAGAGGTGCCAATTTGGAGCACCAACATCTGTCATTTCTAGCCTCTCTGTTGAGCAGAAACCTTTGTACAAACTGATATTCACACAAAACAAAGAAATTCATCTCTTGTTAGTGTATGCTATGATTATGATTCTGTTGTTTCTGAATCACGCTCCTCAGTTCATTATTCAGCTACAAGCATATCATTGTTGTGAGTCGTTTTAAAAATACAATACTTATAAGCACTGAAGAAACTGCATTAATTACTATTATAGAGATAATTAAATTTGCCAAGAGATCGGAAGAAAAATATCAAAGTGTTGGTTTTACATGTTCAAAGTCTGCTATTATTTGGCTTGAGTTTTGTGGCTGTATAATATTCTGTGACGTATGTGTTTTTGGTGAAAACTGCAGCATGACATGAACAGTGTAGAGAAAGTATAATTGCAGTCTAATCTGACATTTGAAAGCCAGTATCCTTAATGGACCACTAATCCGCACTACCCTCACACTCTACTTTGTCAACCAACCTTACTTGTGCACTGCGTTTCTTAATTCAGCCATCCAATATATTTCACTTTGTATTCAAAAATGTATGCTGAACATAGAAAAAGCATGAAAGACTGGCATAAAATATATATGCCAAGCCCTATGATTTCACATCAATTGTAATGGTCCAACATGGAGAAGTCAGGGTTTTTGGTTATTGGCATGAGAGTCAGTGGTTAACCTTGAGTATGCTGTCCTCACTGCTGAGGATTACGCAGAATCAAGTAACTGGACAACAAAGAGTTTGGAGCCCACTTGGCTAGTTGATTGCGAAAATAACCATGTCTAGCATATCAAGATATCTGACCTAAAGTTGAAGAGGTTTGTAACATTGGCTAAACTATTCAAAGTGTGTGAGTAAAGAGAAATGTTTATTGCTAGTTTATTGCTATTGCTGGACTCGGCCTGTTTTCCCCAGAAGTGGAGTGAAATGGCGCACCTGCTCCTGCAGAAGATCCATCAACTGCATCAGAGAATTGGAGGCTGAAATCATTGCAAGGTGCCAATTGGGTGGCTAATGAGACTCCAGAATAATCATGTGATATGCAGGCTGTCTCATAGAGGGGAAACTCATCTTGGGGAATGAAGTGACAGTGGGATCTTCACAGAATACTTCGCCAATCACATATGAATGACAAGTGATGAAGAAACAACTAGAATAAAGTATAGTTAAATTCCAGCTTGTTTGGTGACTGTTTCCTTATGATTGGGTTTCTTTCATTTTTTTTAGACCAAGTATTTTTGGGCTCCATTGCTGATCCACTTTGGTAACTGTGAACTTAGAGTACCTTAAACTTTCACTGATATAGAGGTTGTGTCATAGGGTTGGAGGATAGCAATTGTTCATGAAGGAAGAGTAGGATATAAAAGACAACTGTGGACGAGTCAGTCTAACATCCGTGTAGACAAACATTTGGGGCGGGATTCTCCGACCCCGAGCCGGTTGGAGAATCGCCGGGGAGGGCGCAATTCACACGACGCCGGTCCGACGAGGTCGGCGCGGTGCCAGTCGGGGGCCGCTCTACGCGCCCCCCCCCACCCCGGTGATTCTCCGCGCGCATTGGGCCAAGTGGCTGCCAAGATAGACCGAGTCCCGCCGGCGCCGTTCACGTTTGATCCTACCCGGTGGGACCTCGGCATTCATCCTGCGGGGGGGGGGGGGCGGCCTGGTGGGGGGATGGGCCTCCACCGTGGCCTGGCCCGCGATCGGGGCCTACTGATCGGCGGGCCGGCCTCTCCTGGTGGGGGCCTATTTTACTCCGCGCCGGGCCCCTGTAGCTCTCCGCCATGTTGCGTCAGGGCTGGCCCGGAGAAGGCAACTAGCGTGCATGCGTGAGTTTGCGCCGGTCGTAACGTGCATGCCCGAATTCGCTCCGGTCGCAGCGCCCATGTGCAGATCCGTGGCACCCATTTGAAGCTGGTATCAGCAGCTGGAGCTGCGTGAGTCGCTCCAGTGCCGTGCTGGCCCCCTGTGAGGCCCAGGATCGCTGATCCTGGGGGCCTGTTGACGCCGTCGTAAAACGCGACGGCGTTTACAACGGCGTCAACACTTACCCTCAGGACCAGAGAATCCCGCCCCATATTTGTGACTATCTAGAAATGCATGGGGATAGACAAGATCAGTCAGAATAAATTTGTTAAAAGTGAATTGTGATTGACAGCTTTAATTGTTTCTTGAAATGGCTTATTAGACAATGCTGTAGATGTAACTTAAGTAAATTTTCAGAAACTATGTAAGGTGTCTCACAGGAGGTTTGCTGTAATAAATAATTCAAGAGCATGGTTCCCAAGGAAATGTGGCAGCAAGGATAGAGAGTTAGTTGATGGACAGGAAGTAAAAGCTTAATGGGTGCTGCTTAGATTAAAGAAGCGTTGGAAGTCTAACTTAGTCAATGCTGGAACCACTTATCTATTTAGTCAAATAGATTATTTTAACTTGAGTGTAGGGAACTTGATATTGAAATTTGTTGATGACACCAAGTTAAAGATTTGGCATACAGGGTGGAGATCTTTAGAATAGCTCAAGACGGTATAGATCGGTAAGCAGAAAGGATAGACAGATGTTAGATGCAATTTAATTCTGTAAAGTCTGATGAGATGCTTTTAAGAAATAAAAATACAACGGATGAGAATATATACTTAAGGAAGGACACTGAAGGGTGTGGAGGAAGAGAGCTATCGGAGATGTAATGCCTAGTTCCTTAAGTGCAGTTAGGTGAAGTAATAAAAAAGCAATAGGGTTTTGCTTCATAGAGACCCTACAGTGTTGAATCCCAAATTTCTTTATCCGTCAGTCTGGCCTCAATAAAAGTCGAGATGGATTTGCAAGTATAACAATAGTTATTTTATTCAGCTTGCAAGCTACCTAGTCCACAGTGATACAGATAACATGTTGCTCTCTGCAGCCCTGGGACTAAGTGAATGTCCCAGACAAAGAGATCAGTACTGATACATTCAAATGGCATCAAGTTTCACATACTCGACACCCATAGGTCATCCTATGTCCCTCCTGACTTGTTTGATCTATTCTGATTGGCTCACTTCCAATCCCTTTCTCCGGCCCCTATCAATTCAGCATCACTCTCATAGACACACCTCTTCCTGCTTTTTTCCATGCGGTCTAAAATCCTTTGTCTCTACTTGCCAGAATCAAAGTGGCTTATTTCTACATTACATTAACTAATATCTCTAACGTAACTATTTTATATCACATTCGTCAACAGTACAGAAAGGCCATTTGGCATCGAGTCTGCACCAACCCTGTGAAAGACCACCCTTCCTAGGCCCAATCTCCCAACCTGTAACCTCACCCTAAGCGGCAATTTAGCATGTCCTATCCACCTAGCATGTCTTTGGACTGTGGGAGGAAACTGGAGCACCCAGAGGTAACCCACGCAGACACGGGAAGTTTGTGCAAATTCCACAAAGACAGCCACCCAAGGTGGGAATCGAACCCGGGTCCCACCTTGATCAGCAAAAATTGTTCTGAGATTTCTGTATTTAACATTTGCTGAGTTAGGGGGGGTGGGGATTCTCCACTCCCGCGCCGAAGTGGCCGCGCCGTCGTGAACGCCGTCGAGGTTCACGACGGCGCGAAACGGCCCCGATCCCGACCGATTCAGGCCCTGACAATGGGCTAGGATCGGGGCCGCGTCATCTACACGCGCCAGGCCTTGTCGCCCGCGTAAAGGCGGCGCCGCGTAACTGGCGCCATCCGCGCCTGCGTGGTTGCCGTCCTCTCTAAGTCCGCCCCGCAAGAAGATGTCAGACGGATCTTGCGGGGCTGCGGAAGGAAGGAGGTCCTCCTTCAGAGAGGACGGCCCGACGATCGGTGGGCACCGATGGCGGGCCATGCCACATTTTAGGTACCCCCCCGGTGCAGGATCCCCCCCCCCCTCCCCCCGCAGGCCGCCCCCCTAGCGTTCACGCACCATTCACGACGGCAGCGACCAGGTGTGGACGGCGCCGGGGGGAACCCGCCGTTTTGGCCTGGCCGCTCGGCCCATCCGGGCCTGAGAATAGTGGGGGTGCCGGAGAATCGCCTTTTTGGGTGTCTCCGGCGATTCTGCGGCCTGCGGAACTCGACGGGGCCGTTCCCGCCACTTGGGAGAATCGCGGGAGGGCGTCGGACCGGCGTCCCGGGAAATTTTGGAGGGCCCAGGCGATTCTCCCAACCGGCGCGGGAGTGGAGAATCTCGCCCATGGTATTTGCCCTGTTTGTGGTTGAATTGTGTGTATTGACTGTTTATGTTCCAAAAGTTTAAAAGCTGTTTTCATCTTATTTACAGGTGCATGCTTGAGATCCCTTTGTTGTACTAACAGTTTTTGAAAGCTTCTTTTTAGTATGTCTATCATTTGTTATGTTTCCATATTATTCAACATCCATGATAGAAATCTGGCATTAGTGAGAGTTTAACATATAGCAGATTAGAGGCTGCAGTTCTCTGGTAGCACAAATCTCAGCTCATACCGTTGCCCGCAAATCTTTATTCAACTTTTTACAGTTGCTGTTTTCAGTGGTTTTCATTTATAGTCCAACAGCAGTCACTCATATCTATATATTGAACCGAACATGGGGAATGTCTCTGGGTACTTCACAGAAGGGGAAGCAAACCTAATAACAAAGATGGTCCTTGTGAAGTATTTTAACGGCAGAGAGAGATGAAGGTGAAGGAAAAAAATTGTGCCTTGGTCTTCAGGATACTCACTTTAGAATAAGGTTTGATTTGCCTATGACTTGATAGTAGCCTGACAGTGCACAGCCAGGCATGGGGGCCAAGAGAAGTGGTAGAGAGCTAGAGCTCAGTTTCATGTAAATGGAAATCTATTATGTGTCTGCTATGATGTTACCAAGGCATTGGATATGGGTAAGGAAGAGGGGTGGACCGAGATTAGATCCTGAAGGAAATTTGGAGACGGGTCCAGAAGGAGGTCACTCATTCCATCATGTCAATGCTGGATCTTTAAAAAAACTGCTCTTCCCATTACAATGTTATTTCCTAAAAGCCCTGCAAATGTTTCATTTTCACTTATTTATTCCAAATTAAGCCCAGCTGGTTTCCGGCTTTACTGTGTCTTAGTTCCTTGGCTTCTCCCATCAAAAGGCCTAACTTCACGACTTTTAAAACTACTGGTCAGCTTTGCTGGTTTTCTAGGTTAACAGATCCATTTAAACATGGAAATAATCAGATGTTACGGTCTGTTTTTTCTCTCCTTGCAGTGCAGTTTTATTTTTTAGTTGCTGAATTGTGCTGCGTTGAACTCTGCTTTTCTGAGTGTACTATCTTTAAGAAGTAGGAAAGTAGCCTTTCTGTTTTATTTGTTGTAGCAAATTAATTCTTATCCAGCTGGAGCTATCTCCACCCAGATCACCTCCATAAACCCCCAACAACACGGTGCTTTTGCTGGCGAAGTAAGTCTGGAATGCATGAGCTATGGCCTTCACTTTGTAGAGACATGTATACTTCTTAAAAAAGAATTGTGCTTCATGCAATTGTCATTGTATTCCAAGGTGGAAGGCTGCATAAACTGGGAGTTTTTAGGCTAAAATAGGAATTTAAAAAAAAAAATATTCTATAATAGTAGAAAATAGCTTCGGTTATTTCAGATGGGGCTTTTAAATTAAAAATCCCAATTTAAAAAAAATGCAGGTTGCTTTAAAAATTGTTTACGTAGTTTAATGAAGCTGAAACAATTGTGATGAATACTTGATCGCACGGTGCTGTGGAGCTCCCAGTGCACTGTGCCATGGTGATGGAGCACATGTTTGCACTTGTGATTCCCCACATGATGAGATTCAATTTCTGCTGCTCCATCTGGGAGGCAGGAGTCAAAAATAGAGAGTCACCACAGATTCTGAAGTGGTATTAGTTGGGGAATTAGGTAGAGAGGTAGGTTAGTACACTTATCAATTGCCGACTGGAATCTGGTTTTCAATTCAACCCAGACCAATGGGATGAAGATAATCCAAAATATTCTTGGACGTTCCAATTCCAAGGGAATATGCATATTACAAAATTGTCCTGAGTTAGCACAAATTACATTTTTACTCAGAAGCAGATATAGGATAGCTGGATGGGACAGAGATAATGCTATCTGTGTTATATTTGTCATATTCTTTACTCCTGATCTAGAAGCTTGACACTGACACGTGAAGATAGAACAGTGTTCCATTCCCAGCAGTGCAGCATTAACACTGACAATGATAGTTTATTCATGGAGGTTAAAAATAGTTAACCTTTAATCTCTGAGTCAGTAACAGTCATTTTGTAAATAGAAAAGATGATGGGGGTGAGTGGGTGCGGGTGGATGGGTATGGTTCTTAAGACCATCTGATTCCTTGTCATTTGCCCTCTCTTTTTTCCCATTCTTCACAAAACCTCATTGGATGCTACAATATATGCTGATAGTGCACGTCACCAAAAATTTTTTTTTCCTTTTGGATCGAGGTGCATGTCACCAAAAATGTTTTTTTTCTTTTGGATAGAGGTAGAGTTTTTGTTTGTAAATTAGTATTCTAGTTCCAAGTTTCCTACCACCAACAGTGCACCAAGAAATATTGAGCTTGTGGGATAGATAATTGTATTCTGAGAACCAAGGACGGTATTTGGAATGGATCAGGGCTCCACTACCAAACCAAAGTTTAAATAGTTCTGATGTGATGATCAAACAGTGGACACGAAGAAGGATTCCGATGCTACAGGAATTCTTATAGATGAGCTAAAAAAAAACAATGCTGTTTACAGGGTGGAAACTGACATTTTTATTGCTACTCAAGGATTACTCCACTGGCGCGAGAGACCATCTATTTTGTATGCTTATCCCAATGGCCTATCGTGTTTATTCAGTGAATAGCCGAGCTGGACATGGCCCCAAGTTTTGTCAGGTATCGATGCTGGATTAGCAGGCCTCTGATGAATGGTAATAGGAAGACTGAAATTGACTTGAGCTCACTCTGGGTGGACATTGGGCAAAGAAAACGGTTGCCTTGACTGTTGCTTTATGACACTTAATGTTGGGCACACGGGACGGTTAAAAGTATTCCAGGGATGGTGACTTAGGCCACCTTGTCTTTGTGGAGCTGTAATGCAGTAAGGTGTCAATGTCTTGAGGAAAGGGGAAGGAAGTATCAGAGAAAATTGATGAGAGTGAGGGCAATGAAAGGATTCAATAGTGTTATTGAGAATGTCTTCATAGAAGGGCAGCACGGTAGCATTGTGGATAGCACAATTGCTTCACAGCTCCAGGGTCCCAGGCTCGATTCTGGCTTGGGTCACTGTCTGTGCAGAGTCTGCACATCCTCCCCGTGTGTGCGTGGGATTCCTCCGGGTGCTCCGGTTTCCTCCCACAGTCCAAAGATGTGCAGGTTAGGTGGATTGGCCATGCTAAATTGCCCTTAGTGTCCAAAATTGTCCATAGTGTTGGGTACGGTTGCTGGGTTATGGGGATAGGGTGGAGGTGTGGACCTTGGGTGGGTTGCTCTTTCCAAGAGCCGGTGCAGAATCGATGGGCCGAAATGCCTCCTTCTGCACTGTAAATTCTATGTAAAATCCCTACAGTGCAGAAGGAGACCATTCGGCCCTTCGAGTCTGCATCGACTCTCAGAAAGAGCACCCTATTTACGCCCACTTTCCCCCCCAATTCTTGGACACTTAAGAGGATTTTTAAAAAATCATGGCCAATCCACCTAATCTGCACCTTTTTGGATTGTGGGAGGAAGCCGGAGCACCCAGAGGAAACCCACGCAGTCACCCGAGGTCGGAATTGAACCTAGGTCCCTGACACTGTGAGGCAGCAGTGCTAACCACCATGCCACCCTGACTTATGGAAATGCATGTTTAAAATTATATGCAATCATGTTTGGACCACACTTTGCGTACTGTGCACATTTCTGGTCTTTTTGCAAAAAAGGATGATAGAAGCAATAGGGTGTAAGAAAAAATTACAAGAATAATACATGAACTGAGGAAGTGCATCAATTCCAAAAGACTTAACTGCATTGGCTCTTTAATAAATAGAAGACTAAAAGGTAACATGATAGAGATCTTTAAGTTATAAAGAAATTTGATGAAGTAGTCGAGATGAATAGCATGGATGCCTTTAAGTGAAGTTAGATAAGTATATGAACGAGAAGGGAATAGAAGGCTATGCTGATAGGGTTAGATGAAATAAAGTAGGAGGAGACCTATGTGAAACATAAAAATCTGCATTGATCAGTTAGGTTGAATGGCCTTTTTCTGTAAGCTGTGCAGCCCTGGCTTGTAGCAAAGTTCTATTTTGACTACTTCCTCAACTGTCGTTTGTAAAAATCATTTTTTTCATTGAACCATTAGGTGGGAGCTGTGTTTACCTATATTTTCAGTAAAGCATGTAGTACCTAGTAGATTTTATGTTGCGAGGGTGGGGGGAGATGGTGACGTAATGGTAGTGTCACTGGGTGAGTAATCCAGAGGCCCTGGCCAATACTTTGGGGTTATAGCAGCTGGTGGAATTCAAATTCAATTAATAAATCTGGAACATAAAGCTCTTCTCAGAAATACTGACCATGAAATTATTGTCAATCGAAGTAAAAACCCATCTGGTTTACCAATGCCCTTCAGGGAAGGAAATCTGCTGCCCTTGCCTGGTCTGGCCTACATGTGACTTCAGATACACAGTAGTGTGGTTGACACTTAATGACCCTTTGGAATGGTGTGACACGCCACTCAGTTCAAGGGCAATTAAGAATGGGCAACAAATTCTGACCTTGCCAGTGATACCCACATCCGATGAAAGAAAAAAAGTGAAATACATTCCTTTATATAGCTATGTATATCATATGAAAGATATGGGAAAGAATTACCCCCCTCAGTGTGCATCTCCCTATCCAAGTTGAGTATTTTGTATGTTAAGTATGCTTAAAGCCCGATAAAGCTGCCTGCAAATGAATAAAAGGCAAAGATTTAAAACTTCCCAATCCTTTAATCTTCCTAGCATACCTCACGACTGCCGACTGTTTTGCAACTTATCAGAATATCCTGCTATTTTACCACAACACCTGCAGACAGCTGGGCTCTGAGTCCAGTCGTGACTAATGCCCATTGAGCTTTGCTGATGAGCTGATTAGTCACTCTGGCAGACAGATGAACTGTTTTGGCAGATAATCTTGATTTATCATCGGGGTCGAGGGCTATTCATAGATTATACAGAATGTCGAACACTACTGTGCTACCTAATCTCTCCCTCCCTCTTTCCAGGACTTGACATCTGGGTGCAAGAGGGAATAAACTCAGTTACCAATTTATTCAACTTGCAAGAAGCGTCTGGCCACAAAATAATTAAAAAGCTGTGAATCGGCTGCAACTGATGCCTCCGAGACACCCCCCTCCCCCCCCACTCTTTATTATGAAAAAAAAATCACAGTTGCGGCAATAGATAATAGTCGCACATTGCAATTAAACAGTAGCGGTGACAGGGGAGAAAAGATGCGCTCAGTTAATGAGCTTTCTTGCAGCTTGTGCATCGCACCCTCTGAAGTAGGGAAGTGATTAAAGCGTAAAGATAATTATAGATTAAGTGAGAATTTCTCCCAGAGGACATCTCAATATAAACAATAACTGTTGCAGGAATCCCACTTGGACTCGCTCTTGAACATGTTCCGCTCAAGTGTCTTGTTTCAGCAGCATCACGTTAGTAGAAGGTTGAGTCTCCTGTTTATGCCAGTAATTCGTTACAACATTGATGGATCTTTTCTTTACTATATTTTCCCAGTGATGCAATGCTGGGTGTGTACAATTGCAGGAACTTGTTCTATTCAGTTATGTGTTGCTTTCCAAAAGTCTGTGTAACCTTGCAACAATACAGGATCAGCATTCAGATTGTAACATTCATATGTTACCATTGAAACATAACCAGATTAGTGCACTGTAGCACTAAATAGAGTAATTTATGCGCAATGTAATTTGACTTTGGAAAAGGAATTTTATAGGAAATCAATTGTGTGATATACTGTGAAGTTTGTGACAGTAAGGTAGAACACATAGGAAAAAGGGCACTTGAAAAGGTTACATTGCAGCAAACTACTAATAGAGCAGTCAAAGGGTAGCACGGTGGCCTTGTGGTTAGCACAGCTTCCTCACGGCGCTGAGGTCCCAGGTTCGATCCCGGCTCTGGGTCACTCCGTGTGGAGTTTGCGCATTCTCCTCGTGTCTGCGAGGGTTTCACTCCCACAACCCAAAAATGTGCAGAGTAGGTGGATTGGCCACACTAAATTGCCCCTTAATTGGAAAAAATAATCGGGTAATCTAAATTTATTTTTAAAAAACAGAGCAGTCAAATTGCATCCTTCACACCACCCTATGGATCTGTTGTAATTAAGACTGAGACTTAAAGTATTATGTGGAATTTATTTAATTCCTACAATAGACCACTTGTAACAGGTTAATGGTAAGCTATTCCAGTTCTTTGAGAAGATCATCTCTCTCCCTTTTCATTGACCCCATCCATCTCCAACAATCAGTAGGTCACTTGGCATCGTTATAAAAACAGTATTGGTTAAAGGCAACTGAAATAGAAATGTAACGTAGTACACTAAAATGTTACTGTGAAGTCAGCCTTCTATATGGTGCAGATACCTAAAGGATATGACAGCACTTTAGCAACCCTGACATTCTGTTCAGATCACCACCATGACAAGTTTTGAAATTTAATTCAATTAATCGAGGATCTTTCTAGTACCAGGGAAATACTGACCAAGGAAATCACTGGATTGTCAGAGGCAGTTAACTGTTGTCCAGTGAAGGAAAGCATTCATCCCTCCCCAGTTTAGCTAACACATGACTCCAGTTGCACATTATATGATTGACCTTTAATGCCCACTGAATGGCCGAATTAGTTTAACGTTTTCCTGGGGAAACCAGGTGTAAAAGAAATTTCACGAATAAATGGAAATAAAATGTGACAGCTTCAGATCGTGGTGCAGACAGTGCACTTTCTGCCATTGTTTCACATTCAGATTATAATTTGATGCACGATGGTCTTGATATTGCCTTGTGTCTCACCACTCTGTGGCATGGTATCTTGATGGCCCAGCCTGGTGCCATGTACCACCATGTCTTAATTTTTTTAGTCAAGATCCAAGGCAGCAACATATGGATGGAAAGACTCCGAGTTATACTTAACAACTGACAGAATTCACCTACTCCTTAAGGGCCACTTAACCAGGTTGATGGCAATCAGCAGGAGCTGAATAATGCAGGGTGTGGATGGCTTGCCATCTTGGAAGTAAAGTAGGCATGGAGCCAACCCGCTCCGCTCCGGCCCGCCCTGCAGCCTTAATGCATGGCAGGCAGACTTGAAAGGGATCAAGTGAAACTTCCACCCCTCATTGGGATGAAGTCCATCTATTGTAGCAGCAGCTCCATCAGCTTCGGAAACACCAAGGGTACATTATTGACTGCTGTCAGGACTGCACCGAAGATGAAGAACAAGACCCATGGATCCACAGAACTGGTAAGTCTGAGATCTTGGGCAGGGAGAGTTTCAGACGTTTATTTGAATATGGTAGGTAGGTGGAGTCTGACCACACCCCATTATATTGAGCTGAACTGTGGAGTAGGCAAGAAGATAATAGCGGCATCCGATTATACTTGCCCACCTGCTGGAAACAAGCCTGCCAGGGACACGTAAAATGCAGCCCAAGGTTTCCACCTTTTGACTGCAGAAGGGGAGTAAAAAGGTTAAAAATTCCCTTTGAAGCTCTGGGATTCATTATCCAACAGCACCATCTTACAAAGCATGATATTCCCATAAAATGCCCAAACTTAATGTCTTAAACATTTATAATCCATATAAACAGGAGGTTCAGTAGTCCATGTTTCAGTCAGTGCTTCCATTTGGAGATCAAATGAGTAGTAATAAATAATACTTGAATCTATATAGCACTTGGTCAAATGTCCTTTTAGAAGTACAAAGAAGGCAAATGTATAAAAGCAAATTATTGCGGATGCTGGAATCTGAAACGAAAGAGAAAGTCCTGGAAAATCTCAGCAGGTCTGGCAGTATCTGTTGGGAGAGAAAAGAGCTAATGTTTCGAGTCCAATGACTCTTTGTCAAAGCAAATGTAGTAGCCATTCTGAACCTGCAAAGTTGCACAAATGGCACAGGATAAATCATTAGTTATTCTTCCTTCAGTAGCAACTTGTTCAGGAATAATTATTAGCAGGAAGGGAAATATACATTTCTTCAAGTCGTGCTATAAGATCTTTAATGTACCCCAGAAGAGGTAGATGAGCCTTCGTTTGACTTCCTATTTCAATAATGACGCACTGGGTAACACAACACTCCTTCGATAGTTCACTGGATTGACAATATAGATTGACCTTATGTGGAACCGGTAGGTATCTTGTAGGCCCGTTTAATTCAATTTTTGTTGAATATTCGTGAAGCTCAACGGCTGAAAGTAAGATAAAGATTTTATTTTCATTGTGATTTGGGGGGAAATGGGAGTTAAATGCCCTCATTGACTAAGTTGTTGCAGGAGACTTTAGCCATGTGTCATCTCAACACTTTACTGTTCATTTTGCAATTTTCTTGATCTTCCTTTAAACCTGAATGAAAATATTTTCATCTTTTACAGGGAAGAAGACAAGACTATATTTGATCATTGTAGAGAGAACAACATTGATCATATTTTAAAAGCTCTTCTATCCAAGAATGTGGATGTTAATCTGAAGGATGAGGAGGTAAATTCTTTAGTGGCAACTTTTTCATTGGCTACATTGGGCAACCTGTTGATCCATTTTAAATATTTCACTAAAATATTTATATTCTCAGTGGGTTTGTCACTTGATAGAAATTTGCACCAAAACAGTGTAACAGAAGTTTGTTACTAATAAGGTATGTTTTCTTCTGTTTGCTAATGAATACATGTATAAATATAGAAAGGACAAATCTAGTTTTGCACTAACACCATATATTATTTGTGTGGCTGTGGTGGTTTGATATGGAGGTTAACAATCATTTCAGCTGATGAGTGTGGATTATGATGCCACCAGGAATGGATTTCTCTGGGCACAAGATTAAAATAGCCACAGTCACAATCTGAGATGTTTTTCATGTTCCACTAACACTGACCTTTCTCTAATTTTAGTACCTGGAGGGAAAGCCCATTGAAACATTCAAAAAATAATAATTAGCTGAAATATAGCCATAGGTTGAACTTCGATTTAACAGATGTTTGCTGTTCTCATTTACTTCACAATTCAGACAAGATCTGATTATTTTTTTTTGGTTAGAAGTTCATTATGGTTGATTTCTGTAATCAAGTAAGTGATTTTCAAATTGCAGTTTGTTTACTAATTTAAAAATTATGTTTCTGGATTTGTTATCAAACAGTGGAAATTATTTTCATCTGAACATTGCTCTTCCTTGATTGCCAATGAAAGAAACCATTCGCATATGGATTCTCCTATGCAAGTAAAATCTAGCTTTGATGCAGAGTACAGGCCATATCTTAAAAGCTGTTCATCAATCCTGAACCAACTGAGTCCATGCTCCAAAAGTGAAATGATTTAAATTCCAACTCCTTTTCCATGAAGTTACCCTTCATTGATCCAATATTAAGAATTCTTAAAGAGTTGAGTGGAGCCACAGTCAAATACTCGCTTCCTACCAGAAAGTGTTGCTGAATCCCAGCGGAAATTTTTGAATGTGTGTACAATGCACTGCCTTCCCCATTTGTCAATAATGGAGAATACAGCCCAACTGTAATAACCCTATAATTGTACTGCTAAAATGCTGTTTGCATTGGTGGTGCAGTATAGTGATAATAAAACCATGGCTTAAAATCACCCACAAAAGGTTGTTGCTTCACAGTGTAGAGATTATATAAGTGTCTCTCTTACCATTCAATTGCAAGATTTGATGAGCGGAGAACATTTTGGGCTATTTCCAGACTCAGGTTGGCTGGACATGAGCAGTAGAGGGCAGCATCCTGTTACAACAAATCACAGCAAGCTAGTACTGCCTGTGTTCAAATCTCTACTCCGTCTCTTCTCCCTCATGCTCTCCAACCCTACTTCAAAAAAATAATATTATTTGTCTCACACTTGAACAGCTGAAGCCTTTACACATTCATGGATTGAGACACACAGAATTCAGCAGGGTTCATTTGAAAACACAGATCAAATATCCGCCTTTTCAACCATAACAACTCTTTCACTCTTTGACTGATGTAATTTCAGCAACTGCTTGAATTTGCATCATGCTGTGGTATTGAAATTGTGCTAACCTCCAACAAATATGACATTTGATCTCCAGTGAGGGATTAACCCTTCCATATCACAAACCTATATTTATGCTTGCACCCTGGATGGTATTAACCTGTGTTTTGACTTACATAGGTTTCTTGACTTTTGTTTAGGCAGTAAGATGTCCTGACTATGGGATGGTTTGTGAATGAATGACAGGTTAATTTGGATGCACCTCAATAGGAATTCCAGCTCATTTTTAAGATAATTATGCACAATTAGCTGCCAAAATCAGCATTCAAGGACCATTTCACAACAACCATAATTGCAAGCTTTTGCAGAATCAAACTAACCCAACTGAACAAACTGAAGAGATTACAAGGACCCAAACTACCAGATTTTGTGAATGAAGCATATTAGTTGTTCTGTGGATAAAGTCAAACATGGTCCCTTATGTGCTGGACGAGGCGGCTGCTATGTCTGAGGCTAGATTTAACAGTCTGTCTCATTTTTCCTTCTGATTTGTGTGATCTAATTATCTTGTCCTTTTGAACCTAACCAGATCCATCATCTCACGCTTACTATGGATTTGACCAAGTTCATCCTTTGCTGAATAATTAAAATGCAACTGGTTGCTGATGGGTTTCACCACAACCATTCACCTTCCTGTTTTTTACCAGTGTTTAAGCCGTTTTTTTTCTTTGAAAGCTGGTTCTTTCCACATGTCTCGATCCCTAGTCTTAGCCTACATGGCTAAGTTCAGTTTCTTAATAAGTTGTCTATTGCATGTCATAGAATCTACAGTACAGAAGGAGGCCATTCGGCCCATCGAGTCTGCATCGGCCCTTGGAAAGAGCAGCCTGTTTAAGCCCACACTTAATTTAGGAGAGAAGGAAATGTAACTTTCTAAAATGATGTACTGTACTGACAAAGTAAAATGTGCAAACAATATGAAACACTTACTAATGGATTATGGATGTCCTGTTTGATCAAATACTGCCTTGATGTCAAGGAAAGTCACTTCTCATGTCACCTCTGGAATTCAGCTCTTTGCCTCTGTTTTGAGCAGAACTGTAATGTGTCCTGGAGCTGAATGATCCTGGTGGTACTCAAGTTGGGCATCGGTCACGAAGTGTCGCTTGATGGTACTGCTCAGATCTTCCATATCTTTCCTGATGACTATGAGTAGGTTGATGGAGCTGTATGCATGTTTTAAAAAAAATAACAAACAGAAAGACATATTTAAAGTTGCACGGTCCAGTTTTCCATTAATATGCTCAGCTTGTGCAATATGCTGCAGTTACTGCTGAGATAGTGTGCTGTTAACACACTGTCGCACCAGCCTACCAGCTCTCTGAACATCAAGGCTACATTCTAAGTGTACCGATGAATTCCAAAGCCACATGGACAATTATAATGGAATGGATGTGTCATCAAATGTCAAAGGTTATAGGAATGGATCTTGCAAAACCTAGCCCTTTTAGAAACTCCGATTAATAGCATTTTATGTTGAGACTGTGATTTTTAATTTTTTGTAATAATGGCTTAGTGCAGATTTGATAAATGAGTGACCATTTACATTAACTATCTGTGCGTTCATTTTCCTTTCAAAGGGAAGAGCCCTGCTACATTGGGCATGTGACCGAGGACATAAAGACCTGGTTGACATGTTGCTTCAACAAAAAGCTGAAATCAACAGTCGGGTGAGCTGACCTGCCACTGTTGAATAACCTTTATACTCTTTCTTATAATTGTGGTTGCAGTTTGTAGAACTGATGTGGCTGTTTTAAAAAAAATATGCACATGAAAAAATGTAATTTATTTTCCCTATTACAGCTTGCGTTAATATTGCAAGAACAATAGCAGTAGGCTGAATCTTGACGCTTCATTGCTGTGTAGACCTATAATATTATTTTGCAAACTCAAAGTAGTTCAATAAAATAAAACAGCAGATGCACCTTTGGTCCATCATCACTTAAAGGGCAGTGTAACATTTTTCTTGTAATATTTTGAGTATTTGTTGGTGTTCGTTTAGCTCTTGGTATAATAAAGCATTCTGTTTAAAAATAATTATGCATGGTTTCTTCTAACTTGAAATATAAATAGATATGTAAAAGTAGAACATTTGGTATGAAAAGTGGTGAATTATTGGGTTTGCTTCCCTTCTAGGGTAAACACATCTAATTACTCCACACTTGGGAAATTACCCCATTAAACACCCCTGCGGATATAACACCTTCATTGTTGGTATTTCCATTATCTCGAGGGACAGTGATCCACATGACTGAATTTTATTTTAAAAATGCTAAGCTAGCGATGCAGAAATACTTAACCCTGCGCTCCTGATTTCTGGAATCAACTTGAATCCTGGAGAAACAATACCCATAGTATCAAAGGTGCTGCACTAGTGGATGGTACATTCCAATTCTTAGTAGCTTACGAGAATGAACCATTTGTTTATTCTCATAGGCAATGCTTGTGGGTAACGCTGTTTCAGTTTTCTTAATATTATTTGTGCCCAGCATGTGGGCTTTGCTAGTCTGTTCATGTTTAATGCCCACTCTTATTTTGATTGTTTTTATAAGTTAACTTCAGAGGATATTAAGAGGCCGCTGTACTTATGTGATCGCACTTATTGTATCCACCACACTGGGACTGATCTGTCACTAGCGTACTAATCTTCCTGTGTGATTGCATTATTATGATAGGAGTTGACGTTTACCAATAATGGTCTGATTTTACTTCCTGATGCAGGGAGTGTGATAACTACTTATTACTCAGTGTTGTGTTAATAATTCATTTTTCAGTGACATGTGGAGTTCCAGTCTACTTCTCTTTCAAAAAGGTTGTTGTCAGAAGAGCATTAAGAAATGTATTACACTTTTACTATAAACTTTTAGTTACTTATGGACACGGATATTGCTTTACTTGTGTTAAAAACTGATTATTTTACACCTAGTATCTTGTTTTCCTTTTATGTTGATGAAATGCTTGTTCTGGTGCTGTTAAATTGCCAGTTTGAGGGTGGTTTGCTCTGTTGTCTAGGCAGCTGGTTTGTGATGCAGAGCGATGCCAACAGCGTGGGTTCAATTCCTATACCGGCTGAGGTTATTCATGAAGGCCCTGCCTTTTCAACCTTGCCCCTCTCACCTGAGGTGTGGTGACCCTCCGGTTAAATCACCACTAGTCAGCTTCCTCTCTCTTAAAGGGGAGAGCAGCCTATGGTACTCTGGGACATAGTGGCAGCGTTTGCATTTTACATTGCTAGTTCCAAGTTCTGCTATGACAATTGGTCTCTGTGTATTGCTGCACAGTTTTCACAGGAATTTCATCTACTCTAAAGCAAATGCACAAACTTACAGTTTGGGAACATCACAAGATACGTTTAGATAAAGCATGTTAGATTTCAAATTTACTGGATTATCAGTGCAGCATCTATCTGTGTGTAAAATGGGGCCAGTGCCATGATTCCTGTCTTAAAGAGCTGTAACTTTTTGTTTTATTACCGATGCACATCTGAAAGTATTGTTACTTTCGCTAACCTGTAAAGTATTTTTCATGCCCTGCAATGACCTCTCTGTGATGACTCCTTTCAATAGTCTTTCCTCACGGGTCATCTTTCCACCTCATTACAAGGGATGCCGAATGGTTAGGAGCGCTTCTGTTGCCATGTTGCCTGACGGCCTCTGATGAGAAAGTTTACATCGGAAGATAACTGTCGATACTGCTTGAATCTGCTTATTCTAATCTCCTACAGCAATGATCCCATTCGGTTCACATAAGAGTTCACTGCCATCGGCAGTAGATCTGTTGGTGTCAAATTACTATCCTTAACGTAGATTAATTTAATCTTGTCCGTCTGTCACCAATATGTTTTTGTTACAAAAGCGAGGAATTCCTGGTGAATGAGCTGGCACAGCGGGCTAATTTAGGGGGGGGTGCCATTTACGGTAGCGAGGGATAGGTTTAGGTATTTGGGGATTCAGGTAGCAAGGAAATGGACGGGGGTCCATAAGTGGAACTTAACAAAGCTGGTGGAGGAGGCCAGGGAGGATCTTAAGAGGTGGGATACACTGCACTTAAGGTTGGCGGGGAGGGTCCAAGTGGTGAAAATGAATATGCTGCCGAGGTTCTTACTTATCTTTCAGGCTCTCCCGATCTTTATACCAAAGGCCTTTTTTCGGAAAGTGGACACAATCATCTCTGACTTTGTATGGGCGGGGAAGGTGCCGAGGGTGGGGAGAACCCTGCTACAGAGGCAGAGGCAGCAGGGGGGGTTGGCGTTGCCGAACTTGCTTGATTATTATTGGGCGGCGAATGTGGACAAGGTGGTGGGAAGGAGAAGGAGTAGAGTGGGTTAGAATTTACAGCGCAGAAGGAGGCCATTCGGCCCATCGAGTCTGCACCAGCTCTTGGAAAGAGCACCCTACCCAAGGTCAACACCTCCGCCCTATCGCCATAACCTAGCAACCCCACCCACCATTAAGGGCAATTTTGGACACTAAGGGCAATTTATCATGGCCAATCCACCTAACCTGCACATCTTTGGACTGTGGAAGGAAACCAGAGCACCTGGAGGAAACACACGCACACATGGGAAGGATGTGCCGACTCCGCACAGACAGTGACCCAAGCCGGAATCGAACCTGGGACCCTGGAGCTGTGAAGCAATTGTGCTATCCACAATGCTACCGTGCTGCCCAAATGGAGGAGGAATCTTGTAAGGAGTCTAGTTTGAGGGCTATGGTGATGGCAGCATTGCCAATTGCTCCAAGTAGGTATTCCGGGAGCCCAGTGGGGCAGTTCACGTTGAAGATATGGAATCAGCTGAGGATGCATTTTAGGGTGGAAGGGATGTCGGTGCTAACGCCGCTGTGCGAGATTCATGTGTTTGAGCTGGGAGGTGCTGGATGTGTATACACGAGGTGGGGGGGAAGTGTGAATGTGAGGGATTTGTATTTGGAGGAAGGTTTCGCCAGTCTGGAGGAGCTCAGGGAGAGGGTAGAACTGCCGAGGGGTAGTGAGTTCAGGTAAGTACAGGTTAGGGACTTTGCACTAAAGGTCTGGAAGGGGTTCCCTAGATTGCCGGGATACACCCTGCTGGAGCTCCTTCTGCTTCCGGATGTGGAAGGGGAGGGAAGAATTGAGGATATATATAAGTGGCTGGGGGAGCAGGGAGGCGAGCGGGTGGTGAAGATCAAGGGGAAATGAGAAGCGGAGTTGGGAATGGAGATCTGGGGAATATGGAGTGAGGCACTGTGAAGGGTAAACGGGACCTCCTCTTGTGCAGGGATGAGCCTGATACAGTTTAAGGTGGTGCACAGGGTACTTATGACTCGGTGAGAATGACTGGATTCTTTCAGGGGGTAGCAGATGAGTGTGAGAGGTGTGGGCGTTGGCCAGCGAATCACGCGCACATGTTTTGGGGTTGCGAAAAATTGGGAAGGTTCTCGACAGGAGTGTTTGCGGTCTTAGCCAGGATAGTGGACGAGGTGGTGAACCCGGATCCTTTGGTGGCGATATTTGGGTTTTCAGAGAAGCAGGAGCTCATGGAGAGGAGGAAGACCGATTACATGGCCTTCGCATCTCTGATTGCATGGCGAATTTTGCTGGAGTGGCGGTCGGCATCGTCACCGGGGGTAGCAGCATGTTTGGGTGACCTGTACGACTTCCTGCGGTTAGAGGAGATAAAGTATGAGTTAAGGGGCTCAGCAGGGGAGTTTCAGAAAAGGTGGGGGATATTTGTGACTGTGTTTGAGGAGCTGTTCGTCGGGGGGGGGGGTGAAAAAGGAGAAAAATCTGTACAAACTGTATAGCTGATTGTTGGGAAGTATGTTTCCCGGGGTGTTTATTTGCTGTAACCTACTTTGATACAAGTTTGGAATAAAATGCATTAAAAAAAAAAAAATGTTTTTGTTACTGGGTAGAGTTTAAAATATGTAAAAGATCATTTGGAGAGGTGCTGGTGCCCAGGGAGTGCTTTCAGTTGTGTAAAATGCTTTTCCAATTTGTAGCACTTGAGGATTGGAGCAGTTTCTTTCATACTCATGCAGGATCACCTCTTGGGATTAGTTTTCCTATTTTGAGAAGTTTTGATTGAATTTAGCATTTTTTGAGTTGCACGATGAAATTTTGTTGAATTCTTCCTCATCTGCAGACCCAGCTATCTGGATGGAGTTGGGTCACATTCCATTGCTGGCCGCAGGTGTGAATAGGGCATTAACCACAATTATCACAGTGACCAATTACTCTGATAATGTTGTTGTTTAGTAGGACAACTTGTTGGCCTTTTGTTGACATTTTAAATCCTCTTCACAAATTGTCATTTACTTGAAATCCCAACAAGATGAAACATTCCAGATTGCAAATGGGAACTACGATGCTTTTCTTTACTTTTCTTTGCAAATGGGAAGATGATTGAAAACAAAGTGCTAAAGTTAAATGAATTTTTTTGTACAAGAAATTCAATTTATTTTTAGCCTCTTGAGGTTTTTTTGTGTGCCATCTTCTTGAGTAACAGAAAATTGTCTGTAATTAGGGGAGGTGTGTTAATGTGATCCTGACCTAACCAAGTGTAACATTACAGTTTTATGAATTTGCTTTATTTCTAATGTAGATCTTGCAGACCAAAACTAAAACACTTTCCTTCCTGTGGTCAATGGCCTGTCCTGTTTTGATACTAACTCCAACATGGCGACCAGGCTCAGCAGAAACTTCCATCATTGTTGTGAAATTGCCTGCATATAAATTATGCTGTTTACTATTGGAGTTGGGGGGAGGAAGTAATGGACATTAAAAAGGGAGATGATTAATGTTATCTGAATTTGACAATAGTTATGAGGATCTTTTGTTTCGACATGCTGGGTGCGTGGTGGCTTCTCATGCCCTTGAGCAGTTCAGAACATCAACTGAAGCATGTTGCTGGGTTGAGCATGAATGCTGCAAAGCTTGCTGAGTGCCTAACGTAAATGTACCCTTGTAACATGTTGCAGTAATGAATGCATAATGAGTCCAACCATTGGGTAAATATGTTTTTTGACAGTTATAAAGGTACCAACATAAATGTGAGAGCTCGGGGAATTGAACAGATGGAGATGGCCCATCCTAAAAACTTTAAAATTCTGCTGTTGGCCCCATCTCTTCAGGCAATGCTGCAAAGCAAAATGCAAATACAAACTTAATCAGGTCTGTGGGGAAGTTGAACCACTCCACAGCATAACAGCAACTATTTGTTAAATTGTTTTTTTTGTTTCTAAGGGCACAAAAGACTTTGCTGGGGATTACCCAAGGGATCTTAATCATCTAACAGTACCATAGCAATTTCATGTGCCATGGGAGGTGTGTATACCGAATAATACATTACATGAAGGGTCATGTAACAGTTTAAATTAATCTGAGGGACAAGTTGATGTCGGAGCCATGGTGAGCTAAACTGTGAAATATTGGACAGATGATCCATAATTGGGCTTCATAAACCTATAGGTTGTAGGGAAAGGGACAACAGGATTTGCACGGTTGTGAGGTCCTGGGATGAATTGCAGTATACATCATGACATTGGGGATTCAGGTATGTGTATGTATGATGTCATTCATAGAATCCCTACAGTGCAGAAGGAGGTCATTCAGCCCATCGAGGCTGCACTGGCCCATGCTCCGGTAGAGCACCCTACAGAGGTCCAATCCCCTGCCCATATCCTTGTCACCCCTCCTAACCTTTGGGCAATATTAGCATGGCCAGTTCACATAACCTTCATCTTTGGATGGGAAGGTTCAGAGGGAATGAGACATTTACAATCAAACTTCCAATGCATGTAGGAACTGGCATCCCCAAATGTTAATGATAGCCAGTGACACTCCCAACATTAAAAAAAAGGAAGTACCTATAATAATGTAGCTTGCTCCAGTGGGGTTATGCCTTGTCCTCATACTTTAAAACTAGAGGGTTGCAGAGGCTCCTGAATCAATTGACAAATAGTTTTAAGGTGGGACAGAATCCATGTCACAAGACTGTTCAATATTTGATGTTAGATATTTTAAATTTAACTGCAAAATATCCCTAGAAAGTTGTACTGTTCCCCTAATCATTGTCATATAAAGTAAGACTCACAGACTTTCCATGAATTAACCATTATCTTTTTAAGGACTGGATGTTTGTAACTTTTCAAAATCAAAGCACACTACTTCTATCAGAGAATATGTGTGCAGCTAGATTTCTGCTAGTTTGTTGTAAGGGCGTCAAAAAATAATGCACACCATTCTATGGTAATATATTCCTTTCTGAGTGAAAGGCATTGAGATTTAAATCCAAGTATTTTGCTTGCATTATTAGCCTGTGTAGTCCAGCAGTATAGTAGGCCATTGGGGACAGAGTAGTTCTACTGAAAGATAAATGTGGGAAGGGTTAAACAATGCAAAAAAGCCTAATTTGTTAAATTATCTGTGAGATTTGCAGTGGGATTGTTTGATGTTCTTTATCTGCTACAGGTGTACACCAGACAAAAAGTTCATAGGTGAAAACAGCAGCTAGTCAGAAACATGAAACAAGACACCAATAGTATATTGCCCTTTTTATAGATCAGTGCACTCCCTTTGGAAAATAGCCTGAGGCCTACAGCTTTACCTTAATTCGCAGAGATTTAGGTGGGATGACAGCAAGTTTGAAGGCAACTTGCATGTAGCACTGGACCAGTTATTGATGGTTTCCTTGCTCAAACTTTGTTCGATTTGCATTTTTCAAAATATATATAAAGTAAACCTTTAAAAAATAAAATTCTTAATTATTGCCTTGACCATTCTTTTCTGATTTTTGCCCCTTTTGGAATATGTATCTTTTCATGTTTCTGACATCTTCAGAAGAAGTGAAGTGAAAGGATTACTGCACATACTAATGCGAAAGAATGAGCCTGATACTACTCCTATTAGCAGTATGACCATTTGACCTAGGGGTGTCTTGTAATTTAACAGTGTGTTTGTTAATGCAGCTTTCTGGCACTGTCGCGTTCAATAACTTTGCCTTAAATGATATCACCAGAAATTTCCTTAAGGCAAACACACAATTGGTTGTTAAAGTTAATCAATGCTCTTTAATGGTTTTAAAAGGATGATGTTCCCTCTTGAAGATTCCTCAGTTTTTGGCAAGCTGTGTAATTTGGAGAATAACAAAGGACATTTCAACAATCAATCTGATTTGGGCTGAAGCCTCAATTTTGGCAATCGTATCAAAGCTTGATACCTGGTAGCAGGAAGATGTCAGCTAGTGATACCATAGCTCTGGGATTTTACTGCAGTGTACGGTATTGGAATGCTGTGACTGAATTGAAGGTGAGAAAATACAAAGGAGTTTGCACAAAATGCAATATCATACCAAGGCACCAATTATAAAGGAGTTGCCTTCCAACTTGCTGTCACCTATCTGCAATGGTGAATAAGTGAATGTTACCTTATTCATAAACCACACATCTTTCCTACCCTTCAGTGTTGACTTGCGCATCACGGTGTGCATGCAATACGTAGCATCTCTGTATTGCAGTGTTTTTCAACCTTATTTGTCTGGGACCCATTTGTAACAATCAGCTATCCTTCAGGATGGGACCCACGCCAGCTGACCTTCGCGACCCACTCGGCCGACCTTCCCGACCCACTCAGCCGACCTTCCAGATCCATGCCAGCCGACCTTCGCAGCCCACGCTGGCCGACCTTCGCGACCCACGCCACCCAACCTTCGCGACCCACGCCACCCGACCTTCGTGACCCACGCCACCCGACCTTCGCGACCCACGCCACCCGACCTTCGCGACCCACGCCACCCGACCTTCGCGACCCACGCCACCCGACCTTCGCGACCCACGCCGCCCGACCTTCGCGACCCACGCCGCCCGACCTTCGCGACCCACGCCGCCCGACCTTCGCGACCCACGCCGCCCGACCTTCGCGGCCCACGCCGCCCGACCGTCGTGACCCACGCCGCCCGACCTTCCCGACCCACGCCGCCCGACCTTCGCGCCCCACGCCGCCCGACCTTCGCGCCCCACGCCGCCCGACCTTCGCGACCCACGCTGCCCGACCTTCGCGACCCACGCCACCCGACCTTCGCGACCCACGCCACCCGACCTTCGCGACCCACGCCGCCCGACCTTCGCGACCCACGCCGCCCGACCTTCGCGACCCACGCCGCCCGACCTTCGCGACCCACGCCGCCCGACCTTCGCGACCCACGCCGCCCGACCTTCGCGGCCCACGCCGCCCGACCGTCGTGACCCACGCCGCCCGACCTTCCCGACCCACGCCGCCCGACCTTCGCGCCCCACGCCGCCCGACCTTCGCGCCCCACGCCGCCCGACCTTCGCGCCCCACGCCGCCCGACCTTCGCGACCCACGCTGCCCGACCTTCGCGACCCATGCCGCCCGACCTTCGCGACCCATGCCGCCCGACCTTCGCGACCCACGCCACCTGACCTTCGCGACCCACGGCGCCCGACCTTCGCGACCCACGCCGCCCGACCTTTGCGACCCGCGCCGCCCAACCTTCGCGACTCACGCCGCCCGACCTTCGCAACCCACACCGCCCGACCTTCGCGACCCATGCCGCCCGACCTTCGCGACCCACGCCACCTGACCTTCGCGACCCACACCGCCCGACCTTCGCGACCCGCGCCGCCAACCTTCGCGACTCACGCCGCCCGACCTTCGCAACCCACACCGCCCGACCTTCGCGACCCATGCTGCCCCACCTTCGTGACCCACGCCGCCCGACCTACGTCACCCACGCCGGCCGACCTACGTCACCCACGCCGGCCGACCTATGTGACCCACGCCGGCCGACCTTCCTGACCCACACCGGCCGACCTTCGCGGTCCACGCCGGCCGACCTTTGCGACCCACGCCGCCCGACCTTTGCGACCCACGCCACCCGACCTTCGTGACCCTCGCCGCCCGACCTTCGCGACCCACGCCGGCCGACCTTCGCGACCCACGCCGGCCGACCTTCGCGACCCACGCCGGCCGACCTTCGTGACCCACGCCGGCCGACCTTCACGACCCACGCCGGCCGACCTTCACGACCCACGCCAGTCACGACACAGAGTTTGAAAGTGACTGCTGTAAAGAAGTTGACCATGAACTCGAAGTTCCAGAGCTGTGAATTGTACCAAAGGATTATGTCAGGCCCTCAATTTATTTAATTTAGTTTATTTGGTTCAATCAAAGTAGTTGGATACTCTTCTGAATGCACCATTATATTTCATCTTTTCTGTCGCGAAATAACTCATTAGTAGATGAAATGTCTATGCTTTGTTTAGTTTCAGACCTCCTATTTCAAAGTAAAAGAATATGGAAGGTTTTGTACTGCTATTATTTAATAAGCAATTTCTAAATAGTTCATTATCATGAGTTACCGTGATGACCTATTGGATAGTTTCTTTCACAATTTGAAGAATATATGTAGAGCTCCAGATATTATTGCAATCTGTTGTCAACACATGAAAGTATATTTTCTTCTTTTGTGTTCGAAATATTCAAATTGTAATAATAATCTTTATTAGTGTCACAAGTAGGCTTACATTAATACTGCAATGAAGTTACTGTGAAAATCCCCTAGTCTGTTTAGGTACACTGAGGGAGAATTCAGAATGTCCAAATCACCTAACAAGCCATCTTTCGAGACTTGTGGGAGGAAACCGGAGCACCCGGAGGAAACCCACACAGACGTGGGAAGAACGTGCAGACTTCTCACAGACAGTGACCCGAACCGGGAATCAAACCTGGGTCCCTGGCCTTGTGAAGCAACAGTGCTAACCACTTTGTTACCATGCCACATACGGTAATTTACTACGTCGGGAGCACAGACTATTTGTCATAGTGAGCAGCAATAAAAACTGACTGTAACACCAAGAGACATGATTATTTGGTACCATAGAGAGAAAAATGCACCATCTGTTTCTGCAAGATGCAGAAAGTCTATCCAAGCAAGCAATACATAAAGTTGTGTAGAGTAGTACTTTCCTTCTTTAAAACATCTACACATGATGTTGATATTTATTGGGGATTCTATTAACACAGTGCCATTATTGCTTAGCACTAAAAATAACTCCAGCAAATCTGAGCTCAATGATATTTAAGAAGAAAACCCTCCCGAGGCTGGAATGATATCTGGCACAGAAGAACATGGTTAGCTAGCACAGCTCCAGGACATGGTTGTCGGTGAGTGTTCCTCCAGGATAGTGTTCTCAGCTGCTCCTTCAAGAACCTTCCCTTTCTTATAAGGTCAGGAGTGGAGCTGTTTATTAAGATTGCAATGTTCATCTCAATTCACAATTCCGCTGATAATGAAGCAGGCCATCTCAGTCTATGACAGAACCTGGACAACATTTGGCCTTGTTTTGGTAAGTGGCAGGTAATGATCATCTCACACAAGAAAGCCCAGCTACCTCTCTGACCATCAACTTTCTTGAATTCACAATGACTAAAAACCAAAGAACCGAGAAACGGCTTGGTAGTCAGTTGTGTCACCTCCTGATGTCTCCGAGCACCTGCAAGCTAGAGCGTGATAGAATGTTATTTTTTATTCTTTCATGCCTAGATTATCCTTTGTTGCCCATCCCCAATTGACCGTGAGAATGTGGTGGTGAGCTGCCTTCCTAAACTGTTACAGTCCATCTGGTGTGGATACACCCAGAGTACTGTTAGGCAGGGAGTTCTAAGATTTTGATCCAGTGATAGTGAAGGCTTGACGACATACGTCCAAGTCAGGATGGTGTGAGGCTTACAGGGGAACTTGCAGGTGGTGGTGTTCCCACACATCTCCTGTATTGTCCTTTTAGGTGGTTTGTTGTTGTTTCTGGTGCTTAGGTCATTGCCAGGTAGTCCATTCGGTTTCATTCCTTTTTTACTTTGTACCAGTTTGGTAGAACGGAGTGAGTGGATTTTTAGGCCATTTCAGAGGACAGTTAAGAGTCAACCACATTGTTGTGGGTTTGAAGTCGCATCCAGGCCTCACCAGTTAAAGACAGCAGATTTATTTTCCCTAAAGAACTTTAGTGAGCCTCATGGGTTTTCACGACAATCAACAATAGTTTCATCAAGATTTTCTTAAATTCCAAATTTAATAATTAATTGAATTTACGCTTCTTCTCATTCTCAATCACTATTGAGAAGTTGTTTGATGTACCTTTATTTCTTCTTGAGCTAGCTACAGTTATATCTTGTACGTATGCTCCGGTTTAGCCTGAAGCTCAATTAGATGAATGAAACTGTGTCCACTGAGGGTTCCATGATGAATGTGACATCTTTAGCAGGTCAGGTTGATTTTTCTGCAAATTCTACCAATGGTCTTGGCTAAAAGGAATGAACCTTGCGTGCAGGTTCAGCAAGTTCTTTCCCTGGACTCTTCTGTTCCTACCTTGATAACAAAGCACCTACATTCATACAGAACGGTATTCCAGAACCGAACTGTTCATATGCTAAGTCAAGGTGTACCCATCTTTCCTGTAATTTAGTTTAAACTTTAATGTTTACTGTGAGGCAAGATTCTTAATATCCAGATGTAGCGTCTTAAACTTGTGCTGAATATGTACCACCAGGACACCATATTTTTAGGGTTTTTTTTGCTATGTATAAAATATACTACAGTTCTAATGGATATGTCGATCCTTGTTTAATATTATGAACATTATGCCTACTCCCATGAGTGATTTTATGCAGCTTTAGATTTATTAGAAATTGATATTGGCAGAAAAAAAATCAAATTTTCCAATTAAATACTTGAATGTATAATTTCTCAAGTTACTTTCTGTGTTTGTTGCCACCAAAGCTTTATTTATTATTAAAATAACATGATCCATGAGCTGCTCTTGCCATGACTCCTATGTTTGCTAATTATAATTGCTACAGTCAGAGAGAGCAGGGGAGTTAGTGAGGCAGTCTATTGGATTGAAATTCATAACTTAATTGAGGTCAGAGTCCAGAGCTCCGAGAACAAAAGTCTTAACTGGGACATGGCTGATCAATAGTAATAAATATCTGGCTTGGCTACAAGCAGTTTATTGTGAGGGATTAGCACAGTCTGTGGAGATTGAGAAACAGAGGGACTCGGAACTAACTGAGCTGCCAGACGTTCATTAGCATGATTGGTGGGATCCTTGCTCCCTTTTAGCTGCTCTGCTGGGAGATGCACTAATAACAAGAATGATTGGGACTCCACACTGAAGGCCATTTGCCTTGTTTCTTTCATGGTGTTTTTCCATTGAGCCAATTTTTTTGTTTCCTTCCAACCCATTCCTACTGTTCCACAAGCCAGGAACCACCTCATCATTAATGATATTAATATCCGCTTGGACTCTGCTGAGTTCAGAACAAAACCAAACTTGGGAAATGCCCAATGCTCTTAAAAGGAATGCTGGAGAGTAGGTCCAGATGTTCTGCTCAGAGCAGCTGTTGTCAGCCTACTCTTGCAAACTTGCGTGTTTATCTTTTTACTAACTCTCCCCGTGTTCATGATTCCCATATTATTTGCACTCTTTAAGGGTATACAGTCTGCTCCATGTTTTACACTGCTAGTGCTATTCTGTGTGTTGGTCGGCCAAAGTTTCCCAAGTACACGTATAAAATTAACTGAGGTGTGACCACATTCTTAACATATCAGTAATTTGAGTTAAATGTAGACTACTAATGAGATTTGTTATTGTGATCACTAGTGTTCCGAATGCCCTATTTGATCTTGCTCCTTCATAATAGCTATTACAACAGTCACAGTTCTAAGCAGTTGTTGTAATTCCTCCTGTGTTCACCTGAACATCACAATTTCAGGAATACTGAGTGGTTTCAACTGTGAAGCGACGTGCCGTGAAGAGTCTCTGCGTATGCCTCTGCGACTGCCTGTATGCGCCTGTGTATTTGTACGGAGCTAAGATATGAGTCGATCAGTTTTCACAAGTTATGCTCGAAATATCAGTAGTTTGCCCCTCTGCCATATGTATAATGCAGTTAATGGAAGAGATTTGTTAAATTTACACTTACTTGGAGCAAGGGGGCTGTCTTAATAGTTTTCAAAACTACAAATTATCTGAGGAGCAAATTAAATTAGCAGGACCTGATCTAAGAGTTTTGTAAATGTCCAGTGGCCCATCTACCTAACCTACTTGTAATTGTTTTAATCATGATGGGTAGAGTGCAAAATAAAAAGAAATACATTGTGCCAAGGTGCGTGATAGTAGATAAGCGTACGGGTACAGTATAAGCATTTAATTTGTTTACTAAAGAAACAGCCTACAGATTTCATCTGCACAATTTACTGACTAAATCTACTTAGCACAGTGGGCCAAACAGCTGGCTTGTAATGCAGAATAAGGCCAGCAGCGCGGGTTCAATTTCTGTACCGGCCTCCCCGAATGGTGGCGGAATGTGGCGACTAGGGGCTTTTCACAGTAACTTCATTGAAGCCTACTTATGACAAGCGATTATTATTATTATTATTATTATTATTATTATTATTACTTGGATACCTCAACATAATAAGACTGGCTTCAGTAAATACTAGATGGAAATGCATCACATGCCCCATGCTTAAAAGAGCTAGTTACATGATATTGGTGCTTTAGTATGGCTTCTGATGTGGAATATTGTTTTGCCACTCCTACCTGTAGAACTTACAGTTCCTATGATCCGGAGTGCACTTTTCACAGCTCAATACTTATTAATGATTGTGTGAACCAGTGTTTGTACTGGCACTAAAATGTCCTGTGCTGCAACATGAATTCTCCTTTCTTTGGGAAATGTGGATTGTACAACACTCCACCCAGGCAAGGCACCACCACTTCAAGCAAATAAATTGGTATATGTTCCAAAGTACACAAATGAACACAATATATATTCATCAATATGAACAGTCAATTTTCTTGAGTTATGAACATTAACAAAGATGCCACTTCACTATATTGCTATAAATAGACCCATTTTCCTAGTTATTTCAAAGCTTACTGAGCCAGACTTCCTGTTGCTGTCTGCTAGGTCATTGCTCACCAACGCTGTTTCTGAGAGAGAGTGCACCAGCCCTTAAGTTTAAACCCAAGGTCAAGTGTTTGCCCACCAATTCAAGCCACTACTCCAATTGAAACATCTCTCTACGGTATGCTGCTCTCTACGGTATGCTGCTACCACATGTCTAAATCAGCCAAGTTCTTGGCTCCACAAGTACAATTAAATCTCTTGAAGAGTCTGGAATGAAGCAACATTGATATGAATAACTGTAAGAGATTTGGTTCAGAGAAGGGAAGAAATATATTTTGCACAGAGTATTTTGGGCAATGGGATATATTACCAGACTTGGGGATTGAAGCAGGGACCTTGTGAACTTTTACATTTATATGAGAGAAGTGATTGGAAAGGGAGAATAAAGACCTTTGGTACTGAGTCAGCAGGCACGTAGGATTAGAACTACTGCTCACATGGCTTGTGAACACCAACACTGAGGAGTTTGAGTCAAAGAGCCTGTTTTCACTGAAATTTCCATCACTTCTATAGAAGTGATTGTTTGGTTGTTGGTGGGGGAGGGGAGAAGGGAGAAAGTTGGAGGAAATTTGGATTAGGGATAGGTGTGAATGCCGTACTTCATTGGGTTGAACGATTGACCACCGCACACCATCTTGCTGTTAGTTTATCTGGGATACGAGAAAATTTGCTGCTTGCTTTATGTGGTTCTATTGAACAGTAGATGGTGGAAATTGAATGATACAGTTGAGCAAGCACATGAATATGTCCATTAAAGTCAGAGTCCAGCTCTGGTGGTCTGTGTTTCCATACTTCTAGGGTTGTGATCCCTAACAAATAATAGATGATTGTCTATGTATAAATAAACAACTTTAGAGAACATAATCGCCCTGGATGTAGAATCATGAGATTAAAAAAAGCCAGTCCTATTGTGATGGAATATATAATTTCAAAGATTTTGGTTTTAAAAATTCATTTTGCAGGATAGGCCAACATTTATTGGCCATCCCTAATTGTCCTTCAGAAGGTGGCGGTGAGTTGCCTTCTTGAACCGCTGCAGTCCTTGGGGTGTAGGTATACCCTCTGTGCTGTCAGGAAGAGAGTTCCAGAATGCTGCCCAGCAACAGTGAAGGAATGGCAATTTATTTCCAAGTCAGGAAGATGAGTGACTTGGAGTGGAACCTCCAAGTGTTGGGGTTCCCAGGTATCTGCTGCTCTTGACCTTCTAGATGGTGGTGGTCGTGGATTTGGAAGGCGCTGTTTAAGAAACCTTAGTGAGTTCCTGCAGTGCATCTTGTGAATGGTGCACATGGCTGCCACTGTTCATCAGTGGTGGAGGGTTTGAATGCTGTGGAAGGGGGAGCAACCAAGCGGTCTGCTTTGTCCTGGATGGTGTTGAGCTTCTTGAGTGTTCTTGGAGCTGCACTCATCCAGGCAAGTGGAAAATATTCCATTACACTCCTGACTTGTGCCTTGTAGATGGTGCACATGCTTTGAAGGGGGTCAGGAGGTGAGTTACTTGCCATAGGATTCCTAACCTTTGACCTGCCTTGGTAGCCACAGTAGTAATATGGCTCGTACAGTTCAGTTTCTGATCAATGATAACCCCCAGGATGATGATTGAGACAGATCCTAATTGAAATGGGAAACTGAAAAGTGTAACCGAAAACCAAAAAGAGAAACTGAGAAAGGAAACTGACCCTCCCAGTTTCTAAGAGAGCCAAGACTGAGATTGGAAACCAGAACTTTATGGTTAAAACTATATGAAAGGAGACAGAGCCACCCGAGTTCAGTAGTAAATGATGAATCCACTGGTGCTGAAGAAGACAGAAGCTGAGAATAAGCAAATATATAGTTGCTGTAGCTGTTTTTGTCATCTGCAGATAATATTGGTAGATCTGCGCCAACTAGACTATTGTTGGCAAAGTTGCGGAGGGTGTATAGATGTGTACCATTTTTGGTGAGCATCATGCCTGTGGAACCTGGGCCGGTTGTACAAGGCTATCAGCTGAGGGTCTGGTTAAATCTGAAAAGAAGTGGAGTTAAAATTCTTAGTGAGGGGGACAGAGGTCTGAAGGATTTTGTGCCAGAGATTGCTGTTATGTATGCTGGATACACTGCCAAGCCAATTCATCAGATCTGTTCTGCTATTTGATGTGTAATTTATAATTTACACCATAAGTTGCCTGCTGATTCATCTTTAACTTACGTGGATTCTGGGGTTTAGAACATAGAATTAGCTAAGATAATAGTTTGTGGTTGCTTTGTTTGACTCCTGTATCGTAAAATATATTTTGTTTAAACCCTGCAATCTTGTGGCTTCATTCTTTCAGTAAATAACTGGATTTTTTGATTTTTTTTTTCTTCGAAAAAGATATCTCAACTAAGATATTGTTTATTTTAAGAGTATTTTAAAAGTGTATTAAGGGCTCTGAATTCTTTAAATTGATATTTTACCTCGCTGTTTGATGAAATACTGAATAACTTTGAAAATGTTCAAATTATGGTGTTTTTCAAATCCTAAAGAGGGCTGTATGTTTCCATTTATCCATGTCCCTTACCAACTGTTGCGGAATCACTGGTAATCATTCTTTCAAGATCGGATTATAGAGCAGAACCAGTAATATTATTCATGCACTTCATGTGAATTTTTATTTGAAGAGCAAGACTTTTTCTTAAGAAGTCATATCATTTGATGTTCAACTTTTAACATCTTTTGTTCTCATCTATTTCTGTGTTCCAAGTTTTAAGTCTGAGTAATGATGTAACTGCAAAACGTCTTGAGTCTTGATAGTGAGGTGAAATAATTGAAACATTTTCCTTGTTAATTCAACTTTTTCATGTTATTGAGCTCATGAATTGCACCAGACGAGTTTCCCAGCAATATCAGCAGCACATACTATTTAACAAAAATATTTACTAAATCAACAAATGGACCAAAAATGCCATTAGTTCTCATAACTCTTGACACAACCATTCAATATTTAAAACTGTCAGTATGCTAAAGCTGTTAAAAACTGCAGCATTGTAAATAATCGCATTGAACAAAATACTGTAGTTTGTTTTATTAATGGTAAACGGTATCATTTTGGATTGTTCATCCCATGGCCTATAATTTCATTGCTAAATAGCACAGATGAGTCAAGAATGACATTAAGTTTGAATATCTGCGACTGCTGCACCTCTCCTGTCCCATAATCACAGCTGAACATTTGACATGGCCTAAGAGCTAACATGACAGCCTTTTGGAGAAATAATTTTGATCCTATCTTACAATATTGCCTGAAGTTTCCTTCTGTACAATGCTATTATAGTGGCCAGGCTTCACGATTGTCATAGCATGAGAAATTGCCATTTATCTTGAATTCCCTATTGGGGAATGGCCATAGAATGGGTCACAGTTATGTGACCTTTTTAAAAAGGAGCTATGTCCTCCCTGCAACCTAAATTTTGTAAACTGTAGTTTGAAATTGTCATAAATCATTCTACCTTTTCCAATGTTATTTGTTTTCACTTTCTCAGGCAACCTTGGAGTGTAATTACACAGACTGGGGAATAAGTAGCAACATACAGATTTCGAGCATTTATTCTGTCAATGTAAAAGGAACAACCACAAATACAGCAATATAATTCCAATATCTACGCTGATTATTTTGGCTCACTCTCTAAAAGCGGAGGGTGAAATTTGATTTTGTCCAGGAACCAGGCATCACAACTTGCCTTGGCCAAACCCAATTGAGTTTCAAGTGGAATGATAAAACTTAATTAAAACCCAAGTTTTAGTGCAGGGAAAATAATCATTGCAGTGAGCAATTCATGTGAAACCACTATAGTTACTGTGCACACTGGGAAGGTAACTTTTATTTCATAGGTTCAGTAAGAATAGCAGGAGTCAAGACAAATTCTTCCCATTAAAAATTAAGCTATCTTCAGGGCAGCACAGTGGCGCAGTGGTTAGCATTGCTGCCTCAAGGCACTGAGGACCCGGGTTCATTCCTGGCCCCGGGTCACTGTCCATGTGGAGTTTGCACATTCTCCCAGTGTTAGAGTAGGTCTCACCCCCACAACCCGAGGATGTGCAGGGTAGGTGGATTAGCCATGCTAAATTGCCCATTAATTGGAAAAAAAAATGAATTGGACACCCTAAATTTAAAAGAAAATTAAGCTATCTGCAGTCTTTTCTGGGTAGTTAGCCTACGTAGGGTTACTGACTGACATATTTCTACTAATTCTTGAATACCAACATGAGTCCACTTGAATGGGAGATAATTTAACCATTTCCACTTGACCAGAATATTTAGCTCAGATCTCCCCAGGCTTCTGGATAAATGATTGATGTAAGGAAGAACTACACCAGTACCTAAAGACTTGTGATATGGACAGAATTTGTGTGGTCCATTCCCAGTCCATAATCCGGATGTTTGCATGTAAGGTGTGTGAATTTCCGTATCTTCTGTGATCTTTGCCAGTTCAATATAAATTCCAGCTGCAGGCCTTTTGGTGATTTAGGAACACAGCAGCAGGAAAAGACCATTTTGCTCATCGAGCCTGCTCTGCCAATGAGCTATATCGTGGCTGATTTCTACATCTGCGCTCTTTTCCCCACTATCCTCCAAATCCCTTCTTGTCATGAGTGTGCAGAAATCTATCCCATTTCTGAACTGAACATGCTCGATGATTGAGTTTCCACAGTCCTCTGGGGGAGAGAATTCCAAAGATTCACCATCCTCTAAGTAAAGAAATTCCTCCTCATCGCAATCTTAAATGACCTGCCACTTATTCTGAGACTGTGTCCCCTGGTTCTCGACTTACCAGCCAGTGGAAACGCCTTATTCACATCTACCCGTCACACCCTGTCAGAGTTTTGTAAATTTCAATTCGATCAACTCATTCTTCGAAACTCAAGAGAGCACGGGCCCTGTTTCCTCAATCTCTCCTCAAATGACAATCCTGCCACCCCAGAGATTAGTTTGATGAACCTCCATTGTACTCCATCTATAACAAATACATCCTTCCTTAGATAAGGAGAGTAAAGCAGTGCACAATACTCCAGATGCAGTCTCACCAAGGCTCTGCACAGTTGCAGCAAGACATCTTTACTCCTATACTTAATTGCCCTTGTAATGAAGGCTAAAATACTATTCACCTTCCTAATTGCTTGCTGCATGCATGTTAGCCTTTAGTGACTCATTAACAAGGAAACCTAAGTCCTTTTGGTCCACTGGGAAGTCCACTTCCTAGCCTCTCACCATTTAAGAAATACTCTGCATTTCTGTTTTTTCGACCTAAGTGGATAACTTCAGTTATTCATATTATGTTCCACCTGCCATGTCTTGACCACTCATTTAGCCTGTTGAAATCCCCTTGAAGCCTCCTTGCATCCTCCTCATAACTTGTATTTGCACCGAGTATTGTGTTCGCAGCAAATTTGGAAATGTTACATTTGGTCCCCACATCCAAAACATTTATATAAATTATAAATAGCTATGGCCCCAGCACTGATCCTTGTGGTACCCCACAAGTAACCGCCTCCCCTCCTGAGAATGACCTGTTTATTTCTGTTATGTGGGTCTCTTGTCTCCACCATTCTTTCAGGCAGTGAATTCCAAACTTCCACCCCCTCTGGATAAAAACATTTTCCCTCACATCCCCTCTAAACCTCCTGCCCCTTACCTTAAATCTATGCCCCCGTCCATTGAGCCATCCACCAAGGGGAAAGTTTGTTCCTGTCTATCAATGCTCCTCATAATTTTATACATCTCAATCATGTCCCCTCCTTAGTCTCCTCTGCTCCAAGGAAAACAATTCAAGTCTATCCAATCTCTCTTCATGACTAACACTCTGCAGCCCAGGCAACATCCTGGTAAATCTCCTCTGCATCCTTTCAAGTGCTGTCACATTCCTCCTATAATGTGGATTCCAGATCTGCACACCATATCCTAGCTGTGGCCTAACCAACGGTTTATGCAGTTCCAGCATAACATCCCTACTCTTAAACTCTATGCTTCGGTGGGGCAGCATGTAGCACAGAGGTTAGCACTTTGCCTCACAGCGTCGGGGACCCGGGTTCGATTCCCGGCACGGGTCACTGTCTGTGCCGAGTTTGCAGGTTCTCCCCCTGTCTGTGGGTTTCCTCCGGGCGCTCCAGTTACCTCTCTCAAGTCCTGAAAGACGTGCTTGTTAGATGAATTGGACATTCTGAATCCTCCCTCCATGTACCCAAAAAGGCGCCAGAATGTGGCAACTAGGGGATTTTCACAGTAACTCCATTGCATTGTTAATGTAAGACTACTTGTGACAATCAAGATTATTATTATTATTCAGCACAATTCTCTACTCCTCAGATACTGAAGCAGTCTGTGTCCAAATGCAGCAAGACCTGGCCAGTATCTAGGCTTGTGCTGACAAGTGGCAAGTAACATTCATGCCAAATAAGCATCAGGTAATTATCATCTCCAGCAAGAGAGAATCTAATCATCACCCCTTGACAGTCTAGGACATTACCATCACTTAATCCCACACTATCCACATCGTGGGGTTGTCATTGACCAGAAATATAACTGTACTAGCCATATAAATAATGTGACTAGAAGAGCAGGTCAGAGTCTAGGAATTCTGCAACAACTATCTGAGCTCCTAACTCCACAAAGCCTGACAACAATCTGCAAAGCACAAGTCAGGGGTGTGGTGGAATACTCCCCACTTGTCTGGATGAGTGCAACTCCAACAACACTTGAGAAGCTTGACATCATCCAAGACAAAGCAATCTGATTGATTGGCAGCATTCATAAACATTCACTTCCTCCACCACCAATGCATAGTACAGCAGCAGTGTGTATCATCCACAAGATGCACTGAAGGAACTCACCAAGGCTCCTTAGACAGCACCTTCCAAACCCACCACCACTAGCATTTAGAAGAACGAGGGCAGCAGATACATGGGAACACCACCATCTGGAACTTCCCCTCCAAGCCATTCACCATCCTGACTTGGAAATATATCGCCATTCCTTCACGGTCACTGGGTCAAAGTCCTAGAACTCTTTGGAAAAGATTAAAAACAACAGGGTTGTTGTGAAGGGAGACTTCAACTTCCCCAATATTGATTGGGGCTCACTTAGTGCCAGGGGCTTAGACCGGGCAGAGTTTGTAAGGAGCATCCAGGAGGGCTTCTTAAAACAATATGTAGTGCAACTAGAGAAGGGGCTGTACTGGACCTGGTATTGGGGAATGAGCCTGCCCAGGTGGTAGAAGTTTCAATAGGGGAGCATTTTGGGAACAGTGACCACAATTCAGTAAGTTTTAAAGTGCTGGTGGACAAGGATAAGAGTGGTCCTAGGGTGAATGTGCTAAATTGGGTGAAGGCTAATTATAACAATATTACACGGGAACTGAAGAACCTAGATTGGGGGCGGGTGTTTGAGGGTTAATCAACATCTGACATGTGGGAGGCTTTCAAGTGTCAGTTGAAAGGAATTCAGGACCGGCATGTTCCTGTGAGGAAGAAGGATAAATTCGGCAAATTTCGGGAACCTTGGATAACGAGAGGTATTGTAGGCCTCGTCAAAAAGAAAAAGGAGGCATTTGTCAGGGCTAAAAGGCTGGGAACAGATGAAGCCTGTGTGGAATATAAGGAAAGTAGGAAGGAACTTAAGCAAGGAGTCAGGAGGGCTAGAAGGGGTAACGAAAAGTCATTGGCAAATAAGGTTAAGGAAAATCCCAAGGCCTTTTTACACGTACATAAAAAGCAAGAGGGTAGCCAGGGAAAGGCCCACTGAAGGATAGGCAAGGGAATCTATGTGTGGAGCCAGAGGAAATTGGCAAGGTACTAAATGAATACTTTGCATCAGTATTCACCAAAGAGAAGGAATTGATGGATGTTGAGTCTGGAGAAGGGTGTGCAGATAGCCTGGGTCACATTGAGATCCAAAAAGACGAGGTGTTGGGCGTCTTGAAAAATATTAAGGTAGATAAGTCCCCAGGGCCTGATGGGATCTACCCCAGAATACTGAAGGAGGCTAGAGATCAAATTGCTGAGGCCTTGACAGAAATCTTTGGATCCTCACTGTCTTCAGGTGATGTCCCGGAGGACTGGAGAATAGCCAATGTTGTTCCTCTGTTTAAGAAGGGTAGCAAGGATAATCCAGGGAACTACAGGCCGGTGAGCCTTACGTCACTGGTAGGGAAATTACTGGAGAGAATTCTTCGAGACAGGATCTACTCCCGTTTGGAAGCAAATGGACGTATTAGTGAGAGGCAGCATGGTTTGGTGAAGGGGAGGTTGTCTCTCACTAATTTGATAGAGTTTTTCGAAGAGGTCACAAAGATGATTGATGTAGGTAGAGCAGTGGATCTTGTCTATATGGACTTCAGGAAGGCCTTTGACAAGGTCCCACATAGTAGACTGGTACAAAAGGTGAAGTCACACGGGATCAGGGGTGAGCTGGCAAGGTGGATTCAGAACTGGCTAGGTCATAGAAGACAGAGAGTAGCAATGGAAGGGTGCTTTTCTAATTGGAGGGCTATGGCTAGTGGTGTTCCGCAGGGATCAGTGCTGGGACCTTTGCTGTTTGTAGTATATATAAATGATTTGGAGGAAAATGTAACTGGTCTGATTAGTAAGTTTGCAAACGACACAAAGGTTGGTGGAATTGCGGATAGCGACGAGGACTGTCATAGGATACAGCAGGATTTAGATTGTTTGGAGACTTGGGCGGAGAGATGGCAGATGGAGTTTAACCCGGACAAATGTGAGGTAATGCATTTTGGAAGGTCAATGCAGGTAGGGAATATACAGTGAATGGTAGAACCCTCAAGAGTATTGAAAGTCAGAGAGATCTAGGTGTACATGTCCACAGGTCACTGAAAGGGGCATCACAGGTGGAGAAGTTAGTCAAGAAGGCATACGGCATGCTTGCCTTCATTGGCCGGGGCATTGAGTATAAGAATTGGCAAGTCATGTTGCAGCTGTATAGAACCTTAGTTAGGCGACACTTGGAGTACAGTGTTCAATTCTGGTCGCCACACTACTATAAAGATGTGAAGGCTTTAGAGCGGGTGCAGAAGAGATTTACCAGGATGTTGCCTGGTATGGAGGGCAATAGCTATGAGGAGCGGTTGAATAAACTCGGTTTGTTCTCACTGGAACGACGGAGGTTGAGGGGCGACCTGATAGAGGTCTACAAAATTATGAGGGGCATAGACAGAGTGGATAGTCAGAGGCTTTTCCCCAGGGTAGAGGGGTCAATTACCAGGGGGCATAGGTTTAAGGTGCGAGGGGCAAGGTTTAGAGTAGATGTACGAGGCAAGTTTTTTTACACAGAGGGTAGTGGGTACCTGGAACTCGCTACCGGAGGAGGTGGTGGAAGCAGGGACGATAGTGACATTTAAGGGGCATCTTGACAAATACATGAATAGGATGGGAATAGAGGGATACGGACCCAGGAAGTGTAGAAGATTGTAGTTTAGTCGGGCAGCATGGTCAGCACGGGCTTGGAGGTCCGAAGGGCCCGCTTCCTGTGCTGTACTTTTCTTTGTTCTTGTTCTTTGTTCCTACCCAACAGCACTGTGGGTGTACCTACATCACATTGATTGCAGCGGTTCAAGAGGCAGCTAACCACTCCCTTCCCAAGGTCAATTAGGGATGGGCAATAAATGCTGACCTAACCAGCCATGCCCACATCCTTGCATGAATAAAACAAAATCATTCAAAGATTAGATACAAATGAAGTTATGATCATAAGACATAGAAGCAGAATTAGGCCATTCGGCCCATTGAGTCTGCTCCGCCATTCAATCATGGCTGATATATTTCTCATCCTCCTTCTCCCCATAAGCCCTGATCCCCATATTAATCAAGAACCTATCTACCTCTGTGTTAAAGACGTTCAGTGACTTGGCCTCCACAGCCTTCAGCAGCAAAGACTTCCACAGATTCACCACTCTCTGGCCGAAGAAATTCCTCTTCATCTCTGTTTTAAAGGATCATCCCTTCAGTCTGAGGCTGTGACCTCGGGTTCTAGTTTCTCCTACTAGTGGAAACATCCTCTCCACGTTCACTCTATCTCGGCCACTCAGTATTCTGTAAGTTTCAATGAGATCTCCCCTCAACCTTCTAAACTCCATCGAGTACAGACCGAGAGTTCCCAACTGCTCCTCATATGACAAGTCCTTCATTCCAGGTTCTTATGAACCTCCTCTGGACCCTCCAGAACCGGCATATCCTTCCTTAGATACGGGGTTCAAAACCACTCACAATATTCCAAATGGGGTCTGATCATAGCCTTATGCAGCCTCCACAGTACATCCCTGCTCTTGTATTCTAGCCCTCTCGACATGAATGCTAACATTGCATTTGCCTTCCTAACTGACAACTGAACCTTAAGAGAATCCTGAACCAGGACTCCTAAGTCCCTTTGTGCTTCTGATTTCCAAAACATTTTCCCATTTAGAAAATAGTCTATGCCTAAATTCCTCCTTCCAAAGTGAATAACCTCACTCTTTTCTATATTGTATTCCAACTGCCACTTCTTTGCCCACTCTCCTCGCCTTCCTGGTCCTCCTGAAGCCCGTTCCCCACACTGTTTCCTCATCACAACCTGTCCCTCTGTATATCTTTGTATCATCTGCAAACTTAGAAACAAAACCATAATTTTATTGTAAAAATCGGATATATGACTCTTTTTAATTATTTAATTGAAGTGAAAGTATTTTTGAACCATCGTACGGTTTACACTTCTGGTGCCCAGATCACCAGTTGACAATGGCCGTTCATCCTTATCTGTGCCCCAACTTGAGCTCAAATATGGTCTCCTTCTTTCAATACGATTCTTTGGGGCAATGGGTGGGAAAGTCCCTTGATGGGTTCAGTGGTGAAGGAGGAGGAAGAGAGAGGGAGGCTAATTACTGTTGCTGAGGGAAGATTGGATCAGAGAAAGAACCTTCAACTGCCCCTCGAGCAATTAGGTATGGCCAATAAATGCTGTCACAGCCTGCGACACCCACGTCCCATGAACACATTTTTAAAAACCAGCAAAGAATGGGCTTCAGAATCTGTACTTTTTTGATTTTTTTTTTTTCATTACACGGAGGTCTAGTCTTTATTATAGCTCTACTAGATATCTAGGCTTCAGTCCAACAGTTCACAGTCTGTTTCCAGATCACTCTTTTATTTTTGTTCATCCAGAGTGTTACTAAATGCAATTCAACCCTTCCCGTTATTATAGCCTACCTTGCATGTTAACCATTTTAATTGCTCTGCCAATACACGCATGGGGGTTTGCAAGTAGGGCTGCCAATCAAACTAATCGCTGCTCCTCTGGGTGGGGATTCCAGGAGGTTCACTCTTGCCGTCCTTGGTTGATTTGGCCAACCAACATAATAGGCAAGGTTGGCCAACTGGACCATCTAAATTCACTCACATAGTCTTAAGTTCAAGTGATAGGTAAGGTATCAATTCACAGCACCCAGCTCCAATACTTGTCTTGCCAATACCATGCTTTGCTATTTGGCGATCTAATGCTTTGTGAGGTAAATCTAAATTAATATAGAATGCCAAGTTCTATCGTTTGTGACATGGCCTTTAATCCCAAAACTTGATCTTTGGACTGAATCATTTTGCCATGTTCTCCGAAGAAGATTAATTTGGACTTGAAATATTAACTCTGTTTCTCTCTCCATAGATCCTGGCAGACTTGCTGAGTTTATCCGACATTTTCAGGGGTTTTTTCAGATTCCCAGTATCCGCAGTATTTTGCTTTAATTTTGCCATGTACTATGCACTGTATTATTCTGCTGATCAGCTAAAATTGTGTTCAAAAGATTGTGCCTTTTTAAGAAAGCAAAGTTTAGGTCGCACATGCCAAGCGAACTTTGAATCCATTGTGGGCAAGGGTATCAAGGGATATATTCACAAATTTCTGAGCTTATTTCGAGGCTAATTACTGTTGCTGAGGGAAGATTGGATCAGAGAAAGAATCAGAAAAGAAAATCCAAAATCAAATGGCTGCAGGGTGACCAAGACTAGGAACTGAATATTCAAGGGGACTCAATATTTAGAAAGGACAAGCAAAACAGGAAGCAAGGTGGGGGGGCGTTGTTAATTAAGAAGCAAATTAGTGCAATAGTGGGAGAGGATAATGGCTTATAAAATCTAATTGTAGAATAAGACAGGGTGGAGCTAAGAAACAATAAGGGTGTAAAACATTGGTGGGAGTTGCCTATAGACCTTCAAACATTAGTGGTAAAGCAAAGGGGTGGCATTAAACAGGAAATTAGAGATGCATGTACCAAGAATGCTACAGTAATCATGGGTGACTTTAATTTACATATGGACTGTGAAAACAAAATTACCAATTAATCTGTGGTTGTTGAATTCCTGGAGTGTGTACGAGATTCTCTTTTGACCAGTACATTGAGGAACCAATTAGGGAACATTGAGAAGGGGTTAATTAATAATCTTGTGCGGAATTTTTTAGGGATGAACAGTGCAGTGGCTAGCACTGCTGCCTCACAGCACGAGGGACCCGTGTTAAATTCTGCCCGGGGTTCTGTCTGTGCGGAGTTTGTACATTCTTCCCGTGTCTGCGTTGGTATTCGCCGGGTGCTTTGGTTTCCTCCCATAATCCAAAGACATGCAGGTTAGGTGGGTTGGCTACGCTAAATAGCTCCTTAGTTGTTCAATGCGCGGGGTTACAGGGATAGGGCAGGAAAGTGGGCCTGAGTAGAGTGATCTTTCAGAGGGTTGGTGCAGACTTGATGGGCCGAATGGTCTCCTTCTGCACTGGAGGGATTCTATGGAACAGTGACCATAACCTGATAGAATTCTTCATTAGGATGGAAAGTGTAGTCCAATCTGAAACTAGGACCTTAAATTTAAACAAAGGGAACTACAAAGGCATGAGACTAGAATTTGCTAGAATAGATTGGGAAACTTCATTAAAAGGCATGACGGTGGATATGCAATGGCTAATATTTAAGGATCAAATGCATGCATTTCAACAGTTATACATTCCTTTCGGGTGCAAAAATGCAACAAGAAAAGTGGCCCAGCCATAGCTAATAATAGTATTAGATCCAAAGAGGAGCCATATAAAGTTGCTGGGAAAAGTAGCAAGCCTGAGAATTAGGAGCAGTTTAGAATTCAGAAAATGAGGGCAAAGAGATTGATAAAGAGGGGAACAATAGAGTATGAGAGTAAACTGAAAGTAACATAAAAACAGACCATAAAAGCGTCTAGGTAAAAAGAAAAGGATAAATGAAAACAAATGTAGGTCCCTTATAGTCCAAAACGTGGGGAATTTATAATAGATAAGGAGATGTCAGAGCAATTAAATGACTAATTCTGTCTTCATGGAGGAAGATTCAAATAACTTCCCAGAAATGCAAGAGAACCAAGGAAATTAGTATTTTAAAAAAATGCTGGTGAAATTAATGGGACTGAAAGCCAATAAATCCTCAAGGCCTGATAATCTACATTCCAGGATACTAAAGAAAGTGACCATGGAAATAGTGGATGTGTTGGTTGTCATCTTCCAAAATTCTGTAGATTCTGGAGCAGTCTCAGCAGATTGGAGGGTGAAAATGTAACCCCGCTACTTAAAATAAAGTAGGGAGGAATAAAACAGGGAATTAATTACAGACCGGTAAGCCTAACGTCAGTATTCGTGAAAATACATGAGTCTATTATAAAGAATGTGATAACAGGGCACTTAGAAAACGTTAATGGGATTAGTGATAGGCAACATGGATTTGTGAAAGGGAAATCATGTTTAACAAACTGAGGGAGTGCAGCTAAGGTTCACCAGAGTGATTCCTGGGATGTCAGGATTGTCGTATGTGGAGAGATTAGTTCAACTGGGCCTGTTTCAGCTGGAGTTTAGAAGAATGAGAGGGGATCTCATTGAAACGACAAAATAAAAGGAAATACTGTGGATGTTGGAAATTTGAAATAAAAGTAAGTGCTGGAAAATCCCAGCAGGTCTGGCAGCATCAGTGGAGAGTGAGTCAGTTATCGTTTCGAGTCTGTATAATTTCTTCAGGGCAATTCTTCAGGTACAAAATTCTGACAGGCCTGGACAGGACAGTTTCAAGGATGATGTTTCCTCTGGCTTTGGGGGTGTAGAACAAGGGGGTCACAGTCCCAGGATACCGGGTAGGCCATTTAGGACTGAGATGAGGAGAAACTTCTTCACTCCGAAGTTGGTTAACCTGTGGAATTCTCTATCACAGAAGACTGTGGAGGCCAAATCACTGAATATATTTAAGAAGGGAATGGATGGATTTCAGGAATCTAATGGCATAACTGGGTATGGGGAGAACGCAGAAACAGGGTGTTGAGACAGAGGATTAGCCATGATTGTATTGAACAATGGAGCGGGCTTGAAGGGCTGTATGACCTGCATCTCCTTGGGGGAAGGGAACTGTAAAGCTATGGACAGTATGCTCCAAAAGCTAGTGACATCGAAACAAACCTGTTGGAGGTTAACCTGGTGTTGTAAGACTTCTTACTGTGCTCACCCCAGTCCAACGCCGGCATCTCCACATCAATGGAGATCAAGGCAGCAGGTTACTTGACAGGTTATGTAGAGATATGGGTTCAAAGACAAGGAAAATTAGGAGAAAGGGTAAGAGGAAAAATAATTTGCGAAAAGTTACTGATCAAGGTGTTAGGATTCATAACAAAGACATAAAAAACAGCATAAGTGTACTTTACCTGAATGCTCGTAGTATACGGAATAAGGTGAATGAGTTGATGGCGCAAATCATCATGAATGACTATGATTTAGTGGCCATTACTGAAACATGGTTAAAAGATGGTCACGACTGGGAGTTAAATATCCAAGGGTATCAGACTATACAAAAGGATAGAATGGACGGTAAGGGCGGTGGTGTAGCTTTGCTGTTTAAGGATGGCATCCGGGCAATAGTAAGGGATGATATTGGTGCTATGGAGGACAAGGTTGAATCAATTTGGGTGGAAATCAGGAATAGTAAGGCGAAAAGGTCACTGATAGGAGTAGCCATATAGGCCACCAAATAGTAACAGGATGGTAGGGCAGGTAATAAGCAAAGAAATAATGGATGCATGTAGAAATGGTACAACGATATCATGGGAGATTTTAATCTGCATATCGATTGGTTTAACCAGGTTGGTAAAGGCAGCCTTGAGGAGGAGTTTATAGAATGTGCCCGGGATAATTTCTTGGAACAGTATGTAATGGAACCTACAAGGGAACAAGCGGTCCTAGATCTGGTCCTGTGTAATGAGGTAGGATTGATTAATGATCTCATAGTTCGGGATCCTCTTGGAAGGAGCGACCACAATATGGCGGAATTTAAAATACAGTTGGAGGATGACAAGGTAAAATCCAACACTAGTGTTTTGTGCTTAAACAAAGGCGATTTAAACAAAGACTTCATGGTGAAGCAGTTGAGGAACAGTGGAGAACCTTCCGAGCGATCTTTCACAGTGTTCAGAAAAGATTCATACCGACAAAAAAGAAAGACGGTAGAAAGGGGAAAAACCGACCGTGGATATCTAAGGAGGTGAGGGAGAGTATCAAATTGAAGGAAAAAACATACAAAGTGGGAAAAATTAGTGGGAGACTAGAGGACTGGGAAGTCTTTAGGGGACAACAGAAAGCTACTAAAAAAGCTATAAAGAAGAGTAAGGTAGACTATGAAAGTAAACTGGCTCAGAACATAAAAGCAGATAGTAAAAGCTTCTACAAATATATAAGACAAAAAAGAGTGACTAAGGTAAATATTGGTCCTTTGGACGATGAGAAGGGAGATTTAATAATAGGAGACTGGGAAATGGCTGAGGAGCTGAACAGGTTTTTTGGGTCAGTCTTCACAGTGGAGGACACAAATAACATGCCAGTGACTGATGGAAATAAAGATATGATAGGTGAGGACCTTGAGATGATTATAATCACTAAGGAGGCAGTATTGGGCAAGCTAATGGGGCTAAAGGTAGACAAGTCTCCTGGCCCTGATGGGATGCATCCCAGAGTGTTAAAAGAGATGGCTAGGGAAATTGTAAACGCACTAGTGATAATTTATCAAAATTCACCAAACTCTGGGGTGGTCCAGAGGATTGGAAAGTAGCAAACATGACACCACTGTTTAAAAAAGGAGGTCGGCAGAAAGCGGGTAATTATAGGCCGGTAAGCTTAACTTCGGTTGTACGGAAAATGCTGGAATCTATCATTAAGGAGGAAATAGCGGGACACCTGGAGGGAAATTGTCCCATTGGGCAGACGCAGCATGGGTTCACAAAGGGTAGGTCATGTCTGACTAATTTGGTAGAATTTTTTGAGGACGTTACCAGTGTAGTAGATAACGAGGAGCCAATGGATGTGGTATATCTGGATTTCCAGAAAGCTTTTGACAAGGTGCCACACAAAAGGTTGCTGCATAAACTAAAGATGCATGACATTGAGGGTAAAGTGGTAGCATGGGTAGAGGATTGGTTAACTAACAGAAAGCAAAGAATGGGGATAAATGGGTGTTTCTCTGGTTGGCAACCTGTAACTAGTGGGGTCCCTCAAGGATCAGTGTTGGGCTCGCAGTTGTTCACAATTTACATAGACGATTTGGAGTTGGGGACCAAGTGCAATGTGTCAAAGTTTGCAGACGACACTAAGATGAGTGGTAAAGCAAAAAGTGCAGAGGATACCGGAAGTCTGCAAAAGGATTTGGATAGGTTAGGTGAATGGGCTAGGGTCTGGCAGATGGAATTCAATGTTGCCAAGTGTGAGGCTATCCATTTTGGGAGGAATAACAGCAGAATGGATTATTATTTAAACGGTAAGATGTTAAAACATGCTGCTGTGCAGAGGGACCTGGGTGTGCTGGTGCACGAGTCGCAAGAAGTTGGTGTGCAGGTGCAACAGGTGATTAAGAAGGCTAATCGAGTTTTGTCTTTCGTTGCTAGAGGGATGGAGTTCAAGACTAGGGAGGTTATGCTGCAATTGTATAGGGTGTTGGTGAGGCCGCATCTGGAGTATTGTGTTTAGTTTTGGTCTCCTTACCTGAGAAAGGACATATTGGCACTGGAGGGAGTGCAGAGGAGATTGATCCCAGAGTTGAGGGGATTAGATTATGACGAGAGGTTGAGTAGACTGGGACTGTACTCATTGGAGTTTAGAAGGATGCGGGGGGATCTTATTGAAACATATAAAATTATGAAGGGAATAGATAGGATAGATGCGGGCAGGTTGTTTCCACTGGTTGGGGAAAGCAGAACTAGGGGGCATAGCCTCAAAATAAGGGGAAGTAGATTTAGGACGGAGTGTAGGAGAAACTTCTTCACCCAAAGGGTTGTGAATCTCTGGAATTCCTTGCCCAGTGAAGCAGTTGAGGCTCCTTCTTTAAACGTTTTTAATAAAAAGATAGATACCTTTCTAAAGAATAAAGGGATTCGGGGATATGGTGTACGGGCCGGAGAGTGGAGCTGAGTCCACAAAGATCAGCCATGGTCTCATTAAATGGTGGAGCAGGCTCGAGGGGCCAGATGGCCTACTCCTGTTCCTAGTTCTTATGTTCTTATGTTCCTATTTCCTATGGTGTTTGGACACATGGGGTCAGAAAGGACATACAAAAGGGGAGATGGTCTTCTCAAACAAGATTGCCACTAATACATGCAATGCAATGAAGAATACAGGAGAAACATCCTTCCTGAGAGAGTGGCTGGAAAATAGATCTCATTGTCACTGTGCAAACACTGTAAAAAGTTGCAATTTATGTGAAGCTGTTATCAATAGTAATAAAATGTTAGGATATTTTCCAAGGATCTTTTGCTTATAAGTTGAAAGAAACGATTCTAACCTTCTGTACATTAAAAGCATAAAAATGTAGAAAACTTATAGCACAGAGGAAACTGACTCATTTGGAACATGATATAATGAGGATGATTGTGTGGTGAGACTTGTATTTATTTTTATGGGAGAAAAGGAAATACGGGTCACATGATTTAGATTTTATATGCAAAGATGCATCATAGAAATTTGTTTGATTCAGAATGTGAGCAGAAGAAGAGACCAATTTAAAATTTAATGTGCTTCAGAGAAGATTGGAGATTAAAAGAAACAGGGTCTGAGATATGTGGAGCATATTGCCATGAAAGCATTAATGCATGTTAGTTAAGACCAGTAACAACAACCTGTAATTAATAATAATAATCTTTATTGTCACAAGTAGGCTTACATTAACATTGCAATGAAGTTACTGTGAAAAGCCCCTAGTCGCCACATTTCGGCGCCTGTTCTGGTGCACAGAGGGAGAATTCAGAATGCCCAAATTACCTAACAGCATGTCTTTCGGGACTTGTGGGAGGAAATCAGAGCACCCGGTGGAAACCCACGCAGACACGGAGAGAATGTACAGACTCCACACAGACAGTGACCCAAGCCGGAAATCGAACCTGGGACCCTGGCGCTGTGAAGCAACGATGCAAAAGTGCTGTGAAAGATTGATTTGAGAGAGATGAAAGATAACTTTAAAATATATTTTTAATAAATCTCCAGTAATTACTAAAACCTGAAGGAATGAAATTCCACACTTGTTAAAGTTAATTTTCTATGTAAGAGGTTGTTTGACAGTCGTAATCAAGACTTGCCAAGCATTTCAAGGATTCTTAAATTGGAATGAACAAACCCTAAGCTTTTCTCAGTCTGTTTTATGAGTTAAGTTCCGCAACGTCGCTTTATTCAATTTTTTTCAATCATGAGTCAGTTGGCAAATTGCCATCTTTGGAAAGCATTTGGAGAAACAATACATCTTGGATAGCAGTTTTGAATTCCCAGATTTAACTGTGTTTCTATCCATGCCTGTGCTATTTGTGATGATGAGTGCCATTAGCCTCAACATTATTTCTACAACAAATTCCAGCCTAATGTTTCTGTTCTTGTTGCAGCAATCTGAAATGAAGTCTGTATTCATTTTGATCCTGTGGGTGCATGCACTATTGTGTTTTCAGCCCTCTTAATATATTAGTGTAACCATACCTCAGAATTCTGGACAAAATAGAAGCACATTTGAAAGCATTCAGCTCTTGTGAATTCCTGTTTAAATCCATAGGTTGGGAGAATTAAATGAGTACCCTAGTTGTCAATTTATGTACGTAGAGTGATAGATAATTATTTGCATTTTGAAATGCAATGCAGTGACAGATAAAATAGTTTTACTTTTCTAACCTGCCTTCTTCTCTTCACTTTTAAATGATTATTGTTACAAACTTACCCAAACGTTGACTATTACAAATCAGGACTCTTGTGTGAAATTTGCAGAAAACCACAGTATTGGGAATAATTTAACCCCAACTCATCTGAATTGCAATAATAGTTCAAGCGGAGCAATTATTTTGAAAAGTAAAAACCATCTAATGCCTGATCAATAGCAAAAATGTCATGAAGGAATAATCTCCTAAGTATTGTCTGTATTGATCTCAACAGGAATGCTTTTATTCATGATCCATATGGTGTTGCTAAATTGAAGATTTTGTTGCCGAATTTTGCCATCAATCCTTTTTACCGACATATTTGTGAACATATCTGGCTGTTGTGCTAGGTCGATTTGTTGGGTGGAAAGGCCCAGATCCGAGCTTTGCTTTCATTCAAGAATATTATGATTGCAAAACAATAATAGACTATCGAACAGTGTAATTCATAAGACCATTCCAAAGTCTGTTTTTGTTCTTTCATTTATTTAGAATTGTAAATATTTGAAATCAAAGAAAGGAACTTAAGTCATTTTGGGTATTTCTGTTCTATTGCTGCTCCCTTGTGAGAATCCAGCTATCCCTGTTATCGTTTATTTTCTTCAAGAGTATGAAGATTGCGCACAAAACAATTGTTTTGAGTCAGGAGAAGAGTTGCAGTGGTAAAGATGTTTGAGACTATGGTGTCAGTTGGTTTTCAGCAGGGTCTGAGAGTGAGAGATGCAGGTGGTCCTAGTCACTGGGCCTGTGCTCAATGGCCAAGTGACTTGTCAATCGAGATGGACATTGTCCAAAATAGTCCAATCTAACATGTGGACCATCCCGATTAACAAACTAATTAACCAATAATTGCTGCTAGTATAGCAATGATTATTTGAGTGGCAAGGTGCGCTAGATTCCTTTTTCATGTCCTGAATTTCTGTTTGAGCCTGCTTGTCATGGAGTGCTGCTTCCTTAATTTTCAGACCTGGCTGGATCCCAAGTTGGTTGGCAATCGTGGTTTAAAAGAGCTACTGCTCACACCACCACCTCCCCATTCATCACCTCTTTTCCTTGTAAAGCGTGGGTAACTGGTTTTCTCTTTGAGCTTGAATTGTTTATTTCATAAGCTCAATTCACTGGAATCAACTTCTGAGCCCAGGCCATTTTGTGTTTTTAAAGTCAGCTCCCTGTGCCTCGTTTCCTAGCTCTGCTCATCTGGCTGATTTTGATAGCAAGGGATGTCGCTTTGGGCAACACCGGATAATAGGGCGGTGCTGGCACGAGGCAGATGGACCGGGAAGCTGGAAGACACCAGTTTTGCCCATAAATAGGATTTGAGTCTACCTTCCAAGGTCCTTCCAGTTAGGGGGAGCAAAACGTGGGAAATTGAGATCTGATAGCCTGATCACATTGAGAGCCTGTCCTACTTAGACATATCATCCTTGTGTGCTGGCTGTGTCAGCAAGGCTACCTACCAGGTGTCGAATGATTTGCCACAGAATCTACTCCAGGTATTTTGCATGCACTAATGTTATGATCCCAGTTGGTTTTACAACTGAAAGGGAACCCTGGCTCAAAAGACCATAACTTTTTTTATAAACGTGGAAGAACTGAGGCACAGGACCACTAATTTGTTTTAACAACAATAAAAAACATTTGTTAAACGTGACAAAATTGTATTATAATACAATCATAGAATCCCTACCGTGCAGAGGGAGGCAATTTGGCCCATCGAGTCTACACCGATCCTCTGAAAGAGCACTCCACCCAAGCCTACTTCCCTGCCCTATCCCAATAACCTCTTCCCTGCACACTAAGGGAAAATTTATCATGGCCAATCTACCTAACCCACACATCTTTGGACTGTGGGAGGAAATCGGAGCACTCGGAGGAAACCCACGCATTATTCCTTTACTTCCCCTTTTAGTTTAACAAATACACATGGGTTTTAGGATGGACATCGATTACAAAGTACATCTTGGGCTACAACAGTCCTATTATTACAAGTCCCTTTTAAGCACACCAATTGGCTGTGGTCAAATACACAATCCGCACTGAACCCGAGTGTGTGTCTGTGGATTTCTCCTCAGAATACCCCATAAATGATTGACATGTGGGAGTTTTCAAACTCCACTCCCAAGATCACACTTTAAAATTTCCTCTCATGCTTTCCCTTTGCGGTTTGCATTCCAAAATCCAGACCAGGTTTTCCAAATGACACTTTCAAACAAAGCTTCCGTTACACTTTCAATAGAAAATCCAGTCGAGGATTTCACACTGAGCCCTTTAGGATTTCTTTGTCTTGATCACTGTGCAAGCTGCACACAATTGCTTTAGCTTTCGGTTCCGAGACTGCAATAACATGTCATCAGACATTTGTTTTACCTTTGATGGCTGCTGACCCACTTCAAACCTGGTTACTGCAATTGTTTCTTGAACTCAGAACATTGTTTACTCTTCCGTGAAATCTTCTGAATCTTACCTTGGTCTCTGTTCACCTAAACACTTAAATCCAGACTTCTTAGACACTTCTCTTCATTTATCTAGTTTCCTTAACTGGTTGGACTTTAGATTGCCAGCACCTGTTTTCAGAACCATTACTTCATCGTATGGTTTTTCTTCTAGCAAGGCTGAGAGAGATGCTCTCTCTCCAGCCTTATAAGCTAACTGCTTCTGGCAGAGCTGTGAGAGCTGCCTTCTCTATCACTACCTATCTCCAACTGAAATCAAATAAGCTAACTAAAACGTAAAAATGTCTTGACAATACAAGTTTCCAGTTGTTAAACAGCACCCACAAGTTTATGCCTTTTATTTATTCTTCACACGGTAGCCCTCTCTAAATACAATAGAAATACAGTTGGAACCTAACCAACCCCCACACATACAAATATCTTTGTCCAGCATGAATCTAACTATATGTTTTACCCTTCCAGGCATCAAAGCATTAAATTAAACCCATTTAAAACTACTTTTGTTTTCCTGACACAAGAAAGGCATAGAAGCCCATGCCTGTAGCTACCGAGAAGCTGATTAGACTTTTAACAGTGGACAGCACAGTCCAACAGGATTTTTAATAAACGGGCACGTTGGCAAATGTGCAGGCCTTGCACAAGGGCACTTGTTGAAATGCATTAACAATTACAAAAGATTGCCACCAAAGTTCAAAGAAGCTGTGTAAGCTCTTGGAATTACTTGGATGGTTCTTTTCCAAAATAGGATCATAAAATTTACAGTGCAGAAGAAGGCCATTCAGCCCATTGAGTCTGCACTGGCCCTTGGAAAGAGCACCACACCCAAGCCTACACTTCCACCCTATTCCCATAACCCCACCCAACCTTTTTGGACGCTAATGGCAATTTAGCATGGCCAATACACCTAACCTGCACATTTTGGACTGTGGGAGGAAACCAGAGCACCTGGAGGAAACCCACGCACACACGGGGAGAATGTGCAGACTCCGCACAGACAGTAACCCAAGCCGGGAATCGAACTGGGACCCAGGAGCTGTGAAGCAACTGTGCTACCATGTTTGGAGAGGGGGGGGGGGAAACAGGAAAACCATTAGGGTTTATGATTTCTCTCCTTGGTACTGATTTTCAGTCCTGTCCTTGAGACAATTCTGTAGGAGTGACACTTCAAGTTGTGGAATCAGTCTGGGTAGAAATAAGAAATACCAAAGGGAAGAAGTCCTAGGTAGGAGTAATCTATAGGTCCACAAACAGTAATTCTACAGTGGGGCACAGTATAAACCAGGACATACTGGGGGCTTGCAAGAAAGATACAGCAATAATAAGGTTTCCTCCGGGTGCTCCGGTTTCCACCCACAGACTAAAGATGTGCGGGTTAGGTGGATTGGCCATGCTAAATTGCCCTTAGTGTCCTAAAAGGTTAAGTGGGGGTTGCTGGGTTATGGGGATAGGGTAGATACGTGTGTTGAGTAGGGTTATCTTTGTAAGAGCCGGTGCAGACTCGATGGGCCGAATGGCCTCCTTCTACACTGTAAATTCTATGATTCTATGATTTGCCTCAGTTTTCATGGTGGAAGACACGAGTACCATTCCTATAGCAATTCAGAGGTAATAGAAAGGGTGGAACTTGGAATAATCAGCATCAAGAGGGAAATGGTACTCAATAAACTCGTGGGATTGAGGGCAGTCAAGTCCGCCTGGCCTGATGGCCTACATCCTAGGATGTTAAAAGAAGTGGCAACAAAGATAGTGGATCCATTGGTTATAATATTCCCAAATTCCCTGGACACAGGAAAGGATTGGGAACATGCTAATGTAACGCCCTTATTCAAAAAGGGAGGGAGGCAGAATGTGGGAAATTACAGACTAGTTAGTTTAACATATGCTGTTGGAAAATTGTTAGAATCAATTATCAAGGACGTAATATAAGGACGTAATTTAAGGAAATTTGGAATGCCAATGCACTATCCATCAGAGTCAGCATGGGTTTATGAAGGGCAAATCATGTTTGACTAATATGTTAGAGTTCTCCGAAGATGTAACAGGCGAAGTGGATCATGGGATCCTGTAGATGTAGTATATCTGGAGTTCCGGAAGGCGTTTGATAAGGTGCCGCACAAGATTAATTCACACGGTGTGATCACTTGCGATTAGGGGTAATTTATTAGCTTGGATAGAGGACTGACTGACAGACAGGAGACAGAGAGTCAGGATAAATCAGTATTTTTCTGGATAACAAGGTGTAACTAGTAGGGTGCCACAGGGTTCAGTCCTTGCACTCCAGCTATTTACAATCTGTGTTAACAACTTGGGTTCAGGGATAGAAGGCTCTACAGCCAAACTTGCAGATGACACAAAAATAGTTGGGACAGTAAGTCGCAATGAGGAAATAAGAACCTAGAATTTAGAAGAATGAAGGGTGATGACATTGAGGTATACAATATGCTAAAAGGTATGGATAGAGTAGATGTGGAACAGATGTTTGCTCTTGTGGGATATTCTAAAACGAGATGTCATAACCTATAGAATAAGAGGTAGCAAATTTAAAACAGATTTGAGGAGAAACTACTTTTCCCAAAGGGTTGTGAGTCTGTGGATTTTGCAACCCCAGAGTGCGGTGGATGCTGGGACAGTGAGTACATTTAAGGAGGAATTAGGCAGATTTTTAATTGGTAATAGGTTGAAGGGTTATGGAGAACGGACAGGACAGTGGAGTTGAGGCCATGATGGGATCAGCCATGATCACATTGAAGGAGTTTAGGCTCGGCGGGCGAAATTGCCTACTCCCGCTCCTAGCTCATGTGTTCTAGGGAGAAGATGCCCTCGCCGATTTCACCATCCAGCTCTTGGTCTATAGCATTGTAGGTAACAGATGAGGAACATATCAGCCATGATGGAATGGCGGAGCAGACTCAATGGGCCAAATCGCCTAATTCTGCTCCTAGATCTTATGAACCTTTTATTTGTAATGACTGCTCCCAGATACAGGGATGTGATGTTTAGATTCAATCTATTTTACACTGATGCACAAAAGACAAACAATACTTTGACACAAATTTGAATAAAAGTTACCCCCTGAATATTGCAGTGTCATTATGCTTCAGTATTAATAGAGAATTATGACTCTTATTTAAATGCAAGCTGATTGATTATGTTGAACTCCTGGGTGTGGATAGGTTTTTGGCGAGGGCCAAGGGGAAAGGGACTTCTCATGCTGAGGAATGAGATACAGATAGTGTTCACCAGACTGCTTTCAAACTGAGAAATATTCTCCCAGGAGGTTGGAGAAATGTATCAACTTATTTATTTTACAAAGAAGCGCATTGCACTGGGTGGCACCTTTTGACTGTGTGTAGATCTCCCTTGCTCAAATGGTGTTTCAATCAGAATTTTGCGATGCAAATATAAATGCTTCTCTTTTGGTTGTGTTTTCATTTGTATCTGCTGAGATGAAGGGCAATAACTGAGACTGCCATTTCTGCTGCTGCGTTCACTATCCTGGGCTTGACATATTTAACAGTCCTGAGCATAATATTACTCTGTTTACTTGCAGGTGATAAATTGCCCTAAACATTACCACTAAGAGGTACTTTTTTAAATTCCATTATTTAACTATGCAGCACTCTCTCTGAAAATAAAAAGCCTTTAGTGCACAGATTGTTCTCTATACGAGGGACATTAATGGTATCCATGGCAGGGTTTCAGCTATCGTCCTGCAGTCTATGCACTGAAGGTAAAATGTCAAGAACAAAGGGAGAAAATTTATCTCCTGACTGCGCCAATAGAAAAAGCAATTTACTGCACACGGTTCAAGTATAAAATATATTAAGTTCCACTGCATTTTTTGCAGTTGAAGTTTTACAACTGCAGCATATGGAAATCTCGGTCTCATGACACCCGGTACCTTAGAGCTCTGGAAAATATAAGCCCCAGCCTCCATTAAAAACAGTAAAATGTGTGTGTTATTTTAGGCCTGCTGAAAGGGTTTTGTGCAAAACAAATACATTATTGAAATGCTTTTAGCATTTTCCAGCAACAAGACATTTTTCCCAGCAATTTTGCACAAATAAAAATAGAGGCTACAAGATAGTGTAGGTGCCCACAAATTCATTTCAAGTTCCTACAACACATCGTTATGTGTCAACCTGATTCAGTTGGTAACACACCCACCTCTGAGTTGAAACATTGTGTGTTCAAGTCCAGGACTTGAGCAGCAAAATTAAAACTGACACTGCAGTGCAATACTGAAGAGTGCTGCACTGTTGGAGGTGTTGTTTTTCAGATGAGGAATTGAATTGAAACCAGACTGCCCACTAAAGTGGATGTAAAGGAACCTACAATACTATTTAGAGAAATAACAGGGGAGTTATCCCCAGTAATATCCCCAGAACATGCTACAAATACTCAGCAAGTCTGGCAACATCTGTGGGGAGAAAAGCAGAGTTAATGTTTCAGGCAGGTGACAGTGCATCCTGGCCATGGATTCATATGTAATGCAAAAGATGAGTGACGATTTGGTTCCGCTTAACAATGTGCTTTCAGCATTGCAGTTGTTTCAACTAATTGGTTTTATGGTAGATACACTCCTGTGCTAGGATCTGATAGGCATTGAGCAATGGAACAGTCCAGATCCATCATAGGAAGGATGGTGTGAACCATAGCAGATGACAAAGGTATGCTGTAAGCCTTTATTGGAGATAATCAGACTAATCTAGCCATGTAATATTCCTTTAAAAAAAAAAAAAAATTTACAGTTACCAATTCTTTTTTTCCAATTAAGGGGCAATTTAGCATGGCCAATTCACCTACCCTGCACATCCTTAGGTTGTGGGGGTAAGACCCACACAGACACACGGAGAATGTGCAAACTCCACATGGGCAGTGATCCGGGGCTGGGATCGAACCTCGGTCCTGGGTGCCATGAGGCAGCAGTACTCACCACTGCACCACCATTCCGCCCCCAATGTGATGTTCCTCTTGGCATTTGTGTTAGTATAATTTTTGAAGAAGAGACTCATCCAACGTATTGGGAGTAATTATTGAAATTTGCCCTTGACAATGAAGCTCTAACTCCTACAGTGACTTTAATGATAAATGTACAGTCTGATATGGCCGATAGTAAGGAAAACCAAGGCTATCCTAGCTTTGACTCCTGTTATGTCCCAAGTTAGGTGATGTTTACCATGATTCCTAAATGTGCATACGTGGTGACGTGTGTGGAGGGAGGACTTGAGGTGAGGACAGGATTAGCTTTGGATATGAAGAGAAAGAACAGAGAAGGAAAGACTCAAGGCAAATGTTTGCTTTATTTACTGGAGGCACTAGGCATGTATCAGGCATACAACCACTAATGGGCCTTTTCAAAAAAATTTATGCTCATTCACAGCTTCCAACTGGCCACAGATTACAGCATATGCCACAGAAAACATAATTCATGGGGGAAGTGAACTAATGGGTTAGTGATTTTTACTAATGATTTAAGAGCTTACAGCAACTGGTATCATTATTCATTGAAAAGGCAAAAGATGATCTCTATATGAAAGCCATTAATTATTTTTACAAAATATACCAGCACATTCATATACAGATAGACTATGGAATAATTAAACAGTTTCATTTTTATAGAAGGAAGAATGTAATTATTTTTAAGCTTGTAACCTATACTAGTACAAATACCCATTCATAGGTTCAATCTGTACCACTGCTGTCGCACTAGAAATATGTTTACATGGGAAAAAGACCATACCGTGTGAGGTCACAAGGAATGTATGCAATGGCCTCCAGCAGTCTACAATACTGAACGACATCAGATGCTGCCATACCAGGGCAGCACGGTAGCATAGTGGTTAGCACTGTGGCTTCACAGCACTGATGCACAATCAATAACCTCAGAAACGAGATTGGAGACAATTGAAGGCTTTAATACGCTAGATGTTTTCCCCCCAGCAGCGCAGGTACGGAAGAAGGCTGCTGGGGCGGCACGGGCTCTTATACCCCGCCTTGCAGGGCGGAGCTAACATGGAAGCTTATCCAATGGGAACAAGTACATTCTCCACCAATGGCATTCCGGCATTACTAGGTACCGTAATCCTCCTAACACAGACTACCACAAGCACCAGGGTCCCAGGTTCGATTCCTGGCTTGGGTCAATGTCTGTGCGGAGTCTGCACGTTCTCCCCGTGTCTGCGTGTGTTTCCTCCGGGTGCTCCGGTTTCTTCCCACTAGTCCCGAAAGATGTGCTTATGAATTGGACATTCTGAATTCTCCCTCAGTGTACCCGAACAGGCGCCGGAATATGGCGACTAGGGACTTTTCACAGTAACTTCATTGCAGAATTAATGTGAGCCTACTTGCGACAATAAAGATGATTTTTTAAAAATGTTTTTTTTTAAAACTCTTTTAGGAATTGATTGCTTGTGATTGAGAGAGGGCTGATTTTGCATGAAAATCTCAGCATTCCAAAGATATTTTTTGATCATTTTGCCACAAAAATCTGGTGATGGGGGCAGGTGAGAGGAAAGAGATTATTTCAATATTTTTAATGCAAAGTTTGTTACTACTAGTTTATAAGACATGACTTAAAAGAAGGTGGTTAAAATGGCAAATGGTTGCAACCTTTCAGTGTGCTGAGGGAATCAAAAAGCATCTTGTACCCATTGGCTGGAATTTTCAGGCTGTTCCTGCCAGCGGGATCTTCTCGTTACCGACGGCGAACCCCCTTGCTGCGGGTTTCACAGTGGCGGGCTGGTCAATACAACTGGAAACCCCGTTGACAACAGCGGGGCCAGAAGATCCAACCGCCGGCCAACGGCGGGTCTTCGCAGCAGAAGACTCGGATAATTCCCCCCATTGTGTTCAAAAGTCCCTTAATGTCTGCTTCAGTAAAAGACATAAGGACACCAGTGGAAGGGCTTTTTGTAATGAATGCTGTAAGGGCTTTTAAACTGAGCTGCAGGAGCTTTATGAAGGCTGAGAGCTAGGGTCAAATTTTCAAAAGGAGCAGTTAGAATTTTTTTAAAGACAAACAAGATGTGATGTGATTTGTGATGTCTTCTTTATTTTATATGCTTATGCAAAGAATCGTTGAATTAAATGGCTATAACTTTTGTTCTGTATGTTCACTCACTTAAACAAAAAAGGTCCTATCAATCTTGCCTTACCAAGAATTGGCTCAGTTTGCCTGCAGAAAGATTGAAACATTACAGGTACGAAGCACAAATACCTTATGCAGAATATGTGCCCATGTCAGTTCTCTGGTTGAAATGACCAAAATCTGCGGAGTTAAATTGAAGAAAACATTCAGAAAGTTTCAGATATTCCAATTTTAATGGCCTGGTCAACATTGCACTCTTGCTGCCTAAATATAGCAATGATTGGCTAGGTTAGGTATGTTCTTGCTGCAGTTCAGAAGAATGAGGGGAGATCTCACAGAGACTTATAAAATTCTAACAGGACTAGACAGGGTGGATGCAGAGAAGATGTTCCCAATAGTGGGTATGTCCAGAACCAGGGATCACAGTCTGAGGATTCAGGGTAAACCATTTTGGACAGAAATGAGGTGACGTTTCTTCACCCAAAGTGTGGTGAGCTTGTGGAATTCATTACCACAGGAAGTAGTTGATGCTAAAACATTGAATATATTCAAGAGGTGGCTAGATATAGCACTTGGGGAGAATGGGATCAAAGGCTATGGGGAGAAAGCAGGATTAGGCTATTGAGTTAGATGACAGCCATGATCGTGATAAATGGTGGAGCAGGCTCGAAGGGCCAAAAGGCCTCCTGCTGCTACTATCTTCTAAGTATCTATGTATTTATGGTGCTGGCTAATTCAGCTCAAAGTTACTTCTTTTCCTTGGTTTCTTTTCCTAGTTTTTCCCCTACCTTTTTTCTGAGTTTGTGCTCAAGTCCTGTTCTGTGGTTCGCTCCCTAGTGCTTTGACTGAGTGCCCATTCTTCCTAATTCTTCTATGTGATTATGAGATGTTGATATTGCTGATATTGAGAAGTTAACACGGTGCTTTTCCATTATCACATTTGTATGTGGACAGCGATTGGGAATAGGGTGCCTGGCTAAATTTTAATTTTATTTTCACCGTTCTAATTTGAAGCTGACTTTGTGCTCCCCATTCCTGCCAACTCCACAGATGAAGCTTCCGGGTTTGTGTAGCACATTGCTACCTTGTACAGTGCCCTTTCCTGAATGTTATTGGAGAATCTCAGAGTTCAATCTTTAAGGGAAACCTGCAGCTACAATACAGTACCAGAGGTATTATAGATGGTAAGATGATATTGGTGGCATTTTAAATTTGTCCTAATTCAGTGCTTTTGTTGTCTCACAAGCATAATTCTTGCCTGAAGCATGTGTTTTGCTAGGAGCGGATGTTACATCCATGAGATGTAGATTGAGTAAATCTTACTAATCAGAAGTCAGGTCCCAAAGGACACAATTTACTTCCGAGGTTCACCTGATCCTTAGTTACAGGGTCTACTTATACCAGAATTTATCTTCCTAGTTGGTCAGATTTCACATTGATCCAAATTACAGCAATCTGCATTTATATTGCAAATGAGCCTTTTAACCATGAATATAACTTTCTACTCCCTGTCAATCACTTCTGTCAACAAGACAATCATTTCCATTGTATTTTGGTTGTACCCTGTATACGATTCGACACGCGTTTGGGATTAATTTTAAGAATCCTATTGTACACACCAACAGCTCTTAAGCAGGATCAATATGTTTGAGTCATTTTTTAATTCAACAATAGTTGTCAGATTATTTTAGAGTGATAGGATAAATGAGTGAGTGCTGAGTAAATGGAGCCCGAGGTTAACTTTTTTCTGTTTGAGTAATAGGACAAGTGCTTATTCTGTTTCAAGTATCCAAAAGGTTTTTATTTGGCATAAAGCTACACCTCATCATGTATCCCTTTGGGTACTGTAGTTACTTTTGTTACATCCTCTTCTCAGCTTTTTGTTCTTTTCCTTGTTTGCATCACAATGTGAAACACAATAAACACTTTTCATATCAGCAGTGCATGGAATCTCAATGCTGCTTGATACTTGAAACATAAGGTGGCCATTTTAAAATCCAGTTTAAAACCAAAACCTGGCTCTCTGTAGTTTTCTTTGCTCTTTCACACTTAATGTAACATTGTACTACTGTACCATTGTACTACCACAGAAGTCCCTGTAGTGAGAATCATAGAATAGAATCATAGAATGGTTACAACACAAAAGGTAACCATTCGGCCCATTATGTCTGCGATGATCCTCTGTAAGAACTACTCAGCTAGTTCTGTTCCCCTGTTTTTTTCCACATAGCCCTACGTTTTATTTTCTCTATTTTTTAACAATTGTATCTGCCTCCACCATATTCTTAGGTGATGTATTCCAGATCCTAATAACTCGCAGCATAAAAAGTATTTTACTCATGTTGGCCTGGATTGTCACTGAGTTGGGTTGTCTTGGTAGCCCTGTAAGAATGGTGGGGCGGGACCCGATTCTGGAGCTTTTTGTCAGGCTGTTTGATTTTCAGAAGTTCTTTTAAAGGATGTGGACCCTGTCAAAAGCCCGCATTCGGCACTCTCAACCTGACCAGCACCATGTCCTATTCCTCTGTAGTTTTCATGGAGTTGGGCCAGGTTTATAACGAGTCGTGATTCATGGCCCCTCAGAGGAGTCATGAATTCTAGCTTGCATGAAGGAACCTTTTTAAAGGTAAAAAAAAAGCTTGAAAAAAGAGTAATTTACTCAGAACTTTCTTCTGTGTTGAAGAAAGGAATTTCACGACAAGTTAATAAAACGTCAATCATCCAGACTCTTCAAAGTATTTATAACAAAAACCACAAACCCTTGAATCCACTTAATGTTGTGTAAACAAGCATTGTGATTATGATATCAGAGATCAAAGAGCCTGAGTTGTCAATCAAACAAATTTTTATCTCTGGGACACAGGTGTTTCATCAAGAGCAGAAGTTGCTGGGCTCAGGAAAGCGTACATAATGAGGTTTTTTTTTGTACATCCTACTGTCACTACAGGGTTCATTGGTTGTATACAGTATATAATGAATCAGTGGGCAAGAAAGTTACATAGCTTGGCCTGGGGGCATATGGGGCCATAGGGTGGTGGGTTGAAGTGCAAATCTTGGCATCGGGACATGAGGGACCAGAGAGGGTGGGTAGAGGGCATGCAGTGGCATGGGGAGCATTTGGATGGTGAGGGGGTATGAGGGCTGGAGGGTCTTTTTATTTTCACCTTATTGCACCATGGTGGGCCTTTTGAACAGCTTGCATCCACAACCAGCAACCCCCATAGCTGCCTCCAAACTATTCCCGGGTTGGCTGGCCTGACTCCATGAAATCTACAGAGGAATAGGACATGGTGCTGGTCAGGTTGAGAGTGCCGAATGCGGGCTTTTGACAGGGTCCACATCCTTTAAAAGAACTTCTGAACTCCAGCCTGCACCCACTCCGTGGCGATGAAAACAATTTTTCCCCAGTCGGGTGGGCCGAGCTGGGAATTTTCCTGGCTCCTGCTTTCCACCTCCAGGATGAAAATCCAAGCATTAGGTCATGTGAGAGTACCTTTAAGAAATGGGTGATTATAAATGGGTATGTATATAAATATCTGTAGTGAGGGTACCTTTAAGAAATGTTTATTACTGCAGTGATCTCAGAGAGTGGGTGGAGTTGGGCAGTCTGTCAGCTTTTTTATTTCGTTTTAGGTTGTTTGCTGCAGGGTGTGTTTTAGTTTTGTTTTCGGAGCTGGATAGCTGCATTCACAGCCAGAAGGTGTATTAGAGTCTCTCTCTGTAATCTAAAGATTGTAAATCGATCCTGGTGATTTAAAACTAATAACAGTAGTGGCTTTAACCTGATGTGCTTCTGGTAAAAGGTGTTTTAAGTCTTATGGATGTTAAAAGGAATACTTCAAGGATTACCTAGTGTGTATTCTTTGGGGGTTGTATTTGAATTAATGGTTGCTAAGATGTTCACTGTATGTTTTAAAAAGGTTAACTTGAGTTCATTGAATAAACATTTTTTTGCTTTAAAAAATACTTTTCCATTTCTGCTCTACCAAACCTGTGGAGTGGACCGTGTGCTCCCCGGACCACAATCTATTAAAAGTTGGGGGTCAGGTGAACTTCATGATACACTTTGGGGTTCTCCAAACCCTGGCCCATAACAAATTGGGGGCCCGAGGAGGATAAAAGTCTATCTATTGGATTGGCTTTGTGAACTTAAAGACAGTGAGGGGTGAGCATATTGTGGGTGCTTTTCAGGTGTGGTATTTTAGTTTAAGTAGGGAGTGTGTTGTGGACAATGGCTCTTTCAGAGGCTCAGAAGTTTTTGGGGGTGGAGACGGTTACACGCAGTACCTTACGGACAGAGACTAAAAGCAGACTGTTAGATTTGGGAAAGACATGGCAGTTAACATTACCTGACAAAACGTGAAAAGATAAGGTCATTATGGTGGTGGCTAAGCATTTAAAGTTGCCTGGGATACAGTTTGACTCATTGGAAATAGCAAACATTCAGTTGCAAATTAAACAAATGGAACATGAGAAAGAATGAAAGCAGCTTGAATACGAAAGAGAGGGAGGAAAGAGAAAGAGAGGAAAAAGAGAGAGAAGAAAGGAGAACAAAGAATAGCCATAGCAGAACAAAAAGAAAGAGAAAGGGAGATTCAGATCAGGGAAAAAGATAAAGAGAGAGAGTTTGAACTTCAAAAAATGGCCAGGAAACATGGCAGTCAGTTAAAATTGGCACACGTAAAGGGAAACGTACAGTTGAATGATAGTCATGAGGATAGTGAGACAGAGCATCATAGTTGAAGACGTGGTGAGGATCTATTTAAATATATCCAAGCATTGCCAAGGTTTGACGAGAAGGAAGTGGAAGCCTTTTTCATTTCATTTGAGAAGGTAGCTAAACAAATGAAATGGCCACAGGACATGTGGGTGTTACTGATTCAAACAAAGCTGGTAGGTAGAGCTAGTGAAGTGTTTGCATCACTACCGGAGGAGGTATCTGGAACGAATGAGGAGGTGAAAAAATCCATCTTAGTGCATATGAACTAGTGCCTGAAGCCTACATACAAAGGTTCAGAAATTTAAGGAAAGAATTTGGTCAAATATACATGGAGTTTGAAAGGATCAAACAGAGTAATTTTGATCGGTGGATAAGGCCTTTGAAAATAGACCAAACGTATGAAGCTCTCAGAAAATTATACTTTTGGAGTAGTTTACAAATTCAATTCCTGATGTAGTGAGAACTCGTGGAAGAGCAGAGGGTCAAAACTGTGAGATTAGCAGCAGAAATGGCAGATGATTATGAATCAGTTCATAAATCAAAGCTTAGTTTCCGACATTAGTTTCAACCTGTGAGGGATAGAAACTGGGGACATGAGAAATACTCAAGTGGTAAAGGTAAAGGTAATCTGATGGGAGATAATAAGGAGAGTGTACCTCAGATTTTTTTTTAAATCCAGGAGGGTGGAAAAGAAATGAAAAATGTCAAATGGTTTTCACTGTAATAAACTAGGCCATGTAAAGTCACAGTGTTCGTGGTTGAAAAGTACTGGGAAGGCTGATGTGGTAAAACAGGATAAGACAGTGGGGTTTGTTAAAGTGGTAAAGGAAAGCCCAAGTGAAGCGAAGAAGGTGCAAAAGATTGTACAGCCTGATCAAGAGGTGATTGACAAGAAGGTGCCAGATCTCTTTAAAGAATTTACTTGTGTGGGTAAAGTTTACTCCTGTATCAGGAGGAGCAGGTAAAGAATTCACAATTTTAAGAGAGACGGGAGCTAGTCAATCTTTAATGGTAAGAGATGAGGAGTTATGTCGTTTGGGAAGAATGTTGCCAGGAAAGGTGGTAATATGTGGAATTCAGGGTGAAAGGAGTAGTGTTCCATTATATAAGATAAGGTTGGACAGTCCAGTGAAGAGTGGTGAAGTGCTAGTAGGAGTAATAGAGAAACTATCTTGTCCAGGAATACAGTTTATCTTGGGTAATGATATAGCTGGATCGCAGGTGGGAATGATGCCTACTGTGGTTGATAAGCCAGTGGAAAATCAGACAACTGAAGTGTTGAAGGATTAATATCCTGGGATTTTTCCGGATTGTGTGGTCACAAAGTCACAGGTTAAGACGAGTAGAAATCAAACAGTGAAGATGACATTGAAGTGCAATTGTCAGAAACGATTTTTGATCAGATGGTTGAAAAAGAACAAGAACAGGCGGAGGACGAGGCGAATATTTTTATTCAGGAAAATTGGCGGAGTTATAACAGAAAGATATAGAAATAAAACGGATGTATCAGAAAGCATATACGGAAGAGGAATCTGAGTGTATACCAGAGTGTTATTACCGTAAAAGTGATGTCTTGATGAGAAAATGGAAACCTTTACATATGCAGGCGGATGAAAAGTGGGCAGAGGTTCATCAAGTAGTGTTGCCGGGAGGGTATAGAAAGGAGGTGTTGCGAGTTGCACATGAAGTACCAGTGGTAGGTCATTTGGGAATAAGGAAAACTCAAGCTAAAATCCAAAAACATTTTTATTGGCCTGGACTACATAAAGATGCAGTTAAATTTTGTCAATCATGTCACACATGTCAAGTGATAGGGAAATCTCAAGCAGTGATAAAACCAGCGCCCTTAATACCCATTCCAACATGTGAGGAACCTTTTACAAGGGTCTTAATTGATTGCGTAGGACCGCTTCCTAAAACGAAAAGTGGGAATCAATATCTTTTGATGTTAATGGATGTGTCTACTAGGTTTCCAGAGGCCATTCCAGTACGTAATATTACAGCTAAAAAGATTGTGGAGGAATTACTTAAATTATTTACTAGATGTGGACTACCCACAGAAATACAATCAGATCAAGGATCAAATTTTACCTCAAGGTTATTCAAAGAATTTATGGATAGTTTAGGATTAAAACAATTTAAATCAACTACCTACCTCCCAGGATCGCAGGGAGCGTTAGAAAGGTGGTATCAGACATTAAAGACAATGTTGAAGGCTTATTGTCAAGATTATCCAGAGGATTGGGATAAAGGAATTCCATTCGTACTGTTTACAATTAGGGATGCACCTAATGAGTCAACCAAATTTAGTCCTTTTGAACTAATTTTTGGTCATGAGGTAAGAGGACCACTTAAATTGATTAAGGAAAAATTGGTGAGTGAGAAATCAAAAATTACATTATTGGATTACATGTCAAATTTTAGAGAGCGATTAAATAGAGCAGGTGAATTGGCTAGACAACATTTAAAAGTTGCACAAAATGTGATGAAACGGGTAGCGGACAAGAAATCCAAAGTTCATAGTTTTGCCAGTGGAGATAAAGTTTTAGTGTTGTTGCCAGTGATAGGTGAACCATTAAAAGCAAGGTTTTGTGGACCTTATCAGATTGAAAGGAAATTAAGTGAAGTGAATTATGTGGTAAAAACATAGATAGAAGGAAGACTCACCGAGTGTGTCATGTGAATATGCTTGAAAGGTACTTTGAAAGGGAAGGAGAGAAAAAGGAGGAGGTGTTAATGATTCTAACTCAAAGTGACAAACCAAATCCAGTGTGAATTTGACATACCTCAAATTAAATTGGAAAACGAGGATGTTCTTAAAAATTGGGATAAATTGTTACCTTCCAGAGGAAAAACGAACTGACCTCAGAGTTATTGATATCACATGGGCAAGTTTGTGGAGATAAATTGGGAAGTACTAAAATGGCTCTACATGATGTAGATGTGGGAAATGCTGTTCCAATCAAACAACATCCATACAGACTTAATCCTTTAAAATTGGCACAGGTTAACAAAGAGATTGAGAGTATGCTTCAAAATGGCATAATTGAAGTGGGTTGCAGCCAATGGAGCTCACCCATAGTGATGGTACCAAAACCAGACCGTACCCAACGGTTGTATGTGGACTATAGAAAGGTTAATGCAGATACAAGTACGGACTCTTATCCCATCCCACGTTTGGAGGATTGCATTGACAGAGTGGGACAATCAGCTTGTATTTCCAAACTGGATTTACTTAAACGTTACTGGCAGGTACTGTTATCCGACAGAGCGAAAGAGATTTCAGCTTTTGTGACTCCAGATGATAGATACCAATTCAAAGTAATGCCATTTGGCATGAAAAACGCGCCAGCCACATTTCAACGGTTAACTAACACAGTCGTTTCAGGATTACCCAATTGTGCGGTATACATCGACGATCTGGTAATTTTCAGCCAGACATGGAAAGAACATTTAAAACATCTGAGGGAGTTATTCGATCGACTTCAGGAGGCGGGTTTGGTGATAAACCTAGCCAAAAGTGAATTTGGAAAAGCCCAAGTCACTTTCCTTGGCCATACAATCGGACAGGGTTGAATGGTCACACAGGATGTGAAACCAACTGTTATTGAGGAGTTTCAATACCCTCAAGACAAAGGGAAATAATGTGATTTCTTGGCATGAGTGGATTTGATCGAACATTTGTGCAAAAGTTTTGTAGCGTGATTGTTCCACTGTTGGACTTGCTGAAGAAGAGTAACAAATTCCAGTGGACAGTGGAGTGTCAACAGGCATTTGACTGCCTGAAAGCTGTGATAACCAATGCTCCTATGTTGGAGAATTACAAGGGACTCTGTGATCAGATTGAACTAACATATCCGACTTTAAAGAGAAATGCCGAGGTGTAGAGAATTGTACGGATCGTGCAGAGACCTTGTTGTTGAAAGAGACTGTCAATCGAGAAAGATTTCAGTTGGAGGAAGAAAAACAGGGGGGAAAATGGACTATATTATTATACCTGTTTGAGCGTGTTTTTTGAAACGGAAAAGCATATTTACTGTGTGCATTTCTTAAAGGATAGTGAAAAGGTGAAAAATGAAACCATCTTGAAGTTGTTGGTTTATTTTGTTTTCTTGGGGGGAGGTGTCATGTGAGAGTACCTTTAAGAAATGGGTGTTAATAAATGGGTGTGTATATAAATATTTGTACTGAATGTACCTTTAAAAAATGGGTGTTTATTACTGCAGTGATGTCAGAAAATGGGTGGAGCTGGGCTGTCTGTCAGCTTTTTCTTTCGTTTTAGGCTGTTTGCTGCAGGGTGTGTTTTAGTTTCGTTTTCAGAGCTGGATAGCTGCAATCACAGCCAGAAGGTGTATTAGAGTCTCTCTCTGTAATCTAAAGACAATAAATAGATCCTGGTGATTTAAAACTAATAACAGTAGTGACTTTAACCTGATGTGCTTCTGGTAAAAGGTGTTATAAGTCTTATGGATGTTAAAAGGAAAGCTTAAAGGATTATCATCATAGATTATCATAGAATTTACAGTGCAGAAGGAGGCCATTCGGCCCATCATGTCCGCACTGGCCCTTGGAAAGAGCAACACCTCCACCCTATCCCCCTAACCCAGTAACCCCACCCAACACTAAGGGCAATTTATCATGGCCAATCCACCTCACCTGCACATCTTTGGACTGTGGGAGGAAACCCATGCACACACGGGGAGGATGTGCAGACTCCGCACAGACAGTGACCCAAGCCGGAATCGAACCTGGGACCCTGGAGCTGTGAAGCAATTGTGCTATGCACAATGCTACTGTGCTGCCCCATTACTTAGTGTTGTATTCTTTGGGGGTTGTATTTGAATTAATGGTTGCTGTTATAACCTGCCTACTGACGATTGGCTGGGGACTAATGGCTATCCCACAATCCTATGGGAGTATGAACTTCCCCAATGAGGGGGGCGGAGAAACTCCTACTATAAATAAGCTGGCCAGTCCAGGAACCAGGAGGAAGGAGAAGGTAGCAAGGGAAGTTACTGCTACTGTTATGTATATATTGTTATAGTAAATAAACGTTATTATTTTGTATCCTTAAAACTCGTGCTGGATTCTTCGGGGCCCTTACAAAAGTTGCTAAGATGTTCACTGTATGTTTTAAAAAGGTTAACTTGAGTTCATAGAATAAACATTGTTTTGCTTTAAATAATACTTTTCCCTTTGTGCTGTACCACACATGTAGAGTGGGCCGTGTGCTCCCCATACCACAATCTATTAAAAGTTGTGGGCAAGGTGAACTCCATGATACACTTTGGGGTTCTCTAAACCCTGGCCCATAACAATTACCTCTAGTTCTTTTGCCAATAACCTGAAATTGTGTCCTCTGGCTCTCGCCCTTTCTGCCAATGAGAACAGTTTCTCTCCCAACTGCTCTGTCTGGAGCACTCATGATTTTAACCACCTCTACCAATTCTTCTCTCAACCTTCTCTAAGGAGAACAGAACTGACAGCACTAAAATAAATCTTAATTCCTCCCCAGCTGTTGATAATACTGGAACTGTAAAAAGGCTGGTACTGCTGATGACTCAGTTGGTAAAACCACTGTTCTATGTGGAGCTGATGGAGGTAAAGAAGCCAGGAAGGTGCAAGGCTCAAACTCCAGCTTTTGCTAAGTAAGCTTCTGTCTGTCAAGGAACCAGAATTGGCTTCCATGGATTTCAGGAGGAGGGAAATTAGTCAAGTTCCTGCTGCTAAGTTTGATGTTCTTGCTGTAAAATGAATGCATTGGGCAATTGTACGATCAAGCTTGGCCGTGATGCCCTTCACAGTCAAATAGCTTTTATCAATGTTGCCTAATTATTTCCATGAAACATGGCTACTTGGGGATGTGCTGGCACGTGTCTGGGAACGCTAGGCTTAGACTTGGAAAGAAGCTTTGTTTCCATTCTGCTTGAAACGCCTGATCATATCTTGATTATTGAGTGATCCAAGAAAGATTCACCTCATCAGTCATTCATATTGCCCAGAGGGCAGCACGGTGACACAGTGGTTAGCACTGCTGCCTCTCAATCCAGGGACCCGTGTTCAATTCCGGCCTTGGGTGACTGTCCGTGTGGAGTTTCTACGTTCTCCCCGTGTCTGTGTGGATTTTCTCCGGGTGCTCCGGTTTCTTCCCACAGTCCAAAGATTGCAGGTTAGGTGGATTGGCTATGCTAAATTGCTCCTTCGTCTCCAAAAGGTTAGGTTGGGTTACGGGGATAGGGTGGTGCGTGAGCCTAGGTAGGATGCTCTTTCAGAGGGTCGGTCAGACTCAATGGGCTGAATAGCCTTCTTCTGCACTACAGTGATTCTATGATTCTATATCCAGTCACAAAGAAAACTTAATGGATTTCTTCTTTGTAATGTTACATTTTCCAGCACTGTCTCTCCTTAACTTCATAACATGAATATGTTAAATTATTTTAATCTGTTTCTGTGGTTTTAAGAGTTCTGTAGATTGGCATGTGAACCCAACTGTTATAAATACCATTGTTCAGTGAAGCAACATTAATCTCCTCTTAATCATATTTCTTTAAATTTGACTAGATAATTAATCACGGCAATCACTGATAGATTAATGTACTTAACATATAATCGATAAACCCAAGCACAGCAAATTCATCAAACCTAAATGTAAAATATATCAGGAGGATTATACAAATTGGTAAGGAAGCAACGCATTCCGAGAATTAGTTGTTTTTAAAAATGTTTTGGGGAAAAGTCAAATTGCCGCACAATGGGTACTGTAAATAAAGTCAACTTCATCAATATTTCTTTTGTCCCATCAAAAGCATGGATTTTGAGCATTCTGAGTTCAATCAAAATGCAGCTTTACAAAGTCATTCCTAAAGAGGAATACAGTTTAATTTGTGGTCATTTTTGCATTTTACTAGGCCTGCATTAAAAAACATATTCCTAGTACCTCCTGTAATAATAAATCATTACATTAATAAGGGTACCAGCGTACACATATCAGAAAGTTTTAGGTTCAATCTCCTCGCGTTTGCTCAGTTTTCTGATGTCCTGGTATCCAGCACCCCTTAATATGAAGTGTGCATGTCAGGCCAAGGCTGTATCCGACCCAGCTGTAATGTACTTTCCGGCCGAATACCAATCCTTTAGTCGTTGTTTAGGCTCATCCAAAGAAAATGTTTGTTGGTGTGGGCTGTATTGCATCATGGTCCGTACACAAATGAAATGAAAATGAAAATCGCTTATTGTCACAAGTAGGCTTCAAATAAAGTTACTGTGAAAAGCCCCTAGTCGCCACAATCCGGCGCCTGTGAGGGGAGGCTGGTGCGGATGCTTGATACCTTGAAAAGAACAAGTGGGCTGTTGAGGGAAGGTGGAAACACCTATTCGTACTTGAATAAAGGAACTGATATGTTGCAGCCAGATTTTCTGATGATGCACAAGATAGGTAAGAAAGCCAATTATGAGGAGAATACAAAGAGTCCGCAAAGTGATATCAATAAGTTGTGAATGAGCCAAAATCTGCTAGGTGGAGTATAATGTGAGGTTGTCCAATTTGGCAGGAAGAACAGCAAAACAGAATATTATGTAGATTGAGAGAGACTGCAGAATACTGCGGTACAGAAAATCTGGGTTTCCTTATTTATGAATCACAGGTTTGGCAAGCATTTAGGAAGACAAATTGAATGCGAGCCTTTATTGCAAGGGGTATGGAATATAAAGGTAAGGAGGTCTTGCTACAACTGTGCTGGGCTAGGTATCCTTACTTAAAGAAGGATATAATTGAATTGGAAGCAGTTCAGAGAAGGTTCACTTGGCTGGGTCGTTGAATATATTCAAGGCTGAGTTAGACAGATTTTTGATTGACAAGGCAGTTATGGCTTACAAGGGACAGGCAGGAGGGTGAAGGTAAGGCCACAATTGGTCTGCCGTAATGTTATTGAATGGCTCGAATGGCTAAATTGCCTACTCCTCCCATTTCTTATGATCCAATGATCCTACTCATATACCGCTTTTAGGAAACAAATTGTTACTCTCAGTGCATTGAAATGTTCCACTGTTCCCACTCTGTAAATCACAAATGGATTCCTCAATGTTGGCAGAATGCAGCGCTGCAGGATTATTCTTTACCGCAAACAATTGTTTATTTCTGAATATTTTTCTTTTGGAAGTATTACAGCTGTAAATACACATACCAATATTGTTCTTTCAGTAGAGCATAACGTGGTTTATTTTGCACAGGTAGAATTGACCAATAAATTATATTCCAAAATATTTTGTGTAATGACCAAGTGAGGAAGAATCAAATGGTTTCCCTCTTTGTCCGCTTCTTGTTTAACCGCAAAAGGTGTTTTTGTTTTAAAAGGATATTATTGCCAATTCAGTGAATTCTTAACGGTTTACGCACTGTAATCTTAAATGAACCAATAGGACAGCTTTTCTTGAGTTTAACCAAGAAAGAAGTTAACTTCATTACACTTAAACAGTCTTAAGTAAAATCATATGCATTGACTTTCACGTGCACGCATACACATACTCACACACACTCCCACATGCACTCACACATGTGCACTATCATACTCTCACACGTGCACTCTCACTCATATGCACTCCCACTCATATGCACTCCCACTCACACATGAGCACTTGCACACATGCATACTCTCACACACATCACACACATGCACACTCACAGCACACACACAGACTCATTCAGTCATTTACACACACATTCATGCACAAGCTCCACCCACACACAGACTCATTCACTCCCACCTGGGCCCACAAGGTTTGGTCGTTTTTCCCGCAGAGGAAGAAATTGGGGTAGCCATGACACGCCTTCTCACTCAGCCTTCTCGGTGACTCCAGCCGCCATGGGTGGACGGGAGCTGGCAGGTGGGTGCTGTTGCTGTGACTGCTGTTCCTCGTGGCCTCTCTGGCCATGCCGCTATCTTGACCCCGGTGTTCTTTTAGGGGGCTGGCAATGGCATGGGAAGGGGAGAGAGAGAATGCACCATGGCCACTCACCTTCAACCTGTTCCTTCAATCTCCGATTGATACTCACTGCAGTTAGCCTCACTGGTGGGAGAGATAAGGCCTGTGATTGAAGGACGAGCTCCTTTTGATCTTTCATGTGACCATGCTTGTATTTTGAACAGCAATCCGTGGGCCAGTTTCTAAAGCATGGCAGGCTGCATTGTGGCCCGTTGATTTGTTAGAACAAGAAATGTGGGTTTATTCACATCCTCCTGAGGTCAATGTCTTTGGTATTTTTCAGCCATTCTGGGTGAAATTCTCCCAACCCACATGTATGGCGGGTTTGGTGTTGGACGGGCGAGGAGAATCTGGGGGAGCCAAAAAGTAAAAAACCCCGCCGCTGTAAAATTACACTGCAATTCTCCTAATTGGCAATCTTGCATCCCGATAGCGGGAAACAAAGTCAGTGTCAAACCCGATTTCTAAAGTGTGGCATGCACAAAATTGCCCTCAGTTGGCAAGAAACTTCGAAGTGAGTGCAACAAAACTTTCTGCCATTGGCCGAAGCTTTCTGGCCGTTCACGCCAGCGGGATCATCCGGTCCCGCCGACGGGGCACATCAGCCTCAGCAAAGGGTGCATTCAACAGAAACCCTTGACAACAGTGGGACCAGATGATCCCGCCACCAGCTAATGGCTGGTCACTTGTTTTGTGGTGGGTTGCGTGGTAAATCCCGCCCATAGTGCTGTGCTGCTCCTGATCCACTATGTGTCACTGCCGGGGCAGGCCACATTCCTGCTCTCCATCTCCATGCTGAGCTGGTGTTTATTTTTGTTTAACAGTATTTTTATTGGTTGAATGGTAACAATGTTGTTACACCAGTATTTACATATACATACATACCAGACAAGAACATGAAATAAAAAAATAAAGGGGATCCATATAAATAAAATGTGAATTGGGAATTAAAGTACTTTTTATATGTAACTGGAGGATATATGTACAGATCTGGGAGGCCTGTTTGCTTTAGGCCCCTGGGGGTTGGGCACTTGGTTGAGCTGTTATGCTATTTAAGAGTGGCTCTCTGATATTAAAAATATCAGCGGCTTGTTTGCGGTTAACCAGGTGTGCCCTCCTAGTTGTTGTTTTGGACATTGTCCATGGGCTTTTCTCCTCTCTCCAATGTCCTTTCGTTCCTCCAGCCCTGTTTCCCATGTAATCTAGGTTGTTTCCTCCCCTCCTCCTTCCCTGATTCTTTCCCGCTCCTCCTTCTCCCTCTCTCTACTTTTCCTTTTTTGTCTGTTTCAATCCGCTCCCTTATTGGTTGCTGGCTACAAACAGGTCCTCAAACCGATTGGTGAGTTGCTTTCAGGTATTCTGGAAGCCCTCTTCTGATTCTCTGAAGGTGAATTTTATTTTTCCCATTTTGAGGAATTCGGCTAGGTCAGACAACCAGCCTTAGGTGGCGCTGCTGACCTCCAGCCGAGCAGGATTCTCCGGCGGGTGATCAGGGTGGCCAAAGACTAGGTGGTTTGCCCCTCTCCCCATAAAGAGCTCTGGCTGTTCCGATATACCGAAGACCGCCACTTGTGGGTATGGCTCCATCCTCACTCCCACAACCTTGGACATAGCCTCAAAAATGGTGGTTCAGTACCCATCAAGTCTGGGACATGACCAGAACATGTGGGCATGGTTGTCCTCCACCTCTGGGAAGAACCCACTCATGCGTATTCTGGACAAGTATACTCTGTGCATTCCCTTTAGCCACACTAAGCTCAGCCCTGCGCATGAGGAGGTGAAGCTTGCCCTGTGCAGTGCCTCGAACCAGAGTCTTCTCTCTATTACCATGTCTAGTTCTTACTCCAATTTTCCCCTTGTCTCATCCAGTGGTAACCTTGTTTTCTCCAGGAGTCGTCCGTACATGGCAGTGCAGTGACTGTCCCCTGGTTCTCCCACGATCAGAAGTCTGTCCAGCAGGGAGTGAGCTGGCCATTGAGGGAACGTTGCTGTCTGCTTATGGAGGAAGTTCCTTAGTTGCATGTTTTGCAACTTGTTCCCTTTTGGGAGCTGTAGTTTGTCTCTCTTTGTCTGTAGTTTGATGGTTGCTATCCTGTCATCTACGTATAGGTCCCCTACTGTCAATGTACCCTCGTCCTGTCTGCAGGTTTTGAAGGAGGCGTCCAGTGTTGCTGGGGCGGATTTATGGTTCCTGCAGATGGGGGCCATAGCGGACATTGCCACCAGTCCGTACTGTTGTCTGAGTTGTTTCTACGCTCTGGCCACTACCACAGGGTTTTTCGAGAAATTGACAGGAGTGGATGGGAGCCTGGTCATGGCCAGTGCTCCGAGGGATGTCCTTGCCCAGATGCTCTCCTCCATTTTTACCCAGTCTGTTCCCGGTCTTTATCCCGGCCCGGTACTCTCTCTGCGGTGGCTGCCCAGTGGTAAGGCTGGAAGTTAGAAGGGCTATGGGCAGCATGGTGGCGCAGTGGGTTAGCCCTGTTGCCTCATGGCGCGAGGTCCCAGGTTCGATCCCGGCTCTTGGTCACTGTCCGTGTGGAGTTTGCACATTCTCCCCGTGTTTGCGTGGGTTTCACCCTCACAGCACAAAGATGTGCAGGGTAAGTGGATTGGCCACACTAAATTGCCCCTTAATTGAAAAAAATGAGTTGGGTAATCTAAATTTTTTTTTAAAGAAATAAATGTCGGGAGGGCTTCCCCCCCCCCCACTATGTCTCTCTTTCTTTGTAGGGCGTTCTTGTGGATCCTAGGGTTCTTTCTTCCCCACACAAATGCCATGATTGATTTGTCAAGGGTGATGAAGAAGGGGATGAAGTTCAGTAGGGATCTGAACAGGAAGAGGAAACTTGGCAGTCCGATCATTTTGATGGTGTGGACTCTTACCACCAGGGAAAGCGAGAGTGCGTCCCAGCCTTGATGTTGCCTCTTACCTCTTCCATCAGGCTCGACAGGTTCCATTTGTGGATCTGTGGGCTATTTGTATCCCCAAGTATCAGCATCTGGTTTGGGCCAGCTTGAACGGTATTTTCCCCAGTTCCGGTTCCTCCCCCCCACCCCCCTCCGGGGACTTACTGGGAATATTTTGCTCTTGTTCAGATTGAGTTTGTAGCCCGAGAAGGCTCTCCATACTGGCTAGGGGGTTCCAGACATAGAGAAGCAGGTTTTCTGCATAGAGCTCTGTGCTCTCTGTCTCCCCTCTGGATACCCCTCCACCCCTTTGCCGATCTGAGGGCAATGGTCAGTGGCTCGATTGCCAGGGCAAATAGCAGAGGGGATGAGGGGCATCCCTGCCTTGTGCCTCGGTGCAGCCAGAAATATCCAGAGCTGGTGGCACTTGTCCGTATACTAGCCATGGGAGCACTGTACAGCAGTTTCACCCATGGGGTGAATCCTGGCCCAAACCCAAACCATTCTAGTACCTCAGAAGGTACTTGCATTAGACTCTGTCGAGCACCTTCTCCGCATCCAGGGAGGTGATTACTTTGGTGTCTCTTCCCTGGGCAGGGTCATGATCACGTTCAGCAGGCGTTTGATGCTCGCTGTTAGTTGCCTCCCCGAGACAAAACCCGTCTGGATCATCCGAGACCACCTCTGGCACGCAACCCTCCAGTCGCCTTGCCAGGACTTTGGCACTTTAGGGGTGAGATGGGTCTGTATGACCTGCACTCCGTCGGGTCTTTGTCCTTTTTGGGGATCTGCAATATTGAAGCCAGGGCCAGCGTAAGCAGCATTGTCCCTCTCGATAACATCTCCTGCATCTGCAGGACCAGTAGTCCCACATATCTTTTGTAGAAGTTCACGGAAATCCATTCAGACCCAGTGCCTTCCTCGATTGCATGGAGTTGATACTCTCCATGATTTCCTCCAGTGGTAGTGGTGCTTCCAGTCCTTGGTTTCTTTCCTTTACAGTAATGGATAGTAGGTCGCAAAGGCCTTGTTAATCTTGTCTAGGGTCATGGCTAGTCTGCCGTTTTTATCTTTCATCTGCGCTATTTCCCTCGCGGCTGCCTGCTTTCTCAGCTGGTGAGCCAGAAGACGGCTGACCCTGGTCTCCATGCTCATAAAAGGCCCCCGTGTCTCGTGGAATTGGTGCACTGCTTTCCCAGTGGAGAGCACATTAAATTCCATTTGTAATTTTTTCTTCTCCGGCAGTAGTTCCACGGGAAGGGCGTGGAGTACCGTCAATCCACATTCGGTATGGAGCCGACCAACTGCTGCCTGGCTGTCCCTCAGTGCCCTTTATGCGATTATTTCTCCCCTTAGCACCACTTTCAGTGCCTTCCAGAATGTGGAGGGTGGGACCTCCCCTTGAGGTTGCAGGTTACGTATCGCTCGATGGCTTGTGACATTTTCTCGCAGAAGGTCTTGTCGGTGGGGAGGGCTGTATCCAGTCTGCAAGGGAATTTTGGGTCCAGCCCAGCTCCAACCTCACATCCACGGAGTGCGGAGCACGGACGGAGATAACTGTTGCGAAATATTCTGCCCCTACTATGCCTGGAAGCGCACACTTCCCTACTTCAAAGAAATCACTGTGGGAATATACCTTGTGGACTTGGGAGAAGAAGGACAACTCCATTTACAAGACCTCGTGCTCCTAGCCCAGTTTAGAATCCTCTCCTTGTCCTGGTATCTGTGGAGCTTTGCAATGATCACTCTTCGTGGTTCCCCTGATTTGGGCCTTTGCCTGAGCGATCTGTGGGCTCTGTCCATTTCTGGGGATTTGGGATAGCTTTCTCCCCTGACCAACTTGCCCATCATCCACACTACATAGTCCGTTGGTTCCAGCCCTCCGTACCCTCAGGTAACCCAAACATCCTCCAATTATAGCGGTGGGATCTGTTCCCCTGGTCATCAGCCTTCCCTTTGAGTGCTCCCTGGGCCGCCACTTTCCCGTATCAGCCTCCCCGAACAGGCACCGGAATGTGGCGACTAGGGGCTTTTCACAGTAACTTCATTTGAAGCCTACTTGTGACAATAAACGATTTTCATAACCTTGCCACCTCCATCTCTTGTGTGGCGATCTGGTCGATTGCAGCTCTTTCCAGTTCCTCAACCTTCTCTCTGTCTTTTCCAGGGCCGCTTTGAAGGGGGCCAAAGCGATTGCTATGGCCGCCTTCACGGACTCCATGAGCTCTTCTTTGGTGGAGTCCCTCGGCTTTAGGTGCTCCAATGCCACGAGTTCCACCCATTGCCCTGTCGGTGCGTGGGTCGGTGCCATTGGTCATGTCGGCAACCCCTCCTGTTCGCTGTGCTCTGTTTGCCTTCACTCTCGTGTCTGCCACCTGTGTCCTTCTCTCCTGGCTCTTACCACTCCTGCTGTCTTTTCTGTTTTTTGAAGGATTTGAGGGCGTTTTTCTTTTGCATGGCTGTTCGTTTTGTTTTGGATGAGGATAGGGGTTTATTTTGTCGGTTTAGTGTTGATTTCTTGGTTTCAGGGGCCAAAGTTTCCTGAGGAGAGGCATCTTTCTTGTGAGTGTTCAGCACATCATCACCACCAGACGCCTCCCTGAACTGGTATTCATGGCAGTACCGTGCTACTGGACCCATGGACACTCCTGTTTCGGTTCAGTACTGTGCTTGGGGTTGTGGAATACAGGGATCTCCTTCCTTTCCCCCCCACCCCCACCCCCAGGTGCCACACATCAGTGTTTGTCGGGATAACACTGTGTTGTCAGGCTCATCCAACCACCATAACAAAGGTCCAATGTTCGACTTGGGGTGGAGTGTGAGGTGGGTGGGATGTGGTGTCCCGGCAAGATGGGGGTGGGGGGTGGGGGGGGGTGCAAATGTGGAAGGGGGTTGTGAAAGTAGTGGAGGGGGTAGGGCGAAGCCTCACATGGCAGGCAGAGGGGCAAAAAGGTAGATAAAGATGAACAATGGAAGGCAGAGGGAAGACCGAGGGGACGGAAGCTGAACCCCAACAAGCCTGCGTGAAAAGCTCACAAACAAGGGGGTCAAAGGTATATCATATAAATGACTGGAAGTGGATGGATGTAGACTCTAGAGGCGGCAGGTAGATATCTAAGTGGGTGCTTCACGCATGATGAGCTTTGGGGAGAGGGGGCGTGGTTGAATCGCAGAACAGACTTCTTGAGGCTACTAGCTTTTTCCCTCTGGGTAGCTGACATCCTGCACGGTCTGGTGAGGACAGGTGGGCTGGAGAGAGTGACATGACTGTGCTGAACTGGTATTTAACTATGGTGCCAGGACCTTTGAACCCATCAGCTGAGAGTGGGCAGACGAATAAGGTGGCACGGTAGAATAGTGGTTAGCACAGTTGCTTCACAGCTCCAGGGTCCCAGGTTCAATTCCCGGCTTGGGTCACTGTCTGTGCGGAGTCTGCACATCCTCCCCGTGTGTGCATGGGTTTCCTCCGGGTGCTCCGGTTTCCTCCCACAGTCCAAAGATGTGCAGGTTAGATGGAATGGCCGTGCTAAATTGCCCTTAGTGTTCAAAAAAAGGTTGGGTGGGGTTACTGAGTTACAGGGAGGGTGGAGGTGTGAGCTTGGGTAGGTGCTCTTTCCAAGGGCCGATGCAGGCTCGATGGGCTGAATGGTCTCCTTTTGCACTGTAAATTCTATGATAATTCTATGATCAGCTGGCAAGTCACCCGCCAGGCGAGTTGGAGGGAAACTTGCCCGTACATAATTGATGAGCAGTATCTGGCGTAGGAACCCACCATTCTGGTCGTGGGGCTAGGTGTTAGCAGAGGCACCTGCCACCGCACCTTTAGCTGGATTCTTCAGCCGCGCCCACCGCAAGATTGCCATGGAAGAGACATGGACGATGTAATGGTCCATAGATCTTGGGCGGGAATCTCCAGTCACGGGCGAGCGAGGCTGAAGAATCCCGCCCTTAGTCTCAAAATGTGAGAATTCCAACCTCTGTATCTCTCAGAGGTTGGAATATGGAATGTACAGTAATGCAACTTAGATAGCCAACTTGGTTGTGAGTTCATCACTATGGATTTTTAAAGTCTTTTTAAAAAGTTTAATTTGTGTATCCAGCCACCGAATTTAAAGCTCAGTCTTTGCCGCAAAGCACATTATCATGACGCATGCCACAATTGCCACAAAATGTGAATGTATTTTAGAGTAATTATGCAGTTAAATTCTGTCATGGCATTTTTTGTATGATGTAACAGCAGTTGGATACATGGAAGAAGGCTGCATATACATTTGTGCCTTCAAGTTAAAAGCCCAGAAAATGTTATATTCACTCCAAAACAAATCATGTGACGCCAGCAACACTTGATGTTTAAAAGGAGCCAGTCGTGTATTTTTCATGCAAATCATACTTTATGAAATAGAAGGTTGTAAATCATTTTCTGAATTTGAGTTGACATAATTTGCTGCCAGTGCCAGTACAGAGGTTAAGACTTTTCAACGAAGAATTCATTATAATTCTATTGTAGAAATATTTGGACATTTTTGAGACCAAAACTAAAAGTGCATTCTACACCTTTATCGTTTAGGTCTTTAACTAATCAAGCGTGTCATGCAGCCTAATATAATCAGTCATAACGCTACTATTTTTTTCATTTTGTACTTTTCTAAAATAAAACTTCCCCAAATGCATTTACCAATCTGTTTACTGTATAATTATGTAATCATTCAGGGCTGGAAGGCTCTTTGGGTGCTCGTCATTAATTTTCCAATTATGACAGGGTTGTACCGTATAGTGACAATTCAGGCAGTTTGATTGATTTTTTTTCCCTCTCTTGAAATACATGAGCCTGAAACCTCTTATCATGCTTGCGTTAATTTTCTGCTACTTTTGCCCCTACAAAATTACTTAATGGATCTGGAGGTGTCTCTGGAGATACAAGGAGATGGGAATTTGGAAACCTTTTCAGAACCTGGGGTAGGCAGACAGGCAGGCTTGTTTTGGGGGCTGTCATATATGGGTGGTTATCAAAATTGTTCATTTTACCAGCTTAGATTTTTAAAAATTATGAAGAAAAATGAACCTTAACTTGAGATTTTTGCCCAATATCTCCCCTTTCAACCCAAATTTGAGTAGAATAACTAGGGCAGTAGTGAGAGTAACAGTGTTAATAAGTCATCAGTGACTAAGGTGATGTCAGGTAAAATTAGAAAAACATCAAAGCTAAAGATGTTGTAACTGCGCAAATTATTTGCAACAAAGTAGATGAATTATTACCACTGATAGAAATAAATAGCCTTGATCGTATAGCCATTACAGAGACATGGCCACAAAGTGACCAAGGTTGAGAACTAAGTATTCCAGGATTCTTAACTCTCAGAAGATACCAGCAAAATTAAAAGGTAGGAGGAGCAGCCCTGATGATAAAGAATGAAATAAATTAAGGATCTGAGCTCTGTAAATCAAGGCATAGAATCCATTTCAGTGGAGCTAGGAAACAGAAAAGGGCAGAAAATGTTGGTGTGGGTTGTGTATAGGCCCCCTATGAGTAGTTGTAGCACCGAGTAAATATAAATCTCTCCAGATGACCAGAGGTTGCTCTCCACCTTTTTTGAGAGCTGACTGGTGGTGGTTTAATCTGAGGGTCACCACACCTCAGGCTAGGGGCAAAGTTGAGAAAGCGAGTCCTTCAAGAATGATCTCAGCAGGTACGGGGATTGAACCTGTGCTGTTGGCATCACTCTGCATCACAAACAGCTTTCCAGCCAACTGAGCTAACAGAATATAAATCATGAAATTAGCAGTACAGTTATCATGGGGACTTTAATTTTTGTATGCATGGAGCAAACTAAATTTGCAGTAATAGTACAGATGACTAATTCATGGAAAGCATGCAGGATGATTTTCCCGATCAGTATATCAATGAACCAAATAGCAAGGCTATTTTTATTCGAGCACTGTGAAATGAGAAGGTTAATTAAATTATAATAAACAGGCCTCTCGGGAAGAATGACCATTATATGGTGAAATTTTATTTTAAGTTTGAAACTAGAGTCTTAAATCTAAATAAAGCAAACTGCGCAACTATGAGGGGCAAGTTAGCTGAGTTTGATTGGGAAATTACAGTAAAAGATATGACTGTAGACAAGCAAGGGCTAATTTGCAACAAATAATCATCCTTTAAGGTACAAAGAGCATACAGAAAAAGTGCTCCAACCATGGCTAACACAATGAATTAAAGATAGCATTAGATCAAGGGTGATGATGATAATGTTACCAAAAAGGAGTGGTAAACTTGAGGTTTGGGATGATTTTAGAATTTAGCAAAGGAGGGCCAAGAAATTGACACAAGCAGAAAAACAAATATGGGCCGAGTTTTGGCTACACAGGCGGGTAGCTTGAGCTGGGAAATTTCCTAACTCTCCAGAGCAGCCTTGGTTTAAAACGTTGCCCAAAATGTACAGCATTCGCTCCAGGGAGGGTGGGTGCTGGATGGAGTCAGGCGGGCCGACCCCAGAACCAGAGTGTAGATGTCCATGGAGACGGGCAAATGCCGAAGCAGGGTGGTTAGAAGGCCCATTTCTGCTCTCTGGGATTTCACCCCAGTTATTTTAAAAGTCATTAGGCCCTCTAGCCCTCCGCTAATCCTCCTCCATACCACCTCCACAGCACTGCTAAGCAGGAGGTGGGATTGTAATGTCATAAATCACCTAACTCACCGTTTTTTCATGAGTCTAGCCCATATAATCAGATTGTAAAACGCTTCAATAGAGTGTTGCTGATGCAGTATATCTGGCATTTGTTCACATAACTGTGGTAACTATACGTTCATTATTACTGCAAAGGCTACGGGTCCTGATGGTATTCCGCCAACAGTACTGAAGACTTGTGCTCCAGAACCTACGCAATCCTAGCCAAGCTGTTCGAGTACAGCCTTGTGTACCATCTACAAGATGCACTGCAGTAACTCACCAAGGTTCTTTAGTCAGCACGTTTCAAACCCAGAACCACTACCATCTAGAAGGACAAGAGCAGCAGATACCTGGGAGCCCCTCCACCTGGAGGTCCCCTCCATGTCACTCACCACCCTGACTTGGAAATATTTTGCCATTCCTTCGCTGTCGCTGGGACAAAATCCTGGAACTCCCTCTCTAACAGCACAGTGGGTGTATCTACACCTGAAGGACTGCAGCGGTTCAAGAACGCAACTCACCACGATCTTCTGAAGGGCAACCAGGGATGGCCAATAAATGCTGGCCTAACCAGCCACACCCACATCCCGTAAACAAATAAAAAATGTAATTAAATTAAAATTACAGTAGTTGAAAACATTTTAAGGTGGCAGACAGAAGAAATGCATGATTTACAAGAATATCACTGTGAACATAATTTTTATCCCTTGGTACTTCTTGACTTATCTCGGTTATTAACGCTGTCAGTTGCATGCCTCCTGTCCAATGCCTTTCCTTCATTCCTCAGCTCAGAGGGACTGCTCACACTTCGTTCAACTCGGACCTCTCTGATTATAAACAAAACATTTCCAACAGAGGCTTCTCTTCCTACTGGCACAAAGTCATGGTCACCTCTGGCATTCCCCAATGATCCCTGCTTGACACCCCTTTCTTGTCTTGCTCATCCGCGTTCTGCCATCTGAGTGATGTAATCCACATAGAAAGTCTCAGCTTCCAACGTATGCTGATAGCACCCAGCTCCATGCTGCACCATCTCACTTGATCCATCCGTGTTTTAAGCGAGCAAACTTTTCTATGATATTTGGTCTTGGCGGTTAGCCTGTTGTGTAAATGTTTTTAATCTATTGTTATGGACAATCTTATGGTGTTGCCTTTTATTGCCCATGATCAATTATATTTATGTGGATGTGTGTATCTTTTTATACTTGGAATAATTTAGTCAATTTAAATAACCTAGCAGCAAACGTTTATATATTTTGAATGATAAAAATTAGTTTATTTCTCATGCATTTGCCTTGGAGGTTAATGAAAAGGTGATGTCTCACTCACCCACACTAAAAAACACACACAAACTAGATACAGTTGACTGTAAAATGGTAAATGTAAAAATGGAATTTAACTCCGCCCCTATTTTAGTGCAGGCCTGATGTTTTGTAGTCTAGTTGTTACTTCAGCTGAAGTGAATGTCTCAAAATTGCAGAGATTCCTCAGTATGATGGTTCCTCGAACTGATCTGACCAGATGTTTTCTCAGGTAAATATAAAGATGGAGCAGGTTAGAGGAGTGATGGAGGCTTAGTTTCTCTTTCAACATATTGTAGGTAGTTACTTTGCTGCTTAACTAACTGCAGCAGCCAGTTACTTTACCTGTCAATTCCTCGTTTTCTCTAGCAGGGAGCCAAGATGGCTGCTATATCCTGTGATCCCACATCAGTGCCGCGTCATGGCACCAAATAAGGGATTGTGGTAACTTAAGGGTCTAAAGTCTTCTCCCGCCTTTGTTTTTTTCCCGATGGTTAAAGCCTTTCGATGTGACGAGGCAAATTTGCATTTTTACAATGAAGGTGTCGATGGAGTTTTGCTTATTTCCTGGCAAAAACCACAGTGAGTCAATATCAGTAGAGGTAATTTTGACCTCTAAAGAGAAAAGATGCTTAAATCCACAAAAACTCTGGTGAGCTACTTTAAGTTCCAGTTTTATTTATTTTAAATTTAGTTTTTTTTAAATTCGGCTTTAAAGATTTATAATACCATCATGCAAGCACTTGTCATGACACTATTGTGCATCATAATCACTGACCAAAAATCACTCTTATTAATAGATGTGATAAAATCCTGAAGAAGCTCTAGCTGCTCCAAAGAGCCTTCACAGCAGAGCATGTTTGGAGAAGAAACATTTATTTGGTACTTAAGATGGTATGAATCAACAATTTCTGAGAAAACTACAAAACCATGTACATTTCTGTTTATACAGTCACTTGAATGATTTTACTTTTAGCTATTAATTGAAAATAGGCCTATTTTTGCAGGAAAGAGAAATTGAATGAGTTTCATATGATATAACTTAACTGCCAACTTGGGTGAGGTTTATGGTAATTGATAATAACCATTTGTAATTCAGTGAATCTATTGCAGAACAAGTTATCCTGTTTGTCAGCTGAATCTAATTGATCTTTAAGCTTACAAAGGGAGAAAACAAAAAAGTGAATGGAATAAATGACAAGACTGTTGTGACCTAGGTCTGTTTTAATTAAATATTTAAAAATAAAACATGGTTGGAATTCTCCCAAACCACCGCAGGTTTGTTTGATGCTGGACAAGGTGGGAGAATATGGCCATACATTAGGGGCTGGATTCTCCGATTGTGAGACAAATTGCTGACGCCGGGGTGGGAACAGTGGAGTTTTACGCCTGAACAAACAGCGCACAACCTCCACCGATCTTCAGTCTGGTGGGGGGGGGGGGGCTAGCAGGCACGCAGTCTCGAGCCCCCGGCTCCAGCTGCGGATACGGCCGGGGAATTGTCGGGTCCGTGGCTGTGCATGCGCAGGGTGCCGGCCTGCCAAATAGTGCCCCCTTTAGTCAGGCTCACCACCCTCCCACTAGTGCCCCCAGCACCTGCCAAAGCCCCCCCTGCCTGCGGATTGGCCCCCACCTGACTGTTGCGGCGCTGGACTCAGTCCGCAGCCGCCATGCCGAGTGTGACCCATGCTGTTGGGAACTCGACCCATCGGGGGCGGAGCAAAGGGGGACGGTCTCCGGTGACGTCCTGAGGTCATCCATAGGCGTGTTTTGGAGGGGGGCGTCGCATCGCAAAAGCGGCACCACCCCTGATTTTGCCGCCAACAAGGATTCTCCGGCCGATCGCCGAACGCAATTTCGGCATCGGAAACAAGCGAATCCCACCCCAGAACTCACCTAAACAATGCCTGGGACTGCCTCCAGAGTTCAGCATTGAGACTGCCTGCAACCCTGGACCCTGGACCATCACAGCAGTGGATGGGGAGAGCATCTGCAGGTGAACCTTCCAGATCGGGTGTCCTGGAAGGGGGTCCATTCCCCAGCCTCAGAATTTCTCCTGGAGATCCATCTTCATTTTTACGAGGTCCACCTTCTTTACGTAAGAACTAGGAACAGGAGTAGGCCATCTGGCCCCTCGAGCTTGCTCCGCCATTTAATGAGATCATGGCTGATCTTTGTGGACGCAGCTCCACTCTCCGGCCCGTACACCATAGCCCCGAATCCCTTTCTTCATTAGTAGGTCAGTCTTGTTGGACAGCTTTTCAATATGGCACCCGGACATAACCGCGAGCCTAGCGCCATCCAAGCCTGCCCCATCGCTGCTTGAAACACCCGAGTGCATAATTAATGAGGTCGAGGCTGGAATATATGGTGTGATTTCCTGTCAGCTACTGCAGCGGGGAAACTGCACATTCCCACCCCCGCCACGGCACTCAGTCTCAAAATGGGAGAATTCTGCCCCACATATCAATAAATATCTAACTGAATTATTCTTGCTCTCCCAAATGGTTGTGTGGGCAATTTAGTCCCTACAAAAGTTCCAGGTATGGGCGAGATTCTCCGACCCCCCTGCCGGGTCGGAGAATCGCCGGGGGCTGGCGTGAATCCCGCTTCTGCCAGTTGCCGAATTCTCCGGCACCGGAGATTCGGCGGGGGCGGGAATCGCGCCGCACCGGTTGGCGGTCCCCCCCCCCGCGATTCTCTGGCCCGGATGGGCCGAAGTCCCGCTGCTAGAATGCCTGTCCCGCCGGCGTGGATTAAACCACCTATCTTACCGGCGGGACAGGGCGGCGCGGGCGGGCTCCGGGATCCTAGGGGGGGTGGCGGCGAGGGTGATCTGGCCCCGGGGGGTGCCCCCACAGTGGCCTGGCCCGCGATCGGGGCCCACCGATCCACGGGCGGGCCTGTGCCGTGGGGGCACTCTTTTCCTTCCGCCTTCGCCACGGTCTCCACCACGGCGGAGGCGGAAGAGACTCCCTCCACAGTGCATGCGCGGGGATGCCGTGAGCGGCCGCTGATGCTCCCGTGCATGCGCCGCCCGGCAATGTCATTTCCGCGCCAGCTGGCGGGACACTTCCGCCAGCTGGCGGGGCGGAAATCAGTCCGGCGCGGGCCTAGCCCCCTCAAGGTTAGGGCTCAGCCCCCCAAGATGCGGAGGATTCCGCACCTTTGGGGCGGCGCGATGCCCGACTGATTTGCGCCGTTTTTGGCCCCAGTCGGCGGACATCGCGCCGATATCAGAGAATTTCGCCCATGATCTCTAATCCAGGCTAAGTTGAGTGCAAATTGGAGTGCCAATCGGCGATGTTAGCATTGGTACACTCTCCTTAGACTAGGGTTCTGGGACGCGATTCTCCGACCCCCCGCCGGGTCGGAGAACCGCCGGGGGCTGGCGTGAATCCCGCCCCCGCCGTGTCCCGAATTCTCCACCACTAGAGAATCGACGGGGGCGGGAATCGCGCGGCGCCAGTCGGCGGGCTCCCCCCGGCGATTCTCCAGCCCGCGATGGGCCGAAGTCTCGCCGCTGTCACCCCTCGCCAGCCGGCGTGGATTGAACCACCTACCGTACCGGCGGGAGCAGACGGCGCGGGCGGGCTCCGGGGTCCTGGGGGGGCGCGGGGCGATCTGGCCCCGGGGGGTGCCCCCACGGTGGCCTGGCCCGCGATCGGGGCCCACCGATCAGCGGGCGGACCTGTGCCGTGGGGGCACTCTTTTTCTTCCGCCTTCGCCATGGTCTCCACTATGGCGGAGGCGGAAGAGACCTCCTCCACTGCGCATGCACGGGGATGCCGTGAGCGGCCGTTGACGCTCCCGCGCATGCGTTGCCCGCCGAAGTCCTTTCGCCGCCGGCTGGCGTGGTGCCAAAGGCCTTTCCCGCCAGCCGGCGGGGCGGAATCACTCCGGCGCGGGCCTAGCCCCTCAAGGTAAGGGCTTGGCCCCTAAATGTGCAGAGAATTCCGCACCTTTGGGGCGGCGCAACGCCAGAGTGGTTCCCGCCACTCCATTACGCCGGATTCCCCCGCCCGCCGGGTAGGGGAGAATCCCGCCCCTGATTGCTAATCGGTGCTCCAAATGTTTGCACAATAATCGATGTGATCTGCCATATTATCCACCCATCTCTCCTGAATAACCTTGTCAACTCTCACTGTCGAGATTGACATATATTGAATGGCAGCCTTGGCATGATGTGGGAGAGCTCCCAGAACCCACGATTCATAATCCTATCCTGAATCTCTGCCTTCAGGAGATGTTAGAAAATCATCCTGTAAGATAACTGTAGGAATGGCACAGTGAATGAAAGTGTACCACAATCTTTAACTGAGTAGTCTACCATTCTGGCAATTTTGATGTGTTCATGATATAAGACCATAGGATTTTGGCGTATAAGTAAAATATTCACCCAGTTAGGAGATAAAGTAAGTGAATTCGCAAACCATATAGTAAAGTAATCCTCCTCCAAGTGCACTTCAGGAAGGAGAAACAATTGCATGAGCACATTAATAAAAATGTAAAAATAAAGCAATGTTTCAAGCTAGATTTCTTCACTTTACATATCGAGCCAATATGAACATTTATTCTATTTACAGTAGAAGTATTTAACTTTATGTTCAGCTGCATGATACAGTTTTTTATTTTATTTTATTTTAATTCATTTTTTCCAGTTAAGGGGCAATTTAGCATGGCCAATCCACCTACCTTGCACATCTTTGGTTTGTGGGTGCGAAACCCATGCAAACACGGGGAGAATGTGCAAACTCCACACGGACAATGACCCAGAGCCGGGATCGAACCTGGGACCTCAGCGCCATGAGGCAGTAATGCTAACCACTGTGCACCGTGCTGCCTGCTGCATGATACAGCTGCCTGCTTTGTTTCAACTGTTAGTCCCTTGAGGAACTTGTCTACAGTCAGTTTGTCATAACTTTCCCAGTACAGCAGCGTGGAAAATGCAGGTTTTCATTCAAAGCATTTTGGGCTATATTTAAATTTAATTGCTTTCTTATGCCAGTTAACTTGTGCTTGCTGAATTTTTCTTGGTGAATAACCCAGCCAGTCCGAATACGTATTGTGACTAACCGTGTATGATAAATCGTAGACTGCACAGTGTAGGGTATGTACTGGCTCAGTACTGAAATGGTTAGCTAATTCATGTAGCTAATTGATTTGGACCTCAGTGTTTAGTTATTTGATTAACTCGATAACCTTGAAAGCCCAGGATGCTTGTATGTTTACGTAAACCAGTGAAAGAAATTGATCTGCCAACATAATGGGTTTTATAGAATTGAAAGGGTTACAGTCATTGACCAATATGTATGGCCTTTTCTCTAAATTTGTTCTTCTTTTATGGCATCAATAAATGGGTATGGTATTAGCTCCTTTCAAGACCTTGCACTTCAGGGGGCCTCTGCCTTTCTCAAGAGTCCCTTTAATGGAATTGGAGGTATCTCCAGGGCTCGCTTGGCATTGCGATTGAAGGCCTTATTGGTCTGGTTTCTGTACTGGTTCAAGGACAGGGTAGGAGTTAATGTGCATAGGCACGCTCCTGCTTGCTTTTTGATTGGCAAGGTTAATGTTAAGAGGTACGAAACAGGCTGGAGTTTCTTCATTGAGCTCCTCTGATTTGATTAGATAACTCTCCTGCCTGATCCTCTTAACACAGCCTGTGGCCCTGGGACAGTCAAGTGATTATCACACTAAATTTGAAGCATTGTGCAGTGAATCTCAGACCCAAGGAAGGAGTTCACACATTATTGAATTGTGGATGAATGCTGACCATGGAGTGGGAGCACCATGAAATTAAGGGATGTGTTCTTCCATGGGAGCTGTGCAAATGTGTGTGTGTGTGTGTGTGTGTGACTGTGACCTTGGTGGAGTATGAAATGCATTAACCCTTTCAGTCACCCATCGACACTATTTGGGATGTGCTTTTGCCTTGCGTGTTTTTGCCTCTTTTTAAATAAAAAGTGCCAAACAAAAACGCCATTGCACAAGGCTCAAATCACAAAGCCGATTAACAGAACTAAGTTATCACCGAGACAAATGACTATAGTGGTTTATTGTTGCTGATATCCCTAATTTTCTTAGCTTGTAAGTCTTCTTCCGCAGAATCATCGTGCTCAGCAATAAACTGCACTTCATGTAAGGATTTCACTTGCCCAAAATATAATGCCTTTTCCAGTAACATTCCGCAAAATAAATCCTGGGGATATTGCATTATAATGTAAGGGTGTCATGTTATGCAAGTCCATCACCACTTTAACCTTTCTTACCCTTTCACTTACTTCACACTATTTTGTAACAATAAAAATTCAAAAATAAGTGTTACTTTTAAAAATAAACTGTAAATTATATTTCAAAGGTCTGGCAGTCAATTTAAAAGAATCATTGAATTGAGTGCTTCTGTTTCTCTGTTGTCACTTACAGCATCAGAACCACTCCATTAAGTTTACTACCATGTAACTCAGCCCTCTCGGATGCCTTCTGTATTTAATGCTGTGGAAGTCTTTCATTTTAAATGTTTATTTAAAGGTATTTGGGGAACTGTCATGTATGTTGGTTGCAGGTGACCTACCTGGCTCCTGATAATTCAACTACACAGACGTTTGCCATTACTAATCAAGTTTTGTTGGTCAGAATTAGAGTCACTAGCATGTAATTTTCATAATGCCTTTAACTTAGTGAAGCGTCCTGTTTCACAGGAGTTTTATCATTCAAGATTTAACACTGAGCCACAAAAGGATAGATGTTCTAAAGGTTGATCAAAGAGGAGCATCTTAAAAGAGGAGAGAGGCGTAAAGAAGGCTTTTTTGAATGTGGGGTATAGACAGCTGAAGGCAGAGCCTTTAGTGGAGGAGCAAAGGAAGTCCAAGATGTTCATGAGACCAGAATCAGAGAAGTACTGACTTCTCAAAGGGCTTTAGGGCCTCAGGAGTTTACAGAAAAAAGGAGCTGGTGAGGCCAAGGCGGGATCTGTTCATTTAAAATTTCAAGTTAGAACTGGAATTAGAAAACTCTTAATTTAAATAAACTATCGTTTATAAAGAATAAATATAAAAATGTGTTCAGTGGTGTTACAGTCTGTTTGAAATGGCATTCATAAACTGCTTGAACTTCACTGCCATGGTTTATGATGTCACCTGAACTGCTTCAACATTTTATCTCTGGTAATCCATTTAAGTGTTGAGTTAGTTAATCTTCTTCATCCGCACATATACTTATAAAGCACATTAAATCATGGTATTAAAAAATGTCCCTACAAGTTGGACGGCACATAAAGAGAAAAGGAACATATTATTTTATGTTAAACATCCTGTGTGCAGTGTGTTCCCAGAAGATGTTTTGTTGTCATGTTGAAGCTGTATTATTTGGAAAAAAAACAGAGGAGGCTCAAACAAATGTTTGAGGACACAATCCGGTGTTAAGGTTGTGAGATGAATGACAACATCGGTTAGATTTGAAGATGGCAAAGCACTTGAAGAAAGCTTGTAAGAATTAGTAGACCCGTACAGCAGGCATAAACTTTGGAATGACAAATGTGAACAATGCGAAAACCAAAGCGATGCATATCTCAAAATCTCCATGAAATATTCATATAATCATAACGGGGTAAGAACTAGAACAGGCGCAATAATTCAGATGGCAGATGCAACAAAGGAATATGACTAAGGACAACAATGGGAAAGCATCTGGTAAGAAGAGTCTATTCCTAAACTGAAAACTGCATAAGGAATTCAGGAAATGACTTGTAAAGAGCTTGATTTGGAATGTTTTGTATGGGTGTGAGACTTGGACCTTGGGGAAGGCGGAGACCAATTTGCTAAATAACTTGGAAATGTGGGTTTGCAGGGCAATGGAAAGGACCACTTGTACAGAAAAACAGTAATGACAGTGAAATGCTGTGGAGTGTGAACGATCAAAGGAATTTGCCAAATATAATTAAGAACAGACAAAAGTCTGGGTAGAGCATATCTTATAAGGAAACAGACCAGTAAGCGATGTTAAGGAGGGAGGATTTCAAGAAAAAAGAGGACGAGAATATCAATGCTGGATAGTTTGCAAATTGAAGGAAGTTATTGGCTAATTAGAAGACTTGCACAGGATAGAGAGACATGGAAAGATTAAGAGCCAAGGAACTGCCTTCATTCAGGCAGAGCACATGTGATGATGGCAGAAGGACGATCGTGCAAACTATCTACATAATTCAGTCAATGAGGTTCATTTTTTTTTCTTTTTTATATACATTTAAAGTACCCAATTATTCATGTTTTTTTTCCCAATTAAGGGGAAATTTAGAGTGGCCAATCCACCTAACCTGCACATCTTTGAGTTGTGGGTGTGAAACCCATGCAGACATGGGGAGAATGTGCAAACTCCACACGGCCAGTGACCCAGGGCCCGGATTCGAACCCGGGTCCTCAGCGCCGCAGTCCCAGTGCTATCCACTGCGCCACATGCCGCCCTCGAGGTTCATTAATAGAACAGGTGTTCCTACTTAAAAGCTGACCAGTATTCCACATCATGTCATTAAATACATTTGCCTTTTTATTTGTGATATTGCTGAAATGAGAGACATGCTATCGAAGGTTTTCATCTTGCAATCATCAGGACCGACACAAGAATACCAAATTTCAAAGGGAACAATAATTTATACTGCATGAAAAAGGGCGCTGAATGGTTGGCAATTAGACTCTGGGAGTGGCTTTGTCATTGGGGTGCACTAGGAACCAATTGTTCACTATGCTTTTGTTTAATTGAAGAAGATGCAATATCTGGATATATTCTTCTGTTTGCAGAGGAGAGGGCCCTACCAGTGAATATATATACTTTCTAGCAGGCGTAAATGAGCCACATTGCATTCTCAATTGATAATAAACTGGTTGTTATTGCAAATCTCAGCACACATGTGATTGTTCAGTAAGATTTGCCCAGTGGCAGAATCACATCTAATGTTATACACCCATGTGCTGAGTTTTGCAAGTCTGTGATTGAGTCTGGTCTGTACTCTGGCTGTTACAAACAGCCAAAGGGACATCCATTTTGATGAAATACACCGTTTTTTGGGATGTATGGCTCTCATACCTACCATCGCATCAGCACTGAAATTCATATACCACATTACTCACTTGTGTGTTGAGCAGAAATCTTTTTGGCTTGACGGCAGTAATAACAATAATCTTTATTAGTGTCACAAGTAGGTTTACATTAACACTGCAATGAAGTCACTGTGAAAATCCCCTAGTCGCCACACGTCGGTGCCTGTTCGGGTACACAGGGAGAATTCAGAATGTCCAATTCACCTAAAAAGCACATCTTTAGGGACTTGTGGGAGAAAATTGGAGCACCCAGAGGAAACCGCAGAAGAATGAAGAATACCACTCGTGTTTCTACTGCATAGTAGCAGTGTTAAATGACTAGCTAAATGTTTGAGCCACCTTACTCTTCCAGGGTAATTTGAGGAAGACTGGTGCAATCTATACTTCAAGGAACCGTCTTGTGAATCCTTGTTGGACACTTGTTTCCATTTAACTCCTGTTTCTTTGGCTATTATAATTCCTGCACCTGAGCATTGCTGGAGCTACACCCTTTAATTTAAAAAAAGCAGTATCAGGATGTGCTCTGACATCAGCGGTGAGAAGTCTTGACAGACTTCGCTAGCAACCTATCAACTCCATTGCAATCTAAGGGATAAGCAGATCAATGTGGATTGGTGCTTTTTAATCTGGACTGCCCTGCTGGGTGATGCTCTGTATGTTTGGTTTCAGTTTTGATTGGAACTGCAGAGCTAAACAGAATCCTTCAGAATCTCTCCCAGTAAGGGAGGAGTTTTCTCCCAAATCTTAGCTGGAACTTCCTTCAGGTAAACAGAGCGGTTAGTGAGCATTCAAAGCCTGAAGATAGAGCTAGGAAGGAGAGTGGGGGGACTTTCTGGATTCCCCTCTCATTAAAGTTACCAGACCACTCAAAGGTCCAGAAGTATCAGAAACTGAGCAGATCTGAAGTGCATCTTCCATGGGTAAGGCTCAGCTCACCACAAGTTGAAGCATGTCCCTAGAGTGGATCTGATGGCCTGAGTGGCCCAGCTTGAAGATCCAAACCACCCGTTGGTTTTTAACACCTTACATTTTCATAGAATTTACAGTGCAGAAGGAGGCCATTCGGCCCATCGAGTCTGCACCGGCTCTTGGAAAGAGCACCCTACCCAAGGTCAATACCTCCACCCTATCCCCATAACCCAGTAACCCCACCCAACACTAAGGGCAATTTTTGGACACTAAGGGCAATTTATCATGGCCAATCCACCTAACCTGCACATCTTTGGACTGTGGGAGGAAACCGGAGCACCCGGAGGAAACCCACGCACACACGGGGAGGATGTGCAGACTCCGCACAGACAGTGACCCAAGCCGGAATTGAACTCGGGACCCTGGAGCTGTGAAGCAATTGTGCTATCCACAATGCTACCGTGCTGCCCTTTTTGAAGAGATCGGCGCCTACATGGACCTCAACATCAACAATGAAGATCCACAAATCTCTCATATCTTTTAATCCCTGTTATTTTTTAACCTTTCCTACCCTCTCCATTGTGTGTCTGTCTTGTGGGTGGAGGTTGGGGCGGGGGTTAGGAATAATTAGATTAGCAGACCATTGTTCCATTCTTTCCAGTATATGTTCATCTTTTACTCTTGTTATAAATAAACAGTTTTGTTAATATTTTACTTACAAGGCTGGTGCCTGTAACTTGTGAGAGCGGTCAAAGTTCCCAGGAAAATACACAAATTACTGGTTAATTCACTTATGTTGGGATTCTAGGGTCTGTGGGAGCTGGAATTGACCGTGCATTCGCCCAAAGTGTCATAACAAAAACAACTAATTTAGGTTTATCAGCTGAGTTCACAATGTAGCTCACTTATACTTACTAGAAACTGCATATATTCAAATGCAGAGCCCTGTCCTCTGCAAACAGAAATAATTTGTCCAGGCATTCATTGTGCATTCTCCATGTGAACCCCTCAGAGCCAATTTTGCCATTTTTTTTATTTAAAAAAAGCTTGAAGTATACCTGTTCCCTCTTTCATTCTCCATTGCGTTGCCATGATCAATCATAGTTCACTTTCTAACCAATCAGCATCCTTTTCTCGTGTCGTATAAATTGATTTCCCTTTAAAATTTGGTAATCTTGTGTCCGTTCTGATGAGTGCAAGATGAAAAGCTTTGATAGCATGTCTCTTACTTCAGCAATACTGAGGTTCTGTACTGCCAAACGGCTATTTGTGATGTTAATTTCCAGAAGAGGCAGACCAATTTCTCCCTCGAGAGAATCATCCAGGGACAACAAGAGTATGACATACACCATGCGGTGTGACATTGACCCACTAAGACCAGGAAAGACTTTTGGGATTGGAACTCTATTGTTGGTTTGTCTCAAGTGGAATAACTGCAAAGGGGTTTACTGCAATACCTCTGTGTTTCTAAGCTCCAATAGGGTGAACTGGCTAGGATTTTCGCTCTTGACTACTATTCACTGGTAAGTGAATGCTCTTGAATGATGATTGAGGAATATGACTGGTCAAATAGTCTGTCCACCACACCTGCGGTCTAATTTTGCACTAAAGAGTATATACTTGGACCAGGTATCCCAGAACTGCTGAGACATCATATTCCAAAACGAGTCATCACTTGCAAATATAGAATATTGAGAAATATTTCAAAGTAATAAATGCAAAATCTCCAGAATGGTCAATGAAACAATTGGATGCGTTAGTGCTGGAGATTGTTTGGATCTACCTGGATGGATGGGCCGAGTGGCCTTACCTTATACACAGTTACCTTTGAAGAGAGGAGTAAAGAGGAAGAAGATTAAGTTGATAGAGCAGAGAGAGGGTGAGCTGGGGAGTGGTGCTTGAATCCTGGAACAGTATTGAAAGAACATGTGGGCACATAATATAAGAAATAGGAGCAGGAGTAGACCACACAGCCCCTCAAGCTTGCTCTGTCATTCAATTCAATTCTTCTGCTTCAACTCCACTTAGCTACCCGCTCCGCATATCCCTTGATTTTGTAAGACACCAAAAACCTGCCTTTCTCAATCTTGAATATATTCATCAATGGATCATCCACAGTACGCTTGAGTAAAGAATTCCAAAATGGCACAACCATCGTGAATGAAGACATTCTCATCCAGAGAATCGGTCTCTTAGCCTGAGATTGTTCCCTGTGTTCTAGATTCCCAGGCCAGGGGAAGTAACTGCTCAGTGTCTATCCTGTCAAATCCCTTCACAATTGTGGGTGTGATTTAATAGGGAAAAAACAGTCCCATTTTGGGCACATTTAGTTGGGTTTTTGGCACCGAGAACGACCCTGCTATCAAACGGGACTATTTTTTTCGGCCTTGGTGAGGAATGCCCCCGCCAAGGCCGAATTTACCTTAATTTCCTGCACTGACCAGCTCAACATGGCAGTATAGGAAGGGATCAGAGCGCCATTTTTAAATGCCAGCGCGATTTCTGGACCCCCTCCCCGCACTGCCTCTGGACACCCTTAATGCCCCAATTTACCTGTTAAGGGATCCTCGAATTCCCCCCCACCCCACCTCATAAGGCTAGAGCACCCTGAGCCCAATCCCTGGCAGTGCCAAACTGGACACCTTGGCACTGCCAGCCTGGCAGTGGCACCATGGCACTGCCAGGGTTCCCAGGTGGCAATGCCAAGATGCCCAGGTGGCAGCGGGAGTGCCAGGGTATCACTCTTCCCAGAACCTGACCAGCCAGAGTCCTCCGAAGGCCTGGGAGACTCCTGGTTTGTGTGGACCAGTGCTAAATGGCACCATGGCGAGGTTTCCCAGTCGGGGACTTTCGATCCCGAGCCTTGGGAGAATCTAACACAGACATATTTAAGTGAGCCTAACTGATCACTTAAATATGAAAATCTGGGTCCTGGCCACTAAAAGCAAGACCCAGATCATGACATCTTGCGAGGCATCATAGAGTCAGAGAGGTTTACAGCATGAAAACAGGCCCTTCAGCTCAACTTGTCCATGCCGCCCAATTTTTACTACTAAGGTAGTCCCAATTGCCCGCATTTGACCCATAACCCTCTATACCCAGCTTTCTCATATAACTGTCTAAATGCTTTTTAAAAGACAAAATTGTACCTGCCTGTACTACCGTTCCAGACACTCACCATCCTCTGTGTGAAAGAATTGCCCCACTGGACCCTTTTGAATCTCTCCCGCTGACCTTAAACCTATGCCCTCTATTTTAGACTCCTCTACCTTTGGGAAAAGCTGTTGACTATCTACCTTATCGATGCTCCTCATTATTTTATAGACCTGTATAAGATCACCCCTAAGCGTCCTACGCTCCAGGGAAAAAGTTCCGGTCTATCCAGCCTCTCCTTATAACTCAAACCATCATGTCCCGGTACCATCCTAGTGAATCTTTTCTGCACTCTTTCTAGTTTAATAATATCCTTTCTATAATAGGGTGACCAGAACTGTACATAGTATTCCAGGTGTGGCCTTACTAAAATCTTGTGCAACTTCAGCAAGACGTCCCAACTCCTGCATTCAATGTTCTGACCAATGAAATCCCGAGCATTGCAAATCCAAGGCTGTTCAATCAGGCCCTTGTATGTTTCAACAAGATAGCCTTCCATTCTTCTAAACTTTTGAGAGTATAGACCTAATTATCTCAGCCTCTCATCATTGGGGAATCTGCTCATTCCAGGAATCATTCTAGTGAATTTTTGTTGTTCCGCCTCCAGTGCCTCCTTCCTTAGAAATACACACATTGCTTCAGATATGGTCTCACCAAAGTCCTACCCAATTGTAGCAAGACTTATTCTTGTATTCCAATCCCCTTGGAGCAAAGTCCAACATGCAGTTTGCCTTCCTAAATTGCTTTCTGCGTTCCTTGCACAAATGTATCCAAGTATCTCTGGAACATAAATACATAGAAGTTTCATACCTTTTAAACAATATTTTGCTTTTCTACTCATACTACCAAAGTGAATAACCTCATACTTCACCACAGTATGTGCCACCCACAACCTTGTTACCCCACTCATTTAGCCTGTCTTTATCTCTTTGCAACCTCTTTGTGTCCTCCTCATAGCTTGCTTTCTCACTTAGCTTTATATTGTCAAGAACTTGAATACATTGTTCTGCATCTCTTCATCTAATTGATTAATATAGATTGTAAATAACTGAGGTCGCAGCACTGAGCCTCACTCCCCCCAGGTTTACCACTATGCATCATTATAAACCTTTTAATCTAATACTATCCTTAACTTATCATTCATGACAGGATCTATCTTGCTGTGTTTTTGTTTATTAATAGAATTAATTTTGGTCAACATTGTTCCTTTAAATTTAAATTTTTCCCACTGTCCATTTACTACCATGTCTTTTAGTCCATTTACCCAACCAACGGTAGCCAACTGTCCCTCGTACCTAAGAAATTCAGTTGGAAAATAAGAACATAGGACTTGGGCACAGGAGTAGCTTCACAATTCATTAAGATCATGGATGGTTTGGTTGTGGTCCCAAGAGAATTCCACCTAATAACAACAACCATTTGAGAGAAAAATGTTATCCTGTCTTAAACGGTAGACCACTGATTCTTAGACTATGTACCCTGGTTTTAGTCTCTCCCACAAGTGAAAGAATCCTCCTGCTACCCACCCTATCAAATCCTCTCAGGATCTTATATATTTCAATAAGATCACCTCTCATTCTTCTAAACTATAGGCCCAAACTATTCAACCTTTCCTCTTAAGTTAAGCCTCTCATCCAAAGAATGAGATAATTGAACCTTCTGAACTGATTCCAATTCAGTTGTATCTTTTTTCAAATAAGGAGACAAAAACAGTGCACAATACTCCAGATGTGGTCTCACCAAGGCCTTGGACAGCTGCAGCAAAAGGTTAAATTTAGGATACTTATTTTAGACTGGAGTATGTCACTCTTAAATTTAAGATGGAATTCAATTGGATTATTAGCACCTTTTATTATGAATTGAACCTTCCTTATTACAGAAATAATTCCTTATTACCCCCCCCCCCCCCACCCGCCCCCCATCTCCCCATTGGTTCCATAACGTATTGTTCCACCATTCTACAAACTCATCTTGCCAATTTGATTATGAAGATTAAAGTCCCCATGATTATCATATTGCCTTTGTTACAAGCTTCAGTTTTTATTGCTTGATGCACTGTCCAACTGGAAAAACTACTGTTGGGAAGCCCATAAACTACTCCCACCAGTATTTTCTGACTCTTGTTAGTCCTAATCTCCACCCATACTGATTCCACTTCATGAACCCAAATTGTTTCTGAAAACTGTCCTTAAGGCATGCTTCACTGCCAGGGCTACTGCTCCTCCTTTTACCTATTCTTTTTTCAAAATATTGTTTTTATCTGGATTATTTATCTGCAAACATTGGTCACCTGGTAACCATGACTCTGTTTGATACTGAGTTCAAACCAATTCCACATTTGTGCTACTAGTCATTTATCATATTAAAAATGCTCAATGTATTCAGATGAAGAACCTTTCATTTAATATTTTACTACTATGGGCAACACGGTGGTGCAGTTGGTTAGCCCTGCTGCCTCACAGCACCGAAGTCCCCGGCTCTGGGTCACTGTCCGTGTGGAGTTTGCACATTAGAACATAGAATATAGAACATTACCGCGCAGGACAGGCCCTTCGGCCCTCGATGTTGCGCCGACCTGTCAAACCACTCTAAAGCCCATCTACACTATTCTCTTATTGTCCATATGTCTATCCAATGACCATTTGAATGCCCTTAGTGTTGGCAAGTCCACTACTGTTGCAGGCAGGGCATTCCACGCCCTTACTACTCTCTGAGTAAAGAACCTACCTCTGACATCTGTCTTATATCTTTCTCCCCTCAATTTAAAGCTATGTCCCCTCATGCTAGACATCACCATCCGAGGAAAAAGGCTCTCACTGTCCACCCTACCCAATCCTCTGATCGTCATCTTGTATGCCTCAATTAAGTCACCTCTTAACCTTCTTCTCTCTAACGAAAACAGCCTCAAGTCCCTCAGCCTTTCCTCATAAGATCTTCCCTCCATACCAGGCAATATTCTGGTAAATCTCCTCTGCACTCTTTCCAATGCTTCCACATCTTTCCTGTAATGCGGCGACCAGAATTGCACGCAATACTCCAAATGCGGCAGCACCAGAGTTTTGTACAGCTGCAACATGACCTCATGGCTCCGAAACTCAATCCCTCTACCAATAAAAGCTAACACACTGTACGACTTCTTAACAACCCTCTCAACCTGGGTGGCAACTTTCCGGGATCTATGTACATGGACACCGAGATCTCTTTGCTCATCCACACTGCCAAGAATCTTACCATTAGCCCAGTACTCTGTCTTCCTGTTATTCCTTCCAAAATAAATCACCTCACACTTTTTTGCATTAAATTCCATTTGCCACCTCTCAGCCCAGCGCTGCAGCTTATCTATGTCCCTCTGTAACTTGTAACATCCTTCCGCACTATCCACAACTCCACCGACTTCAGTGTCATCTGCAAATTTACTCACCCATTCATCTACGCCCTCCTCCAGGTCATTTATAAAATTGACAAACAGCAGTGGCCCCAAAACAGATCCTTGTGGTACACCACTAGTAACTGGACTCCAGTCTGAACATTTCCCACCAACCACCAGCCTTTGTCTTCTTCCAGCTAGCCAATTTCTGATCCAAACTGCTAAATCACCCTGAATCCCATGCCTCCGTATTTTCTGCAGTAGCCTACCGTGGGGAAGCTTATCAAATGCTTTACTGAAATCCATATACCCCACATCAACTGCTTTACCCTCATCCACCTGTTTGGTCACCTTCTCAAAGAACTCTATAAGGTTTGTGAGTCACGACCTACCCTTCGCAAAACTGTGTTGACTATCTCTAGTCAAATTATTCCTTTCCAGGTGATTATACATCCTATCTTTTATAAATCTTTCCAAGATTTTGCCCACAACAGAAGTAAGGCTCACTGGTCTATAGTTACAGGGGTTGTCTCTACTCCCCTTCTTGAACAAGGGGACAACATTGGCTATCCTCCAGTCTTCTGGCACTATTCCTGTAGACAAAGATGACTTAAAGATCAAAGCCAAATGTTCAGCAATCTCCTCCCTAGCTTCCCAGAGAATCCTAGGATAAATCCCATCCGGCCCAGGTGACGTATCTATTTTCACACTTTCCAGAATTGCTAACACCTCCTCCTTATGAACCTCCAGCCCTTCTAGTCTAGTAGCCAGAATCTCAGTATTCTCCTCGACAACATTGCCTTTTTCCTGTGTGAATACTGATGAAAAGTATTCATTTAGCACCTCTCCTATCTCCTCGGACTCCAAGCACAACTTCCCCCTACTCTTACCCTAGTCATTCGTTTATTCCTGATATATCTATAGGAAGCTTTAGGGTTATCCGTGATCCTACCTGCCAAAGACTTCTCATGTCCCCTCCTGGCTCTTCTTAGCTCTCTCTTTAGGCCCTTCCTAGCTAACTTGTAACTCTCGAGCGCCGGAACTGAACCTTCATGTCTCATCTTTACATAAGCCTCCTTCTTCCTCTTGACAAGTGTTTCGACTGCTTTAGTAAATCACGGTTCCCTTGCTCGACCACTTCCTCCCTGCCTGACAGGTACATACTTATGAAGGACACGCAGTGGCTGTTCCTTGAACAAGCTCCACATTTCCATTGTGCCCATCCCCTGCAGTTTTCCTCTCCATCCGATGTATCCTAAGTCATGCCTCATCGCATCATAATTGCCTTTCCCCCAGATATAACTCTTGCCCTGCGGTATATACCTATCCCTTTCCATCACTAAAATAAACGTAATCGAAATGTGGTCACTATCACCAAAGTGCTCACCTACCTCCAAATCTAACACCTGTCCTCGTTCATTACCCAGTACCAAATCCAATATGGCCTCGCCTCTCATTGGCCTATCTATATACTGTGCCAGGAAACCCTCCTGCACACATTGGACAAAACCGGACCCATCTAAAGTACTCGAACTATAGTGTTTCCAGTCAATATTTGGAAAGTTAAAGTCCCCCATAACAACTACCCTGTTGCTTTCGCTCCTATCCAGAATCATCTTTGCAATCCTTTCCTCTACATCTCTGGAACTTTTCAGAGGCCTATAGAAAACAGGGTGACCTCTCCTTTCCTGTTTCTAACCTCAGCCCGTACTACCTCAGTAGACGAGTCCTCATCAAACGTCCTTTCTGTCACCGTAATATTGTCCCAGCTCTATCCATGTCTCCGATATGGCCACAACATCGAAGTCCCAGGCACCAACCCATGTCGCAAGTTCACCCCCCTTATTCCGGATGCTCCTGGCATTGAAGAAGACACACTTTAAACAACCTTCCTGCCTGCCGGCACACTCCTGCAACTTTGAAACCTTACTCATGACCTCACTACTCTCAACCTCCTGTATACTGGAGCTACAATTCAGGTTCCCAAGCCCCTGCTGAACTAGTTTAAACCCTCCCGAAGGACATTAGCAAATTTCCCCCCAGGATATTGGTACCCCTCTGGTCCAGGTGTAGACCATCCCGTTTGTAGAGGTCCCATCGACCCCAGAATGAGCCCCAATTATCCCGAAATCTGAAACCCTCCCTCCTGCACCATCCCTGTAGCCACATGTTCAACTCCTCTCTCTCTCTCCCTATTCCTCGTCTCGCTTTCACGTGGCACGGGTAACAACCCAGAGATAATAACTCTGTTTGTCCTAGATCTAAGTTTCCACCCTAGCTCCCTGAATTCCTGCCTTACATCCCTATCCCTTTTCCTACCTATGTCGTTGGCACCTATGTGGACCACGACTTGGGGCTGCTCCCCCTCCCCCTTAAGGATCCCGAAAACACGATCCGAGACATCACGCACCCTGGCACCTGGGAGGCAACACACCAACCGCGAGTCTCTCTTGTTCCCACAGAATCTCCTCCCTATCCCCCTAACTATGGAGTCTCCAATGACTAATGCTCTACTGCTCTCCCCCCTTCCCCTCTGAGCAACAAGGGCAGAATCTGTGCCAGAGACCTGTACCCCATGGCTTACCCCTGGTTATTCCCCCCCCCCCCCAACAGTATCCAAAGCGGTACACTTGTTATTAAGGGGAACAACCACAGGGGATCCCTGTACTGACTGATTCCTCCCAGCCCCTCTCACTGTCACCCATCTATCTTTATTCTTTGGAGTAACTACATCCCTGAAGCTTCTATCTATGACCACCTCTGCATAGCGAATGATCCGAAGTTGCTCCAGCTCCAGTTCCCTAACGTGGTTTCTGAGGAGCTGGTGATGGGTGCACTTCCCACAGATGAAATCAGCAGGGGCACTGACGGCATCCCTCACCTCAAACATTCTGCAGGAGGAACATTGCACTACCTTCCCTGCCATCCCATCTAGATAAAAAAGAAAAAGAAAGAAAGAGCTTACCTGTTATTCACTCTCCTTCTCGGCAAGCACTCACTCAGCAACCTCTGCGCCCCGCACGATAACATCTGTGGGAAACTAAAAGAAAAACTACTTACCAGTCACCAGCCAATCCCTTACCTGCAGGCTGTGACGTCACTTGACAACAGCTCCTCCACAAAGCGCCTTCAACTTAGGGTGAGCACACGGACGTATGCAAATTTCCCCTGCAACAGCCAATCAGCAGCTCCACTCTACTGCCCTCTGCTGGATGTTTGTCTTCACTTGAACAGCTAGGGTCTCTTGCTCAGGTACACCTTCAAGTTAGGGTGAGCACATGGATGTATGCAAATTTCCCCCGCAACAGCCAATCAACAGCTCCGCTCTACTGCCCTCTGCATTCTCCCCGTGTTTGCGTGGGTTTTGCCCCCACAACCCAGGATGCAATGATGGAACAGCTGCAGCCTGGAACTTTCACTAACAGGTACAAGGTGCTTGCTAACTGTGTGAATGAGAACAAGAATTGCAGGGTGCGTGGGAAAAGTGACCATTCCATTATGATGAAGACAGCCATTCAGGTGACGGGATTGAAAAGAAATGTGGAAGAACTATCGGACAATATAGTTGGGGGATAGCAGCCGGAACCCAAAATTCAGAGCTGCCGGTTCCGGCTGCTATCCCCCAACTATATTGTCCGATAGTTCTTCCACATTTCCTTTCATTCCTGAATCTGTGCCGTAGATTCTATATGAAAAGAAAATCTGGAATGCTCCATTGTCTATAATCTTATATCTAGGATCCAGTGGGTCACTAGCAGTATATTTACCAACTAAGCCATCAAGTAAACAAAGTCTGTTTAGTGTTAAATTTGCTTGATTTTATTTTCTAAATTATTTCCAGTATTGCGTTCATTTGTGTACCACGGTATCACAAACTGCATGTCAGTGCATCGTAAACTGAAATCCTTGCTTTAAAAAAAAAATACATGCACTTTTATTTTAATTAAGCAGATAGAATTGGCTGAGCTATCTGTCAGCTATTCATCGCTTTATCTTCTGATCCATCTATCATCTAATTTATTAATCTGCCATCCATCCTTTCATTTTAAAAGATTGTAAAATTTATTATTTTGCCAGTCTAAGGCTTCATAATAGAATATCCTTTATCTCGTGCCTTTCCTACATTATGACGAGGATTTCTTTGAACAATCAAATAGCAGAGATTTTGTGTAGAATTGTGCATGAGCACAAGCGCAAACCAATTTTTTAAAGGGAAGATTTGTTTTTAAAAGGACAGCGTAACGCATTCATTCCTGAAATATAATGAATCACCAGGAGGAGCAATAAACCAGTCAATGTTTGCAGATATTCCGATTAATACTGCTGCTCTTGTTCTTAACTGTTATCGTTTAGTTGTAAGTGAGCTTTGACCATGCTTTAAACTAATGGCAATATGCTCGTTCTTTCACAGTTGAAATACTAGGTTACATTATAGTTTTCAAAACTAATAGTAAATCAGTCGGTTCAAAGCACTCTCAAAGGTGGACCATGGTGTACAATGCACATCTGTATATAGGTTTCTATCGCCGGGGTCTTGCTGACATTGAAAGAAAGCACAACACTTAGAAACCAAGGTCTGTGGGCAACTTCCGACCCGGGGGGAGATTGAAAGAGATTGTGACAATACGGAAGGAGACCCGATAATTAATAGGGTGTTCTGATGCAACAGCAACAATAACAAAGTAGTATATACAGCAGGAATTATATTACTTCGTACTGCTGAAAATATTCAATAATTGAGTCATTTCCTGCTGATTTTCATGCTTTGCTTACCAGGCCTGTCCCCGAGTACAGGTGCCAAGGATTTACAAGCAACTGCCAATCAACAGACACTTACCACAAAAAATACCCTGCATGGAGAACCTGAAAATCAGCGCTAAAAGATGAGAACGGGGCTAAACATGAAATGAAATGAAATGAAAATCACTTATTGTCACAAGTAGGCTTCAAATGAAGTTACTGTGAAAAGCCCCCAGTTGCCACATTCCGGCGCCTGTTCGGGGAGGCTGGTACGGGAATCAAACCGTGCTGCTATCCTGCCTCGGTCTGCTTTAAAAGCCAGCGATTTAGCCCAGAGTGCTAAACCAGCCCCTAACTTCATCACTCCAACTTAGCAACCATTACAACCAAGCCTGACATCTTCAATCTATCCATGAACAATACCACAGAAATAGAGGGCAGGGACAAGAGAATGAGGGGGAAAGAGTCCTCAGAGGACCTGTTTTTGAAAGAGTGCTGTGGAATGAGTTTTCTGAAAAGGACTGTCATGTGACCAAGTTAATGAGCAAGATATTGTATCCAAGTAGCAGATTATTTTTCTTTGCATGTGATTCTACTTTCTTTGAGTTCTTCCTTCCCTGAACGTGATATCCCCCTCTTGAGCTCTGTTCTACAAGAAGCCAGCAGGTGCCTGTACCTTACCAAGAGACACTTTATCTGTGTGAAGCCAAATACTGACTCATGGGTCACTCAACCATGGGGAACAGGAAATACAGTCAGTTGCACAGTCATTTAGATGACTTAGTGACTAAATGTATTACATCACTTACGCTTCATTCAGCAACAAGAGGGGTTAATTTCATTTAACTTAATTTTTAAAAACATTTTTGGTGGCATTACAATAACGGAATTTAGTTCATTTATGATACGAGGTGTAGATGTTGTACATCTTCACTGGAAACCAAAACTCTCTTTAGAACATAGAACAATACAGCGCAGTACAGGCCCTTCGGCCCACGATGTTGCACCGAAACAAAAGCCATCTAACCTACACTATGCCATTATCATCCATATGTTTATCCAATAAACTTTTAAATGCCCTCAATGTTGGCGAGTTCACTACTGTAGCAGGTAGGGCATTCCACAGCCTCACTACTCTTTGCGTAAAGAACCTACCTCTGACCTCTGTCCTATATCTATTACCCCTCTTTGTTAGCATAACAGTTCTGTAATGTATTCCTAGACTTCCGTTACTGTATATTTAATTGGCAGATTAGTTTCTGTCATATAAGAAATGCTTTGTGATTTATGATTCTTACATCTTAAGACTTATTTACTCTTTGGGGTCTAGACTGCAATACTTCTGTCACATGTGAAAGTGTTTTTTGATGTCTGACAGTATTTTTATTGAGCTGCTCTTAAGCATCCTTTTATCCTTCCATTTAACCACTATTAAATGTTTACAGAGGAGTGGAAGCTTTAGATGACTCCACTTCACAAAGTGTTTTACAATTGAGCAGCGACTTGCATAAGCAGCTACGTGGGTGGATCGCTGTCTCGATTTGCGAGGAGCAGAGTGGCTGGAGCACTCTCATGATCCATGGGGAGCAGTGCGAGGTGAGCATTGTCTCAGTCTGTGGGGAGCTGTATGGAGCGAGCACTGGGTCACGGTCATAGAATCATACAATCGTTACAGCACAGAAGGAGGCCATTCAGCCCATCTTGCACATGCGGACTCTCAGCAAGAGCAGTTCACCCAGTCCCATTATCCACCTCTGCCCCATACCGCTGCAAATGTTTTGTCTTCAGATAATTACCTAATTCTCTTTTGAAACCCTCGACTGAATTTGCCTCCGCCACACTCCCTGGCATTTCAGAATCTAACCACTCGCTGAGTTAAAAAAACGTTTTTCCTCTTGGCCTGTGGCTGTGTTGTCAATCACCTTAAATTAGTGTTCTCTCGTTCTTGATCCTTCTAATAAACGAGACATTTTTTCCATATGTTCGAATACAACCTTTATGATTTTGAATGCCAGTATCAAATCTTTTAATCTTCATTTCTGCAAGGGGATTAGCCCCCGTTTCACCAATCTATCCACGTAACTGACATTTCTCTTTTTTAAAAACAAAAGTACCCAATTTTCCTATTAAGGGGCAATTTTTTAGTGTGGACAATCCACCAATCCTGCACATCATTAGGTTGTGGGGTGAGACCCACGCAGACACATGGACAATGTGCAAACTCCACACGGACAATGACCTGGCCGATATCGAAGCCGGGTCCTTGGCGCCATGAGGCAGCAGTGCTAACCTCTGATGATACGAATAATCTTTATTAGTGTCACGAGTAGGCTTACATTAACACTGTCTCAGTCTGTGAGGAGCAGTGAAGCGGAGCGCTGTCTCTCAGTCCATGGGGAGCACTATCCCTCAATCTCCGGGAGCAGTGTGGGGGGAGCACTGTCTCTGGGGAGCAGTGTGGGAGGAGCACGGTCTCTCAGCCTGTGGGGGTTATTGTGGAAGAAGCACTGTCTCTCAGTCTATGGGGAGCAGTGTGGATGGAGCACAGTCTCTCAGTCTGTGAGGGTTAGTGTGGGAGAAGCGCTGTCTCTCAGTCTGTGGGAGGCAGTGTGGATGGAGCACTGTCTCTCAGTCTGTGTGGAGCAGTGTGGATGGAGCACTGACTCTCAGTCTGTAGGGAGCAGTGTGGACGGAGCAGTCCCTCTGTGAGAGTTAGTGTGTGAGAAGGACTGTCTCTCAGTCTGTGGGAAGCACTGTGGATGGAGCACTGTCTCTCAGTCTGTGAGGGTTAGTGTGGGAGAAGTGCTGTCTCTCAGTCTGTGGGAGGCAGTGTGGATGGAGCACTGTCTCTCAGTCTGTGTGGAGCAGTGCGGATGGAGCACTGTCTCTCGGTCTGTGAGGGTTAGTGTGAGAGAAGCACAGTCTCTCGGTCTGTGAGGGTTAGTGTGGGAGAAGCACAGTCTCTCGGTCTGTGAGGGTTAGTGTGGGAGAAGCACTGTCTCTCAGTCTGTGGGAAGCAGTGTGGATGGAGCACTGTCTCTCAGTCTGTGTGGAGCAGTGTGGATGGAGCAGTCTCTCAGTCTGTGTGGAGCAGTGTGGATGGAGCAGTCTTTCAGTCTGGGGAGCAGTGTGGATGGAGCACTGTCTCTCAGTCTGTGTGGAGCAGTGTGGATGGAGCACTGTCTCAGTCTGTGGGAAGCAGTGTGGGAGTAGCACTGTCTCTCAGTCTGTGTGGAGCAGTGTGGATGAAGCACTGTCTCTCTGTCTGTGAGGGTTAGTGTGGGAGTAGCACTGTCCCTCAGTCTGTGTGGAGCAGTGTGGATGGAGCACTGTCTCTCAGTCTGTGTGGAACAGTGTGGATGGAGCACTGTCTCTCATTCTGTGTGGAGCAGTGTGGATGGAGCACTGTCTGTCAGTCTGTGTGGAGCACTGTCTCACAGTGTGGGGTAGCACTGTCTCGCAGTGTGATGGGAGCATGGTCACCGTGTAGGGGAGCACTGACTCGCAGTGTGGGGAGCACGGTCTCGCAGCGTGGGGTGCACTGTCTCGCAGTGTGGTGGGAGTACTGACTCGCAGAGTGGGGGGAGTACTGTCGCGCAGTGTGGGTAGCACTGTCTCGCAGTGTGGGGAGCACTGTCTCGCAGTGTGTGGGGCGCATGGTCACTGTGTAGGGGGAGCACTGTCGCGCAGTGTAGTGGGAGTACTGTCGCGCCGTGTGGTGGGAGTACTGTCGCGCACTGTGGGAGCACTGTCTCGCAGTGTGGTGGGAGTACTGTCGCGCAGTGTTGGGAGCACTGTCTCGCAGTGTGGTGGGATTACTGTCGCGCAGTGTGGGGAGCACTGTCTCGCAGTGTGGGAGAGCACTGTCTCGCAGTGTGGGGGAGCACTGTCTCGCAGTGTGGGGAGCACTGTCTCGCAGTGTGGGGGAGCACTGTCTCGCAGTGTGGGGGAGCACTGTCTCGCAGTGTGGTGGGAGTACTGTCTCGCAGTGTGGTGGGAGTATTGTCTCGCAGTGTGGGTGGAGCACTGTCTCACAGTGTGGGGGAGCACTGTCTCGAAGTGTGGGGGAGCACTGTCTCGCAGTGTGGGGGGGCACTGTCTCGCAGTGTGGGGAGCACTGTCTCGCAGTGTGGTGGGAGTACTGTCTCGCAGTGTGGTGGGAGAACTGTCGCGCAGTGTGGGGGGAGCACTGTCTCGCAGTGTGGGTGGAGCACTGTCTCGCAGTGTGGGTGGAGCACTGTCTCGCAGTGTGGGTGGAGCACTGTCTCGCAGTGTGGCGGAGCACTGTCTCGCAGTGTTGTGGGAGTTCTGTCTCGCACTGTGGGGCGAACATGGTCACCGTGTAGGGGGAGTACTGTCTCGCAGTGTGGGGGGAGCACTGTCTCAGTGTGGGGGAGCACTGTCTTGCAGTGTGGGTGGAGCATGTTCACCGTGTACGGGGAGCACTGTCGCGCAGGGTGGTGGGAGTACTGTCGCGTAGTGTGGTGGGAGTACTGTCGCGCAGTGTGGTGGGAGTACTGTCTCGCAGTGTGGTGGGAGTACTGTCTCGCAGTGTGGTTGGAGTACTGTCTCGCAGTGTGGTGGAAGTACTGTCTCGCAGTGTGGTGGGAGTACTGTCTCGCAGTGTGGAGGGAGTACTGTCTCGCAGTGTGGGGGCAGCACGGTCGCCGTGTAGGGGAGCACTGCCTCGCAGTGTGGGGGGTTAGTGTGGGAGAAACACTGTCTCTCAGTCTGTGCGGAGCAGTGTGGATGGAGCCCTGTCTCTCAGTCTGTGTGGAGCAGTGTGGATGGAGCACTGTTTCTCAGTCTGTGTGGAGCAGTGTGGATGGAGCACTGTCTCTCAGTCTGTGTGGAGCAGTGTGGATGGAGCACTGTCTTTCAGTCTGTGGGGAGCAGTGTGATGGAGCACTGTCTCTCAGTCTGTGTGGAGCAGTGTGGATGGAGCACTGTCTCTCAGTCTGTGTGGAGCAGTGTGGATGGAGCACTGTCTTTCAGTCTGTGGGAAGCAGTGTGGATGGAGCACTGTCTCTCAGTCCGTGGGGAACAGTTTGGGGGGAGCACTGTTTCACGGTCTCTGGGAGCAGTGTGGGGGAGCACTGTCTCGCAGTGTGTGGGGCGCATGGTCACTGTGTAGGGGGAGCACTGTCGCGCAGTGTAGTGGGAGTACTGTCGCGCCGTGCGGTGGGAGTACTGTCGCGCACTGTGGGAGCACTGTCTCGCAGTGTGGTGGGAGTACTGTCGCGCAGTGTTGTGAGCACTGTCTCGCAGTGTGGTGGGATTACTGTCGCGCAGTGTGGGGAGCACTGTCTCGCAGTGTGGTGGGAGTACTGTCTCGCAGTGTGGTGGGAGAACTGTCGCGCAGTGTGGGGGGAGCACTGTCTCGCAGTGTGGGTGGAGCACTGTCTCGCAGTGTAGGTGGAGCACTGTCTCGCAGTGTGGGTGGAGCACTGTCTCGCAGTGTGGGTGGAGCACTGTCTCGCAGTGTGGCGGAGCACTGTCTCGCAGTGTTGTGGGAGTTCTGTCTCGCAGTGTGGGGCGAACATGGTCACCGTGTAGGGGGAGTACTGTCTCGCAGTGTGGGGGGAGCACTGTCTCAGTGTGGGGGAGCACTGTCTTGCAGTGTGGGTGGAGCATGTTCACCGTGTACGGGGAGCACTGTCGCGCAGGGTGGTGGGAGTACTGTCGCGTAGTGTGGTGGGAGTACTGTCGCGCAGTGTGGTGGGAGTACTGTCTCGCAGTGTGGTGGGAGTACTGTCTCGCAGTGTGGTTGGAGTACTGTCTCGCAGTGTGGTGGAAGTACTGTCTCGCAGTGTGGTGGGAGTACTGTCTCGCAGTGTGGTGGGAGTACTGTCTCGCAGTGTGGGGGCAGCACGGTCGCCGTGTAGGGGAGCACTGCCTCGCAGTGTGGGGGGTTAGTGTGGGAGAAACACTGTCTCTCAGTCTGTGCGGAGCAGTGTGGATGGAGCCCTGTCTCTCAGTCTGTGTGGAGCAGTGTGGATGGAGCACTGTTTCTCAGTCTGTGTGGAGCAGTGTGGATGGAGCACTGTCTCTCAGTCTGTGTGGAGCAGTGTGGATGGAGCACTGTCTTTCAGTCTGTGGGGAGCAGTGTGATGGAGCACTGTCTCTCAGTCTGTGTGGAGCAGTGTGGATGGAGCACTGTCTCTCAGTCTGTGTGGAGCAGTGTGGATGGAGCACTGTCTTTCAGTCTGTGGGAAGCAGTGTGGATGGAGCACTGTCTCTCAGTCCGTGGGGAACAGTTTGGGGGGAGCACTGTTTCACGGTCTCTGGGAGCAGTGTGGGGGAGCACTGTCTCGCAGTGTGTGGGGCGCATGGTCACTGTGTAGGGGGAGCACTGTCGCGCAGTGTAGTGGGAGTACTGTCGCGCCGTGCGGTGGGAGTACTGTCGCGCACTGTGGGAGCACTGTCTCGCAGTGTGGTGGGAGTACTGTCGCGCAGTGTTGTGAGCACTGTCTCGCAGTGTGGTGGGATTACTGTCGCGCAGTGTGGGGAGCACTGTCTCGCAGTGTGGGAGAGCACTGTCTCGCAGTGTGGGGGAGCACTGTCTCGCAGTGTGGGGAGCACTGTCTCGCAGTGTGGGGGAGCACTGTCTCGCAGTGTGGGGGGCACTGTCTCGCAGTGTGGTGGGAGTACTGTCTCGCAGTGTGGTGGGAGTATTGTCTCGCAGTGTGGGTGGAGCACTGTCTCGAAGTGTGGGGGAGCACTGTCTCGCAGTGTGGGGGGGCACTGTCTCGCAGTGTGGGGGAGCACTGTCTCGCAGTGTGGTGGGAGTACTGTCTCGCAGTGTGGTGGGAGAACTGTCGCGCAGTGTGGTGGGAGCACTGTCTCGCAGTGTGGTGGGAGCACTGTCTCGCAGTGTGGGTGGAGCACTGTCTCGCAGTGTGGGTGGAGCACTGTCTCGCAGTGTGGCGGAGCACTGTCTCGCAGTGTTGTGGGAGTTCTGTCTCGCAGTGTGGGGCGAACATGGTCACCGTGTAGGGGGAGTACTGTCTCGCAGTGTGGGGGGAGCACTGTCTCAGTGTGGGGGAGCACTGTCTTGCAGTGTGGGTGGAGCATGTTCACCGTGTACGGGGAGCACTGTCGCGCAGGGTGGTGGGAGTACTGTCGCGTAGTGTGGTGGGAGTACTGTCGCGCAGTGTGGTGGGAGTACTGTCTCGCAGTGTGGTGGGAGTACTGTCGCGCAGTGTGGTGGGAGTACTGTCTCGCAGTGTGGTGGGAGTACTGTCTCGCAGTGTGGTTGGAGTACTGTCTCGCAGTGTGGTGGAAGTACTGTCTCGCAGTGTGGTGGGAGTACTGTCTCGCAGTGTGGTGGGAGTACTGTCTCGCAGTGTGGGGGCAGCACGGTCGCCGTGTAGGGGAGCACTGCCTCGCAGTGTGGGGGGTTAGTGTGGGAGAAACACTGTCTCTCAGTCTGTGCGGAGCAGTGTGGATGGAGCCCTGTCTCTCAGTCTGTGTGGAGCAGTGTGGATGGAGCACTGTTTCTCAGTCTGTGTGGAGCAGTGTGGATGGAGCACTGTCTCTCAGTCTGTGTGGAGCAGTGTGGATGGAGCACTGTCTTTCAGTCTGTGGGGAGCAGTGTGATGGAGCACTGTCTCTCAGTCTGTGTGGAGCAGTGTGGATGGAGCACTGTCTCTCAGTCCGTGGGGAACAGTTTGGGGGGAGCACTGTTTCACGGTCTCTGGGAGCAGTGTGGGGGAGCACTGTCTCGCAGTGTGGGGGAGCACTGTCTCGCAGTGTGGGGGAGCACTGTCTCACAGTGTGGGGGGAGCATGGTCACCGTGTAGGGGGAGCACTGTCTTGCAGTGTGGGGTGCACTGTCTCGCAGTGTCGTGGGAGTACTGTCTCGCAGAGTGGGGGGAGCACTGTCTCGCAGTGTGGGGGGAGCATGGTCACCGTGTAGGGGGAGCACTGTCGCGCAGTGTAGTGGGAGTACTGTCGCGTAGTGCGGTGGGAGTACTGTCTCGCAGTATGGGGAGTACTGTCGCGCAGTGTGGGGGAGCACTGTCTCGCAGTGTGGTGGGAGCACTGTCTCGCAGTGTGGGTGGAGCACTGTCTCGCAGTGTGGGTGGAGCACTGTCTCGCAGTGTGGCGGAGCACTGTCTCGCATTGTTGTGGGAGTTCTGTCTTGCAGTGTGGGGCGAACATGGTCATCGTGTAGGGGGAGTACTGTCTCGCAGTGTTCTGGGAGCACTGTCTCGCAGTGTGGGGGAGCACTGTCTCACAGTGTGGCGGGAGCACTGTCTTGCAGTGTGGGTGGAGCATGTTCACCGTGTACGGGGAGCACTGTCGCGCAGGGTGGTGGGAGTACTGTCGCGTAGTGTGGTGGGAGTACTGTCGGCAGAGTGGTGGGAGTACTGTCTCGCAGTGTGGTGGGAGTACTGTCTCGCAGTGTGGTGGGAGTACTGTCTCGCAGTGTGGTGGGAGTACTGTCTCGCACTGTGGGGGCAGCACGGTCGCCGTGTAGGGGAGCACTGTCTCGCAGTGTGGTGGGAGCACTGTCTCGCAGTGTGGGGGGTGCACTGTCTCACAGTCTGTGTGGAGCAGTGTGGACGGAGCACTGTCTCTCAGGCTGAGAGGGGTTAGTGTGGGAGAAACACTGTCTCTCAGTCTGTGGGAAGCAGTGTGGATGGAGCACAGTCTCTCAGTCTGTGAGGGTTAGTGTGGGAGGAGCACTGTCTCTCAGTCTGTGCGGAGCAGTGTGGATGGAGCACTGTCTCTCAGTCTGTGTGGAGCATTGTGGATGGAGCACTGTCTCTCAGTCTGTGTGGAGCAGTGTGGATGGAGCACTGTTTCTCAGTCTGTGTGGAGCAGTGTGGATGGAGCACTGTCTCTCAGTCTGTGTGGAGCAGTGTGGATGGAGCACTGTCTCTCAGTCTGTGTGGAGCATTGTGGAGCGAGCACGTTCTTTCAGTCTGTGGGGAGCAGTGTGATGGAGCACTGTCTCTCAGTCTGTGTGGAGCAGTGTGGATGGAGCACAGTCTCTCAGTCTGTGAGGGTTAGTGTGGGAGAAGCACTGTCTCTCAGTCTGTGTGGAGCAGTGTGGATGGAGCACTGTCTTTCAGTCTGTGGGAAGCAGTGTGGATGGAGCACTGTCTCTCAGTTTGGGGGGAGCACTGTTTCACGGTCTCTGGGAGCAGTGTGGGGAGCACTGTCTCGCAGTGTGGGGGAGCACTGTCTCACAGTGTGGGGGAGCATGGTCACCGTGTAGTGGGAGCACTGTCTTGCAGTGTGGGGTGCACTGTCTCGCAGTGTGGTGGGAGTACTGTCTCGCAGAGTGGGGGAGCACTGTCTCGCAGTGTGGGGGAGCACTGTCTCGCAGTGTGGGGGGAGCATGGTCACCGTGTCGGGGAGCACTGTCGCGCAGTGTAGTGGGAGTACTGTCGCGCAGTGTGGGGGAGCACTGTCTCGCAGTGTGGTGGGAGCACTGTCTCGCAGTATGGGGGAGCACTGTCTCGCAGTGTTGTGGGAGTTCTGTCTCGCAGTGTGGGGCGAACAGGGTCACCGTGTAGGGGGAGTACTGTATCGCAGTGTGGGGGGAGCACTGTCTCACAGTGTGTGGAGAGCAGTGACTCACAGTGTGGGGGAGCACTGTCTTGCAGTGTGAGTGGAGCATGTTCACAGTGTACGGGGAGCACTGTCGCGCAGGGTGGTGGGAGTACTGTCTCGCAGTGTGGTGGGAGTACTGTCGCGTAGTGTGGTGGGAGTACTGTCTCGCAGTGTGGTGGGAGTACTGTCTCGCAGTGTGGTGGGAGTACTGTCGCGCAGGGTGGTGGGAGTACTGTCTCGCAGTGTGGTGGGAGTACTGTCGCGTAGTGTGGTGGGAGTACTGTCTCGCAGTGTGGTGGGAGTACTGTCTCGCAGTGTGGTGGGAGCACTGTCTCGCAGTGTGGTGGGAGTACTGTCGCGCAGGGTGGTGGGAGTACTGACTCGCAGTGTGGTGGGAGTACTGTCGCGCAGTGTGGTGGGAGTACTGTCTCGCAGTGTGGTGGGAGTACTGTCTCGCAGTGTGGTGGGAGTACTGTCGCGTAGTGTGGTGGGAGTACTGTCTCGCAGTGTGGTGGGAGTACTGTCTCGCAGTGTGGTGGCAGTACTGTGTCGCAGTGTGGTGGGAGTACTGTCGCGGAGTGTGGTGAGAGTACTGTCTCGCAGTGTGGTGGGAGTACTGTCTCGCAGTGTGGGGGCAGCACGGTCGCCGTGTAGGGGGAGCACTGCCTCGCAATGTGGGATGCACTGTCTCGCAGTGTGGGGGGAGCATGGTCACCGTGTAGGGGGAGCACTGTCGCGCAGTGTAGTGGGAGTACTGTCGCGCAGTGTGGTGGGAGTACTGTCGCGCAGTGTGGGAGCACTGTCACGCAGTGTGGTGGGAGTACTGTTGCGCAGTGTTGGGAGTACTGTTGCGCAGTGTTGGGAGCACTGACTCGCAGTGTGGTGGGAGCACTGTCTCGCAGTGTGGGGAGCACTGTCTCGCAGTGTGGGGAGCACTGTCTCGCAGTGTGGGGGAGCACTGTCTCGCAGTGTGGGGAGCACTGTCTCGCAGTGTGGGGAAGCACTGTCTCCCAGTGTGGGAGCACTGTCTCGCAGTGTGGGGGAGCACTGTCTCGCAGTGTGGGAGCACTGTCTCGCAGTGTGGGGGAGCACTGTCTTGCAGTGTGGGGTGCACTGTCTCGCAGTGTGGTGGGAGTACTGTCTCGCAGAGTGGGGGGAGTACTGTCGCGCAGTGTGGGGGGAAGCACTGTCTTGCAGTGTGGGGAGCACTGTCTCGCAGTGTGGGGGGAGCATGGTCACCGTGTAGGGGGAGCACTGTCTCGCAGTGTGGTGGGAGTACTGTCGCGCAGTGTGGGGAGCACTGTCTCGCTGTGTGGGGGAGCACTGTCTCGCTGTGTGGGGGAGCACTGTCTCGCAGTGTGGTGGGAGTACTGTCGCGCAGTGTTGGGTGCACTGTCTCGCAGTGTGGTGGGAATACTGTCGCGCAGTGTGGGGAGCACTGTCTCGCAGTGTGGGGGAGCACTGTCTCGCAGTGTGGGGAGCACTGTCTCGCAGTGTGGGAGCACTGTCTCGCAGTGTGGGAGAGCACTGTCTCGCAGTCTGGGGGAGCACTGTCTCGCAGTCTGGGGGAGCACTGTCTCGCAGTGTGGGGGAGCACTGTCTCGCAGTGTGGGGAGCACTGTCTCGCAGTGTGAGGGAGCACTGTCTCGCAGTGTGGTGGGAGTACTGTCTCGCAGTTAGGTGGGAGTACTGTCGCGCAGTGTGAGGGGAGCTCTGTCTCGCAGTGTGGTGGGAGAACTGTCTCGCAGTGCGGGTGGAGCACTGTCTCGCAGTGTGGGTGGAGAACTGTCTCGCAGTGTGGTGGAGCACTGTATCGCAGTGTGGTGGGAGCACTGTCTCGCAGTGTGGGGGGAGCACTGTCTCACAGTGTGGGGAGAGCAGTGTCTCACAGTGTGGGGGGAGCACTGTCTTGCAGTGTGAGTGGAGCATGTTCACAGTGTACGGGGAGCACTGTCGTGCAGGGTGGTGGGAGTACTGTCGCGTAGTGTGGTGGGAGTACTGTCTCGCAGTGTGGTGGCAGTACTGTGTCGCAGTGTGGTGGGAGTACTGTCGCGGAGTGTGGTGAGAGTACTGTCTCGCAGTGTGGTGGGAGTACTGTCGCGCAATGTGGTGGCAGTACTGTGTCGCAGTGTGGTGGGAGTACTGTCGCGGAGTGTGGTGAGAGTATTGTCTCGCAGTGTGGTGGGAGTACTGTCGCGCAGTGTGGTGGGAGTACTGTCGCGCAGTGTGGTGGGAGTACTATCTCGCAGTGTGGTGAGAGTACTGTCTTGCAGTGTGGTGGGTGTACTGTCTCGCAGTGTGGTGGGAGTACTGTCTCGCAGTGTGGGGGCAGCACGGTCGCCGTGTAGGGGAGCACTGTCTCGCAGTGTGGGGGCAGCACGGTCGCCGTGTAGGGGAGCACTGTCTCGCAGTGTGGTGGGAGCACTGTCTCGCAGTGTGGGTGGAGCACTGTCTCACAGTCTGTGTGGAGCAGTGTGGATGGAGCACTGTCTCTCAGTCTGTGAGGGGTTAGTGTGGGAGAAACACTGTCTCTCAGTCTGTGGGAAGCAGTGTGGATGGAGCACAGTCTCTCAGTCTGTGCGGAGCAGTGTGGATTTAGCACTGTCTCTCAGTCTGTGTGGAGCAGTGTGGATGGAGCACTGTTTCTCAGTCTGTGTGGAGCAGTGTGGATGGAGCACTGTCTCTCAGTCTGTGTGGAGCAGTGTGGATGGAGCACTGTTTCTCAGTCTGTGTGGAGCAGTGTGGATTTAGCCCTGTCTCTCAGTCTGTGTGGAGCAGTGTGGATGGAGCACTGTTTCTCAGTCTGTGTGGAGCAGTGTGGATGGAGCACTGTCTCTCAGTCGTGTGGAGCAGTGTGGATGGAGCACTGTCTTTCAGTCTGTGGGAAGCAGTGTGGATGGAGCACTGTCTCTCAGTCCGTGAGGAACAGTTTGTGGGGAGCACTGTTTAACGGTCTCTGGGAGCAGTGTGGGGAGTACTGTCTCGCAGTGTGGGGCGAGCACTGTCTCACAGTGTGGGGGGAGCATGGTCACCGTGTAGGGGGAGCACTGCCTCGCAATGTGGGATGCACTGTCTCGCAGTGTGGGGGGAGCATGGTCACCGTGTAGGGGGAGCACTGTCGCGCAGTGTAGTGGGAGTACTGTTGCGCAGTGTGGTGGGAGTACTGTCGCGCAGTGTGTGAGCACTGTCACGCAGTGTGGTGGGAGTACTGTTGCGCAGTGTTGGGAGCACTGTCTCGCAGTGTGGTGGGAGCACTGTCTCGCAGTATGGGGAGCACTGTCTCGCAGTGTGGGGAGCACTGTCTCGCAGTGTGGTGGGAGTACTGTCGCGCAGTGTGGGGAGCACTGTCTCGCAGTGTGGGGGAGCACTGTCTCGCAGTGTGGGAGCACTGTCTCGCAGTGTTGGGAGCACTGTCTCGCAGTGTGGGGAGCACTGTCTCACAGTGTGGGGGAGCACTGTCTCACAGAGTGTTGGGAGCACTGTCTCGCAGTGTGGGGGAGCACTGTCTCACAGTGTGGGGGGAGCACTGTCTCACAGTGTGGGGGGAGCACTGTCTTGCAGTGTGGGTGGAGCATGTTCACCGTGTACGGGGAGCACTGTCGCGCAGGGTGGTGGGAGTACTGTCTCGCAGTGTGGTGGGAGTACTGTCTCGCAGTGTGGTGGGAGGACTGTCTCGCAGTGTGGTGGGAGTACTGTGTCGCAGTGTGGTGGGAGTACTGTCTGGCAGTTTGGTGGGAGTACTGTCTCGCAGTGTGGTGGGAGTACTGTCTCGCAGTGTGATGGGAGTACTGTTTCGCAGTGTGGTAGGAGTACTGTCTCGCAGTGTGGTGGGAGTACTGTCTCGCAGTGTGGGGGCAGCACGGTCGCCGTGCAGGGGAGCACTGTCTCACAATGTGGTGGGAGCACTGTCTCGCAGTGTGGGGGGTGCACTGTCTCACAGTCTGTGTGGAGCAGTGTGGATGGAGCACTGTCTCTCAGTCTGTGAGGGGTTAGTGTGGGAGAAACACTGTCTCTCAGGCAGTGTGGATGGAGCACAGTCTCTCAGTCTGTGAGGGTTAGTGTGGGAGAAGCACTGTCTCTCAGTCTGTGTGGAGCAGTGTGGATGGAGCACTGTCTCTCAGTCTGTGGGGAGCAGTGTGGATGGAGCACTGTCTCTCAGTCTGTGGGGAGCAGTGTGATGGAGCACTGTCTCTCGGTCTGTGTGGAGCAGTGTGATGGAGCACTGTCTTTCAGTCTGTGGGAAGCAGTGTGGATGGAGCACTGTCTCTCAGTCCGTGTGGAGCAGTGTGGATGGAGCACTGTCTCTCAGTCTGTGGGGAGCAGTGTGATGGAGCACTGTCTCTCGGTCTGTGTGGAGCAGTGTGATGGAGCACTGTCTTTCAGTCTGTGGGAAGCAGTGTGGATGGAGCACTGTCTCTCAGTCCGTGGGGAACAGTTTGGGGGGAGCACTGTTTGACGGTCTCTGGGAGCAGTGTGGGGAGCACTGTCTCGCAGTGTGGGGGAAGCACTGTCTCACAGTGTGGGGGGAGCATGGTCACCGTGTAGTGGGAGCACTGTCTTGCAGTGTGGGGTGCACTGTCTCGCAGTGTGGTGGGAGTACTGTCTCGCAGAGTGGGGAGCACTGTCTCGCAGTGTGGGGGAGCACTGTCTCGCAGTGTGGGGGGAGCACTGTCTCGCAGTGTGGGGGGAGCATGGTCACCGTGTCGGGGGAGCACTGTCGCGCAGTGTAGTGGGAGTACTGTGTCGCAGTGTGGGGGAGCACTGTCTCGCAGTGTGGTGGGAGCACTGTCTCGCAGTGTGGGGGGAGCACTGTCTCGCAGTGTTGTGGGAGTTCTGTCTCGCAGTGTGGGGCGAACATGGTCATCGTGTAGGGGGAGTACTGTATCGCAGTGTGGGGGGAGCACTGTCTCACAGTGTGGGGAGAGCAGTGTCTCACAGTGTGGGGGGAGCACTGTCTTGCAGTGTGAGTGGAGCATGTTCACAGTGTACGGGGAGCACTGTCGCGCAGGGTGGTGGGAGTACTGTCGCGTAGTGTGGTGGGAGTACTGTCTCGCAGTGTGGTGGGAGTACTGTCTCGCAGTGTGGTGGCAGTACTGTGTCGCAGTGTGGTGGGAGTACTGTCGCGGAGTGTGGTGAGAGTACTGTCTCGCAGTGTGGTGGGAGTACTGTCTCGCAGTGTGGTGGGAGTACTGTCTCGCAGTGTGGTGGCAGTACTGTGTCGCAGTGTGGTGGGAGTACTGTCGCGGAGTGTGGTGAGAGTACTGTCTCGCAGTGTGGTGGGAGTACTGTCTCGCAGTGTGGGGGCAGCACGGTCGCCGTGTAGGGGGAGCACTGCCTCGCAATGTGGGATGCACTGTCTCGCAGTGTGGGGGGAGCATGGTCACCGTGTAGGGGGAGCACTGTCGCGCAGTGTAGTGGGAGTACTGTCGCGCAGTGTGGTGGGAGTACTGTCGCGCAGTGTGGGAGCACTGTCACGCAGTGTGGTGGGAGTACTGTTGCGCAGTGTTGGGAGCACTGTCTCGCAGTGTGGTGGGAGCACTGTCTCGCAGTGTGGGGAGCACTGCCTCGCAGTGTGGGGAGCACTGTCTCGCAGTGTGGGGGAGCACTGTCTCGCAGTGTGGGGGAGCACTGTCTCGCAGTGTGGGGAGCACTGTCTCACAGTGTGGGGAAGCACTGTCTCCCAGTGTGGGAGCACTGTCTCGCAGTGTGGGGGAGCACTGTCTCGCAGTGTGGGAGCACTGTCTCGCAGTGTGGGGGAGCACTGTCTTGCAGTGTGGGGTGCACTGTCTCGCAGTGTGGTGGGAGTACTGTCTCGCAGAGTGGGGGGAGTACTGTCGCGCAGTGTGGGGGGAAGCACTGTCTCGCAGTGTGGGGAGCACTGTCTCGCAGTGTGGGGGGAGCATGGTCACCGTGTAGGGGGAGCACTGTCGCGCAGTGTAGTGGGAGTACTGTCTCGCAGTGTGGTGGGAGTACTGTCTCGCTGTGTGGGGGAGCAGTCTCGCTGTGTGGGGGAGCACTGTCTCGCTGTGTGGGGGAGCACTGTCTCGCAGTGTGGTGGGAGTACTGTCGCGCAGTGTTGGGTGCACTGTCTCGCAGTGTGGTGGGAATACTGTCGCGCAGTGTGGGGAGCACTGTCTCGCAGTGTGGGGGAGCACTGTCTCGCAGTGTGGGGAGCACTGTCTCGCAGTGTGGGGAGCACTGTCTCGCAGTGTGGGAGAGCACTGTCTCGCAGTGTGGGGGGAGTACTGTTGCGCAGTGTTGGGAGCACTGTCTCGCAGTGTGGTGGGAGCACTGTCTCGCAGTGTGGGGAGCACTGCCTCGCAGTGTGGGGAGCACTGTCTCGCAGTGTGGGGGAGCACTGTCTCGCAGTGTGGGGAAGCACTATCTCCCAGTGTGGGAGCACTGTCTCGCAGTGTGGGGGAGCACTGTCTCGCAGTGTGGGAGCACAGTCTCGCAGTGTGGGGGAGCACTGTCTTGCAGTGTGGGGTGCACTGTCTCGCAGTGTGGTGGGAGTACTATCTCGCAGAGTGGGGGGAGTACTGTCGCGCAGTGTGGGGGAAAGCACTGTCTCGCAGTGTGGGGAGCAGTGTCTCGCAGTGTGGGGGGAGCATGGTCACCGTGTAGGGGGAGCACTGTCGCGCAGTGTAGTGGGAGTACTGTCTCGCAGTGTGGTGGGAGTACTGTCTCGCTGTGTGGGGGAGCACTGTCTCGCTGTGTGGGGGAGCACTGTCTCGCTGTGTGGGGGAGCACTGTCTCGCAGTGTGGTGGGAGTACTGTCGCGCAGTGTTGGGTGCACTGTCTCGCAGTGTGGTGGGAATACTGTCGCGCAGTGTGGGGAGCACTCTCGCAGTGTGGGGGAGCACTGTCTCGCAGTGTGGGGAGCACTGTCTCGCAGTGTGGGGAGCACTGTCTCGCAGTGTGGGAGAGCACTGTCTCGCAGTGTGGGGGAGCACTGTCTCGCAGTGTGGGGGAGCACTGTCTCGCAGTGTGGGGGAGCACTGTCTCGCAGTGTGGGGAGCACTGTCTCGCAGTGTGAGGGAGCACTGTCTCGCAGTGTGGTGGGAGTACTGTCTCGCAGTGTGGTGGGAGTACTGTCGCGCAGTGTGAGGGGAGCTCTGTCTCGCAGTGTGGTGGGAGAACTGTATCGCAGTGCGGGTGGAGCACTGTCTCACAGTGTGGGGAGAGCAGTGTCTCACAGTGTGGGGGGAGCACTGTCTTGCAGTGTGAGTGGAGCATGTTCACAGTGTACGGGGAGCACTGTCGCGCAGGGTGGTGGGAGTACTGTCGCGTAGTGTGGTGGGAGTACTGTCTCGCAGTGTGGTGGGAGTACTGTCTCGCAGTGTGGTGGCAGTACTGTGTCGCAGTGTGGTGGGAGTACTGTCGCGGAGTGTGGTGAGAGTACTGTCTCGCAGTGTGGTGGGAGTACTGTCGCGCAGTGTGGTGGGAGTACTGTCGCGCAGTGTGGTGGGAGTACTATCTCGCAGTGTGGTGGGAGTACTGTCTTGCAGTGTGGTGGGAGTACTGTCTCGCAGTGTGGTGGGAGTACTGTCTCGCAGTGTGGGGGCAGCACGGTCGCCGTGTAGGGGGAGCACTGCCTCGCAATGTGGGATGCACTGTCTCGCAGTGTGGGGGGAGCATGGTCACCGTGTAGGGGGAGCACTGTCGCGCAGTGTAGTGGGAGTACTGTCGCGCAGTGTGGTGGGAGTACTGTCGCGCAGTGTGGGAGCACTGTCACGCAGTGTGGTGGGAGTACTGTTGCGCAGTGTTGGGAGCACTGTCTCGCAGTGTGGTGGGAGCACTGTCTCGCAGTGTGGGGAGCACTGCCTCACAGTGTGGGGAGCACTGTCTCGCAGTGTGGGGGAGCACTGTCTCGCAGTGTGGGGGAGCACTGTCTCGCAGTGTGGGGAGCACTGTCTCGCAGTGTGGGGAAGCACTGTCTCCCAGTGTGGGAGCACTGTCTCGCAGTGTGGGGGAGCACTGTCTCGCAGTGTGGGAGCACTGTCTCGCAGTGTGGGGGAGCACTGTCTTGCAGTGTGGGGTGCACTGTCTCGCAGTGTGGTGGGAGTACTGTCTCGCAGAGTGGGGGGAGTACTGTCGCGCAGTGTGGGGGGAAGCACTGTCTCGCAGTGTGGGGAGCACTGTCTCGCAGTGTGGGGGGAGCATGGTCACCGTGCAGGGGGAGCACTGTCGCGCAGTGTAGTGGGAGTACTGTCTCGCAGTGTGGTGGGAGTACTGTCTCGCTGTGTGGGGGAGCACTGTCTCGCTGTGTGGGGGAGCACTGTCTCGCTGTGTGGGGGAGCACTGTCTCGCAGTGTGGTGGGAGTACTGTCGCGCAGTGTTGGGTGCACTGTCTCGCAGTGTGGTGGGAATACTGTCGCGCAGTGTGGGGAGCACTGTCTCGCAGTGTGGGAGCACTGTCTCGCAGTGTGGGGAGCACTGTCTCGCAGTGTGGGGAGCACTGTCTCGCAGTATGGGAGAGCACTGTCTCGCAGTGTGGGGGAGTACTGTTGCGCAGTGTTGGGAGCACTGTCTCGCAGTGTGGTGGGAGCACTGTCTCGCAGTGTGGGGAGCACTGCCTCGCAGTGTGGGGAGCACTGTCTCGCAGTGTGGGGGAGCACTGTCTCGCAGTGTGGGGGAGCACTGTCTCGCAGTGTGGGGAGCACTGTCTCGCAGTGTGGGGAAGCACTATCTCCCAGTGTGGGAGCACTGTCTCGCAGTGTGGGGGAGCACTGTCTCGCAGTGTGGGAGCACTGTCTCGCAGTGTGGGGGAGCACTGTCTTGCAGTGTGGGGTGCACTATCTCGCAGTGTGGTGGGAGTACTGTCTCGCAGAGTGGGGGGAGTACTGTCGCGCAGTGTGGGGGGAAGCACTGTCTCGCAGTGTGGGAGCACTGTCTCGCAGTGTGGGGGGAGCATGGTCACCGTGTAGGGGGAGCACTGTCGCGCAGTGTAGTGGGAGTACTGTCTCGCAGTGTGGTGGGAGTACTGTCTCGCTGTGTGGGGGAGCACTGTCTCGCTGTGTGGGGGAGCACTGTCTCGCTTTGTGGGGGAGCACTGTCTCGCAGTGTGGTGGGAGTACTGTCGCGCAGTGTTGGGTGCACTGTCTCGCAGTGTGGTGGGAATACTGTCGCGCAGTGTGGGGAGCACTGTCTCGCAGTGTGGGGGAGCACTGTCTCGCAGTGTGGGGAGCACTGTCTCGCAGTGTGGGGAGCACTGTCTCGCAGTGTGGGAGAGCACTGTCTCGCAGTGTGGGGGAGCACTGTCTCGCAGTGTGGGGGAGCACTGTCTCGCAGTGTGGGGGAGCACTGTCTCGCAGTGTGGGGAGCACTGTCTCGCAGTGTGAGGGAGCACTGTCTCGCAGTGTGGTGGGAGTACTGTCTCGCAGTGTGGTGGGAGTACTGTCGCGCAGTGTGAGGGGAGCTCTGTCTCGCAGTGTGGTGGGAGAACTGTCTCGCAGTGCGGGTGGAGCACTGTCTCGTAGTGTGCGTGGAGAACTGTCTCGCAGTGTGGTGGAGCACTGTCTCGCAGTGTTGTGGGAGTACTGTCGCGCAGTGTGGGGAGTACTGTCTCGCAGTGTGGGGAGCACTGTATCGCAGTGTGGTGGGAGCACTGTCTCGCAGTGTGGGGGGAGCACTGTCTCACAGTGTGGGGGGAGCACTGTCTTGCAGTGTGAGTGGAGCATGTTCACAGTGTACGGGGAGCACTGTCGCGCAGGGTGGTGGGAGTACTGTCGCGTAGTGTGGTGGGAGTACTGTCTCGCAGTGTGGTGGGAGTACTGTCTCGCAGTGTGGTGGCAGTACTGTGTCGCAGTGTGGTGGGAGTACTGTCGCGGAGTGTGGTGAGAGTACTGTCTCGCAGTGTGGTGGGAGTACTGTCGCGCAGTGTGGTGGGAGTACTGTCGCGCAGTGTGGTGGGAGTACTATCTCGCAGTGTGGTGGGAGTACTGTCTTGCAGTGTGGTGGGAGTACTGTCTCGCAGTGTGGTGGGAGTACTGTCTCGCAGTGTGGGGGCAGCACGGTCGCCGTGTAGGGGAGCACTGTCTCGCAGTGTGGGGGCAGCACGGTCGCCGTGTAGGGGAGCACTGTCTCGCAGTGTGGTGGGAGCACTGTCTCACAGTCTGTGTGGAGCAGTGTGGTTGGAGCACTGTCTCTCAGTCTGTGAGGGGTTAGTGTTGGAGAAACACTGTCTCTCAGTCTGTGGGAAGCAGTGTGGATGGAGCACAGTCTCTCAGTCTGTGCGGAGCAGTGTGGATTTAGCACTGTCTCTCAGTCTGTGTGGAGCAGTGTGGATGGAGCACTGTTTCTCAGTCTGTGTGGAGCAGTGTGGATGGAGCACTGTCTCTCAGTCTGTGTGGAGCAGTGTGGATGGAGCACTGTCTCGCAGTGTGGGGGAGCACTGTCTCGCAGTGTGGGGGAGCACTGTCTCGCAGTGTGGGGAGCACTGTCTCGCAGTGTGGGGAAGCACTATCTCCCAGTGTGGGAGCACTGTCTCGCAGTGTGGGGGAGCACTGTCTCGCAGTGTGGGAGCACTGTCTCGCAGTGTGGGGGAGCACTGTCTTGCAGTGTGGGGTGCACTGTCTCGCAGTGTGGTGGGAGTACTGTCTCGCAGAGTGGGGGGAGTACTGTCACGCAGTGTGGGGGGAAGCACTGTCTCGCAGTGTGGGAGCACTGTCTCGCAGTGTGGGGGGAGCATGGTCACCGTGTAGGGGGAGCACTGTCGCGCAGTGTAGTGGGAGTACTGTCTCGCAGTGTGGTGGGAGTACTGTCTCGCTGTGTGGGGGAGCACTGTCTCGCTGTGTGGGGGAGCACTGTCTCGCTGTGTGGGGGAGCACTGTCTCGCAGTGTGGTGGGAGTACTGTCGCGCAGTGTTGGGTGCACTGTCTCGCAGTGTGGTGGGAATACTGTCGCGCAGTGTGGGGAGCACTGTCTCGCAGTGTGGGGGAGCACTGTCTCGCAGTGTGGGGAGCACTGTCTCGCAGTGTGGGGAGCACTGTCTCGCAGTGTGGGAGAGCACTGTCTCGCAGTGTGGGGGAGCACTGTCTCGCAGTGTGGGGGAGCACTGTCTCGCAGTGTGGGGGAGCACTGTCTCGCAGTGTGGGGGAGCACTGTCTCGCAGTGTGAGGGAGCACTGTCTCGCAGTGTGGTGGGAGTACTGTCTCGCAGTGTGGTGGGAGTACTGTTGCGCAGTGTGAGGGGAGCTCTGTCTCGCAGTGTGGTGGGAGAACTGTCTCGCAGTGCGGGTGGAGCACTGTCTCGTAGTGTGCGTGGAGAACTGTCTCGCAGTGTGGTGGAGCACTGTCTCGCAGTGTTGTGGGAGTACTGTCGCGCAGTGTGGGGAGTACTGTCTCGCAGTGTGGGGAGCACTGTATCGCAGTGTGGTGGGAGCACTGTCTCGCAGTGTGGGGGGAGCACTGTCTCACAGTGTGGGGAGAGCAGTGTCTCACAGTGTGGGGGGAGCACTGTCTTGCAGTGTGAGTGGAGCATGTTCACAGTGTACGGGGAGCACTGTCGCGCAGGGTGGTGGGAGTACTGTCGCGTAGTGTGGTGGGAGTACTGTCTCGCAGTGTGGTGGGAGTACTGTCTCGCAGTGTGGTGGCAGTACTGTGTCGCAGTGTGGTGGGAGTACTGTCGCGGAGTGTGGTGAGAGTACTGTCTCGCAGTGTGGTGGGAGTACTGTCGCGCAGTGTGGTGGGAGTACTGTCTCGCAGTGTGGTGGGAGTACTGTCTCGCAGTGTGGGGGCAGCACGGTCGCCGTGTAGGGGAGCACTGTCTCGCAGTGTGGGGGCAGCACGGTCGCCGTGTAGGGGAGCACTGTCTCGCAGTGTGGTGGGAGCACTGTCTCACAGTCTGTGTGGAGCAGTGTGGTTGGAGCACTGTCTCTCAGTCTGTGAGGGGTTAGTGTGGGAGAAACACTGTCTCTCAGTCTGTGGGAAGCAGTGTGGATGGAGCACAGTCTCTCAGTCTGTGCGGAGCAGTGTGGATTTAGCACTGTCTCTCAGTCTGTGTGGAGCAGTGTGGATGGAGCACTGTTTCTCAGTCTGTGGGAAGCAGTGTGGATGGAGCACAGTCTCTCAGTCTGTGCGGAGCAGTGTGGATTCAGCACTGTCTCTCAGTCTGTGTGGAGCAGTGTGGATGGAGCACTGTTTCTCAGTCTGTGTGGAGCAGTGTGGATTTAGCACTGTCTCTCAGTCTGTGTGGAGCAGTGTGGATGGAGCACTGTCTTTCAGTCTGTGGGAAGCAGTGTGGATGGAGCACTGTCTCTCAGTCCGTGGGGAACAGTTTGTGGGGAGCACTGTTTAACGGTCTCTGGGAGCAGTGTGGGGAGTACTGTCTCGCAGTGTGGGGGGAGCACTGTCTCACAGTGTGGGGGGAGCATGGTCACCGTGTAGGGGGAGCACTGCCTCGCAATGTGGGATGCACTGTCTCGCAGTGTGGGGGGAGCATGGTCACCGTGTAGGGGGAGCACTGTCGCGCAGTGTAGTGGGAGTACTGTCGCGCAGTGTGGTGGGAGTACTGTCGCGCAGTGTGGGAGCACTGTCACGCAGTGTGGTGGGAGTACTGTTGCGCAGTGTTGGGAGCACTGTCTCGCAGTGTGGTGGGAGCACTGTCTCGCAGTGTGGGGAGCACTGTCTCGCAGTGTGGGGAGCACTGTCTCGCAGTGTGGGGGAGCACCGTCTCGCAGTGTGGGGAGCACTGTCTCGCAGTGTGGGGGAGCACTGTCTCGCAGTGTGGGAGCACTGTCTCGCAGTGTGGGGGAGCACTGTCTTGCAGTGTGGGGTGCACTGTCTCGCAGTGTGGTGGGAGTACTGTCTCGCAGAGTGGGGGGAGTACTGTCGCGCAGTGTGGGGGGAAGCACTGTCTCGCAGTGTGGGGAGCACTGTCTCGCAGTGTGGGGGGAGCATGGTCACCGTGTAGGGGGAGCACTGTCGCGCAGTGTAGTGGGAGTACTGTCTCGCAGTGTGATGGGAGTACTGTTGCGCAGTGTTGGGAGCACTGTCTCGCAGTGTGGTGGGAGTACTTTCGCGCAGTGTGGTGGGAGTACTGTCTCGCAGTGTGGTGGGAGTACTGTCTCGCAGTGTGGGGGCAGCACGGTCGCCGTGTAGGGGAGCACTGTCTCGCAGTGTGGTGGGAGCACTGTCTCGCAGTGTGGAGGGTGCACTGTCTCACAGTCTGTGTGGAGCAGTGTGGATGGAGCACTGTCTCTCAGGCTGTGAGGGGTTAGTGTGGGAGAAACACTGTCTCTCAGTCTGTGGGAAGCAGTGTGGATGGAGCACAGTCTCTCAGTCTGTGAGGGTTAGTGTGGGAGGAGCACTGTCTTTCAGTCTGTGGGGAGCAGTGTGATGGAGCACTGTCTCTCAGTCTGTGTGGAGCAGTGTGGATGGAGCACTGTCTCTCAGTCTGTGTGGAGCAGTGTGGATGGAGCACTGTTTCTCAGTCTGTGTGGAGCAGTGTGGATGGCGCACTGTCTCTCAGTCTGTGAGGGTTAGTGTGGGAGGAGCACTGTCTCTCAGTCTGTGCGGAGCAGTGTGGATGGAGCACTGTCTCTCAGTCTGTGTGGAGCATTGTGGATGGAGCACTGTCTTTCAGTCTGTGGGGAGCAGTGTGATGGAGCACTGTCTCTCAGTCTGTGTGGAGCATTGTGGATGGAGCACGTTCTTTCAGTCTGTGGGGAGCAGTGTGATGGAGCACTGTCTCTCAGTCTGTGTGGAGCAGTGTGGATGGAGCACAGTCTCTCAGTCTGTGAGGGTTAGTGTGGGAGGAGCACTGTCTCTCAGTCTGTGCGGAGCAGTGTGGATGCAGCACTGTCTCTCAGTCTGTGTGGAGCAGTGTGGATGGAGCACTGTTTCTCAGTCTGTGTGGAGCAGTGTGGATGGAGCACTGTCTCTCAGTCTGTGTGGAGCAGTGTGGATGGAGCACTGTCTTTCAGTCTGTTGGAAGCAGTGTGGATGGAGAACTGTCTCTCAGTCCGTGGGGAACAGTTTGGGGGGAGCACTGTTTCACGGTCTCTGGGAGCAGTGTGGGGAGTACTGTCTCGCAGTGTGGGGGAGCACTGTCTCGCAGTGTGGGGGGAGCATGGTCACCGTGTAGGGGGAGCACTGTCGCGCAGTGTAGTGGGAGTACTGTCGCGCAGTGTGGTGGGAGTACTGTCGCGCAGTGAGGGAGCACTGTCTCGCAGTGTGGTGGGAGTACTATTGCGCAGTGTTGGGAGCACTGTCTCGCAGTGTGGTGGGAGTACTGTCGCGCAGTGTGGGGAGCACTGTCTCGCAGTGTGGGGGAGCACTGTCTCGCAGTGTGGGAGCACTGTCTCGCAGTGTTGGGAGCACTGTCTCGCAGTGTGGGGGAGCACTGTCTCACAGTGTGGGGGAGCACTGTCTCGCAGTGTGGGAGCACTGTCTCGCAGTGTTGGGAGCACTGTCTCACAGAGTGGGGGGAGCACTGTCTCACAGTGTGGGGGGAGCACTGTCTTGCAGTGTGGGTGGAGCATGTTCACCGTGTACGGGGAGCACTGTCGCGCAGGGTGGTGGGAGTACTGTCTCGCAGTGTGGTGGGAGTACTGTCTCGCAGTGTGGTGGGAGGACTGTCTCGCAGTGTGGTGGGAGTACTGTGTCGCAGTGTGGTGGGAGTACTGTCTCGCAGTGTGGTGGGAGTACTGTCTCGCAGTGTGATGGGAGTACTGTGTCGCAGTGTGGTGGGAGTACTGTCTCGCAGTGTGGTGGGAGTACTGTCTCGCAGTGTGGTGGGAGCACTGTCTCGCAGTGTGGGGGGTGCACTGTCTCACAGTCTGTGTGGAGCAGTGTGGATGGAGCACTGTCTCTCAGTCTGTGAGGGGTTAGTGTGGGAGAAACACTGTCTCTCAGGCAGTGTGGATGGAGCACAGTCTCTCAATCTGTGAGGGTTAGTGTGGGAGAAGCACTGTCTCTCAGTCTGTGTGGAGCAGTGTGGATGGAGCACTGTCTTTCAGTCTGTGGGAAGCAGTGTGGATGGAGCACTGTTTCTCAGTCCGTGGGGAACAGTTTGGGGGGAGCACTGTTTCACGGTCTCTGGGAGCAGTGTGGGGAGCACTGTCTCGCAGTGTGGGGGGAGCACTGTCTCACAGTGTGGGGGGAGCATGGTCACCGTGTAGTGGGAGCACTGTCTTGCAGTGTGGGGTGCACTGTCTCGCAGTGTGGTGGGAGTACTGTCTCGCAGAGTGGGGGAGCACTGTCTCGCAGTGTGGGGGAGCACTGTCTCGCAGTGTGGGGGAGCACTGTCTCGCAGTGTGGGGGGAGCACTGTCTCGCAGTGTGGGGGAGCATGGTCACCGTGTCGGGGAGCACTGTCGCGCAGTGTAGTGGGAGTACTGTCGCGCAGTGTGGGGGAGCACTGTCTCGCAGTGTGGTGGGAGCACTGTCTCGCAGTGTGGGGGGAGCACTGTCTCGCAGTGTTGTGGGAGTTCTGTCTCGCAGTGTGGGGCGAACAGGGTCACCGTGTAGGGGGAGTACTGTATCGCAGTGTGGGGGAGCACTGTCTCACAGTGTGGGGAGAGCAGTGTCTCACAGTGTGGGGGAGCACTGTCTTGCAGTGTGAGTGGAGCATGTTCACAGTGTACGGGGAGCACTGTCGCGCAGGGTGGTGGGAGTACTGTCGCGTAGTGTGGTGGGAGTACTGTCTCGCAGTGTGGTGGGAGTACTGTCTCGCAGTGTGGTGGCAGTACTGTGTCGCAGTGTGGTGGGAGTACTGTCGCGGAGTGTGGTGAGAGTACTGTCTCGCAGTGTGGTGGGAGTACTGTCTCGCAGTGTGGGGGCAGCACGGTCGCCGTGTAGGGGGAGCACTGCCTCGCAATGTGGGATGCACTGTCTCGCAGTGTGGGGGGGCATTGGTCACCGTGTAGGGGGAGCACTGTCGCGCAGTGTAGTGGGAGTACTGTCGCGCAGTGTGGTGGGAGTACTGTCGCGCAGTGTGGGAGCACTGTCACGCAGTGTGGTGGGAGTACTGTTGCGCAGTGTTGGGAGCACTGTCTCGCAGTGTGGTGGGAGCACTGTCTTGCAGTGTGGGGAGCACTGTCTCGCAGTGTGGGGAGCACTGTCTCGCAGTGTGGGGGAGCACTGTCTCGCAGTGTGGGGAGCACTGTCTCGCAGTGTGGGGAAGCACTGTCTCCCAGTGTGGGAGCACTGTCTCGCAGTGTGGGGGAGCACTGTCTCGCAGTGTGGGAGCACTGTCTCGCAGTGTGGGGGAGCACTGTCTTGCAGTGTGGGGTGCACTGTCTCGCAGTGTGGTGGGAGTACTGTCTCGCAGAGTGGGGGGAGTACTGTCGCGCAGTGTGGGGGGAAGCACTGTCTCGCAGTGTGTGGAGCACTGTCTCGCAGTGTGGGGGGAGCATGGTCACCGTGTAGGGGGAGCACTGTCGCGCAGTGTAGTGGGAGTACTGTCTCGCAGTGTGGTGGGAGTACTGTCGCGCAGTGTGGGGAGCACTGTCTCGCTGTGTGGGGGAGCACTGTCTCGCTGTGTGGGGGAGCACTGTCTCGCAGTGTGGTGGGAGTACTGTCGCGCAGTGTTGGGTGCACTGTCTCGCAGTGTGGTGGGAATACTGTCGCGCAGTGTGGGGAGCACTGTCTCGCAGTGTGGGGGAGCACTGTCTCGCAGTGTGGGGAGCACTGTCTCGCAGTGTGGGGAGCACTGTCTCGCAGTGTGGGAGAGCACTGTCTCGCAGTGTGGGGGAGCACTGTCTCGCAGTCTGGGGGAGCACTGTCTCGCAGTGTGGGGGGAGCATGGTCACCGTGTAGGGGGAGCACTGTCGCGCAGTGTAGTGGGAGTACTGTCTCGCAGTGTGGTGGGAGTACTGTCGCGCAGTGTGAGGGGAGCTCTGTCTCGCAGTGTGGTGGGAGAACTGTCTCGCAGTGCGGGTGAAGCACTGTCTCGCAGTGTGGGTGGAGAACTGTCTCGCAGTGTGGTGGAGCACTGTCTCGCAGTGTTGTGGGAGTACTGTCGCGCAGTGTGGGGGAGCACTGTCTCGCAGTGTGGGGAGCACTGTATCGCAGTGTGGTGGGAGCACTGTCTCGCAGTGTGGGGGAGCACTGTCTCACAGTGTGGGGAGAGCAGTGTCTCACAGTGTGGGGGGAGCACTGTCTTGCAGTGTGGGTGGAGCATGTTCACAGTGTACGGGGAGCACTGTCGCGCAGGGTGGTGGGAGTACTGTCGCGTAGTGTGGTGGGAGTACTGTCTCGCAGTGTGGTGGGAGTACTGTCTCGCAGTGTGGTGGGAGTACTGTCGCGCAGTGTGGTGGCAGTACTGTGTCGCAGTGTGGTGGGAGTACTGTCGCGGAGTGTGGTGAGAGTACTGTCTCGCAGTGTGGTGGGAGTACTGTCGCGCAGTGTGGTGGGAGTACTGTCGCGCAGTGTGGTGGCAGTACTGTGTCGCAGTGTGGTGGGAGTACTGTGGCGGAGTGTGGTGAGAGTACTGTCTCGCAGTGTGGTGGCAGTACTGTCGCGCAGTGTGGTGAGAGTACTGTCGCGCAGTGTGGTGGGAGTACTATCTCGCAGTGTGGTGGGAGTACTGTCTTGCAGTGTGGTGGGAGTACTGTCTCGCAGTGTGGGGGCAGCACGGTCGCCGTGTAGGGGAGCACTGTCTCGCAGTGTGGGGGCAGCATGGTCGCCGTGTAGGGGAGCACTGTCTCGCAGTGTGGTGGGAGCACTGTCTCGCAGTGTGGGTGGAGCACTGTCTCACAGTCTGTGTGGAGCAGTGTGGATGGAGCACTGTCTCTCAGTCTGTGAGGGGTTAGTGTGGGAGAAACACTGTCTCTCAGTCTGTGGGAAGCAGTGTGGATGGAGCACAGTCTCTCAGTCTGTGCGGAGCAGTGTGGATTTAGCACTGTCTCTCAGTCTGTGTGGAGCAGTGTGGATGGAGCACTGTTTCTCAGTCTGTGTGGAGCAGTGTGGATGGAGCACTGTCTCTCAGTCTGTGTGGAGCAGTGTGGATGGAGCACTCTCTTTCAGTCTGTGGGAAGCAGTGTGGATGGAGCACTGTCTCTCAGTCCGTGGGGAACAGTTTGTGGGGAGCACTGTTTAACGGTCTCTGGGAGCAGTGTGGGGAGTACTGTCTCGCAGTGTGGGGGGAGCACTGTCTCACAGTGTGGGGGGAGCATGGTCACCGTGTAGGGGGAGCACTGCCTCGCAATGTGGGATGCACTGTCTCGCAGTGTGGGGGGAGCATGGTCACCGTGTAGGGGGAGCACTGTCGCGCAGTGTAGTGGGAGTACTGTCGCGCAGTGTGGTGGGAGTACTGTCGCGCAGTGTGGGAGCACTGTCACGCAGTGTGGTGGGAGTACTGTTGCGCAGTGTTGGGAGCACTGTCTCGCAGTGTGGTGGGAGCACTGTCTCGCAGTGTGGGGAGCACTGTCTCGCAGTGTGGGGAGCACTGTCTCGCAGTGTGGTGGGAGTACTGTCGCGCAGTGTGGGGAGCGCTGTCTCGCAGTTTGGGGGAGCACTGTCTCGCAGTGTGGGAGCACTGTCTCGCAGTGATGGGAGCACTGTCTCGCAGTGTGGGGGAGCACTGTCTCACAGTGTGGGGGAGCACTGTCTTTCAGTGTGGGTGGAGCATGGTCACCGTGTAGTGGGAGCACTGTCTTGCAGTGTGGGGTGCACTGTCGCGCAGGGTGGTGGGAGTACTGTCTCGCAGTGTGGTGGGAGGACTGTCTCGCAGTGTGGTGGGAGTACTGTGTCGCAGTGTGGTGGGAGTACTGTCTCGCTGTGTGGTGGGAGTACTGTCTCGCAGTGTGGTGGGAGTACTGTCTCGCAGTGTGATGGGAGTACTGTCTCGCAGTGTGGTGGGAGTACTGTCTCGCAGTGTGGTGGGAGTACTGTCTCACAGTGTGGGGGCAGCACGGTCGCCGTGCAGGGGAGCACTGTCTCACAATGTGGTGGGAGCACTGTCTCGCAGTGTGGGGGGTGCACTGTCTCACAGTCTGTGTGGAGCAGTGTGGATGGAGCACTGTCTCTCAGTCTGTGAGGGGTTAGTGTGGGAGAAACACTGTCTCTCAGGCAGTGTGGATGGAGCACAGTCTCTCAGTCTGTGAGGGTTAGTGTGGGAGAAGCACTGTCTCTCAGTCTGTGTGGAGCAGTGTGGATGGAGCACTGTCTCTCAGTCTGTGGGGAGCAGTGTGATGGAGCACTGTCTCTCAGTCTGTGTGGAGCAGTGTGATGGAGCACTGTCTTTCAGTCTGTGGGAAGCAGTGTGGATGGAGCACTGTCTCTCAGTCTGTGGGGAGCAGTGTGATGGAGCACTGTCTTTCAGTCTGTGGGAAGCAGTGTGGATGGAGCACTGTCTCTCAGTCCGTGGGGAACAGTTTGGGGGGAGCACTGTTTCACGGTCTCTGGGAGCAGTGTGGGGAGCACTGTCTCGCAGTGTGGGGGGAGCACTGTCTCACAGTGTGGGGGGAGCATGGTCACCGTGTAGTGGGAGCACTGTCTTGCAGTGTGGGGTGCACTGTCTCGCAGTGTGGGGGAGCACTGTCTCGCAGTGTGGGGGGAGCATGGTCACCGTGTAGGGGGAGCACTGTCGCGCAGTGCAGTGGGAGTACTGTCGCGCAGTGTGGGCGAGCACTGTCTCGCTGTGTGGTGGGAGCACTGTCTCGCAGTGTGGGGGGAGCACTGTCTCGCAGTGTTGTGGGAGTTCTGTCTCGCAGTGTGGGGCGAACATGGTCACCGTGTAGGGGGAGTACTGTATCGCAGTGTGGGGGGAGCACTGTCTCACAGTGTGGGGAGAGCAGTGTCTCACAGTGTGGGGGGAGCACTGTCTTGCAGTGTGAGTGGAGCATGTTCACAGTGTACGGGGAGCACTATCGCGCAGGGTGGTGGGAGTACTGTCGCGTAGTGTGGTGGGAGTACTGTCTCGCAGTGTGGTGGGAGTACTGTCTCGCAGTGTGGTGGCAGTACTGTGTCGCAGTGTGGTGGGAGTACTGTCGCGGAGTGTGGTGAGAGTACTGTCTCGCAGTGTGGTGGGAGTACTGTCTCGCAGTGTGGGGGCAGCACGGTCGCCGTGTAGGGGGAGCACTGCCTCGCAATGTGGGATGCACTGTCTCGCAGTGTGGGGGGAGCATGTTCACCGTGTAGGGGGAGCACTGTCGCGCAGTGTAGTGGGAGTACTATCGCGCAGTGTGGTGGGAGTACTGTCGCGCAGTGTGGGAGCACTGTCACGCAGTGTGGTGGGAGTACTGTTGCGCAGTGTGGTGGGAGCACTGTCTCGCAGTGTGGTGGGAGCACTGTCTCGCAGTGTGGGAGCACTGTCTCGCAGTGTGGGGGAGCACTGTCTCGCAGTGTGGGGGAGCACTGTCTCGCAGTGTGGGGAGCACTGTCTCGCAGTGTGGGGAAGCACTGTCTCCCAGTGTGGGAGCACTGTCTCGCAGTGTGGGGGAGCACTGTCTCGCAGTGTGGGAGCACTGTCTCGCAGTGTGGGGGAGCACTGTCTTGCAGTGTGGGGTGCACTGTCTCGCAGTGTGGTGGGAGTACTGTCTCGCAGAGTGGGGGGAGTACTGTCGCGCAGTGTGGGGGGAAGCACTGTCTCGCAGTGTGGGGAGCACTGTCTCGCAGTGTGGGGGGAGCATGGTCACCGTGTAGGGGGAGCACTGTCGCGCAGTGTAGTGGGAGTACTGTCTCGCAGTGTGGTGGGAGTACTGTCGCGCAGTGTGGGGAGCACTGTCTCGCTGTGTGGGGGAGCACTGTCTCGCTGTGTGGCGGAGCACTGTCTCGCAGTGTGGTGGGAGTACTGTCGCGCAGTGTTGGGTGCACTGTCTCGCAGTGTGGTGGGAATACTGTCGCGCAGTGTGGTGAGAGTACTGTCGCGCAGTGTGGTGGGAGTACTATCGCAGTGTGGTGGGAGTACTGTCTTGCAGTGTGGTGGGAGTACTGTCTCGCAGTGTGGGGGCAGCACGGTCGCCGTGTAGGGGAGCACTGTCTCGCAGTGTGGGGGCAGCACGGTCGCCGTGTAGGGGAGCACTGTCTCGCAGTGTGGTGGGAGCACTGTCTCGCAGTGTGGGTGGAGCACTGTCTCACAGTCTGTGTGGAGCAGTGTGGATGGAGCACTGTCTCTCAGTCTGTGAGGGGTTAGTGTGGGAGAAACACTGTCTCTCAGTCTGTGGGAAGCAGTGTGGATGGAGCACAGTCTCTCAGTCTGTGCGGAGCAGTGTGGATTTAGCACTGTCTCTCAGTCTGTGTGGAGCAGTGTGGATGGAGCACTGTTTCTCAGTCTGTGTGGAGCAGTGTGGATGGAGCACTGTCTCTCAGTCTGTGTGGAGCAGTGTGGATGGAGCACTCTCTTTCAGTCTGTGGGAAGCAGTGTGGATGGAGCACGGTCTCTCAGTCCGTGGGGAACAGTTTGTGGGGAGCACTGTTTAACGGTCTCTGGGAGCAGTGTGGGGAGTACTGTCTCGCAGTGTGGGGGGAGCACTGTCTCACAGTGTGGGGGGAGCATGGTCACCGTGTAGGGGGAGCACTGCCTCGCAATGTGGGATGCACTGTCTCGCAGTGTGGGGGGAGCATGGTCACCGTGTAGGGGGAGCACTGTCGCGCAGTGTAGTGGGAGTACTGTCGCGCAGTGTGGTGGGAGTACTGTCGCGCAGTGTGGGAGCACTGTCACGCAGTGTGGTGGGAGTACTGTTGCGCAGTGTTGGGAGCACTGTCTCGCAGTGTGGTGGGAGCACTGTCTCGCAGTGTGGGGAGCACTGTCTCGCAGTGTGGGGAGCACTGTCTCGCAGTGTGGTGGGAGTACTGTCGCGCAGTGTGGGGAGCACTGTCTCGCAGTTTGGGGGAGCACTGTCTCGCAGTGTGGGAGCACTGTCTCGCAGTGATGGGAGCACTGTCTCGCAGTGTGGGGGAGCACTGTCTCACAGTTTGGGGGAGCACTGTCTTTCAGTGTGGGTGGAGCATGGTCACCGTGTAGTGGGAGCACTGTCTTGCAGTGTGGGGTGCACTGTCGCGCAGGGTGGTGGGAGTACTGTCTCGCAGTGTGGTGGGAGTACTGTCTCGCAGTGTGGTGGGAGGACTGTCTCGCAGTGTGGTGGGAGGACTGTCTCGCAGTGTGGTGGGAGTACTGTGTCGCAGTGTGGTGGGAGTACTGTCTCGCTGTGTGGTGGGAGTACTGTCTCGCAGTGTGGTGGGAGTACTGTCTCGCAGTGTGATGGGAGTACTGTCTCGCAGTGTGGTGGGAGTACTGTCTCGCAGTGTGGTGGGAGTACTGTCTCACAGTGTGGGGGCAGCACGGTCGCCGTGCAGGGGAGCACTGTCTCGCAGTGTGGTGGGAGCACTGTCTCGCAGTGTGGGGGGTGCACTGTCTCACAGTCTGTGTGGAGCAGTGTGGATGGAGCACTGTCTCTCAGTCTGTGAGGGGTTAGTGTGGGAGAAACACTGTCTCTCAGGCAGTGTGGATGGAGCACAGTCTCTCAGTCTGTGAGGGTTAGTGTGGGAGAAGCACTGTCTCTCAGTCTGTGTGGAGCAGTGTGGATTTAGCACTGTCTTTCAGTCTGTGGGAAGCAGTGTGGATGGAGCACTGTCTCTCAGTCTGTGGGGAGCAGTGTGATGGAGCACTGTCTCTCAGTCTGGGTGGAGCAGCGTGATGGAGCACTGTCTTTCAGTCTGTGGGAAGCAGTGTGGATGGAGCACTGTCTCTCAGTCCGTGGGGAACAGTTTGGGGGGAGCACTGTTTCACGGTCTCTGGGAGCAGTGTGGGGAGCACTGTCTCGCAGTGTGGGGGAGCACTGTCTCACAGTGTGGGGGGAGCATGGTCACCGTGTAGTGGGAGCACTGTCTTGCAGTGTGGGGTGCACTGTCTAGCAGTGTGGGCGAGCACTGTCTCGCAGTGTGGGGGGAGCATGGTCACCGTGTCGGGGGAGCACTGTCGCGCAGTGTAGTGGGAGTACTGTCGCGCAGTGTGGGGGAGCACTGTCTCGCAGTGTGGTGGGAGCACTGTCTCGCAGTGTGGGGGGAGCACTGTCTCGCAGTGTTGTGGCAGTTCTGTCACGCAGTGTGGGGCGAACATGGTCACCGTGTAGGGGGAGTACTGTATCGCAGTGTGGGGGGCGCACTGTCTCACAGTGTGGGGAGAGCAGTGTCTCACAGTGTGGGGGGAGCACTGTCTTGCAGTGTGAGTGGAGCATGTTCACAGTGTACGGGGAGCACTGTCGCGCAGGGTGGTGGGAGTACTGTCGCGTAGTGTGGTGGGAGTACTGTCTCGCAGTGTGATGGGAGTACTGTCTCGCAGTGTGGTGGCAGTACTGTGTCGCAGTGTGGTGGGAGTACTGTCGCGGAGTGTGGTGAGAGTACTGTCTCGCAGTGTGGTGGGAGTACTGTCTCGCAGTGTGGGGGCAGCACGGTCGCCGTGTAGGGGGAGCACTGCCTCGCAATGTGGGATGCACTGTCTCGCAGTGTGGGGGGAGCATGTTCACCGTGTAGGGGGAGCACTGTCGCGCAGTGTAGTGGGAGTACTGTCGCGCAGTGTGGTGGGAGTACTGTCGCGCAGTGTGGGAGCACTGTCACGCAGTGTGGTGGGAGTACTGTTGCGCAGTGTGGTGGGAGCACTGTCTCGCAGTGTGGTGGGAGCACTGTCTCGCAGTGTGGGAGCACTGTCTCGCACTGTGGGGGAGCACTGTCTCGCAGTGTGGTGGGAGCACTGTCTCGCAGTGTGGGGAGCACTGTCTCGCAGTGTGGGGAAGCACTGTCTCGCAGTGTGGGGGAGCACTGTCTCGCAGTGTGGGAGCACTGTCTCGCAGCGTGGGGGTGCACTGTCTTGCAGTGTGGGGTGCACTGTCTCGCAGTGTGGTGGGAGTACTGTCTCGCAGAGTGGGGGGAGTACTGTCGCGCAGTGTGGGGGGAAGCACTGTCTCGCAGTGTGGGGAGCACTGTCTCGCAGTGTGGGGGGAGCATGGTCACCGTGTAGGGGGAGCACTGTCGCGCAGTGTAGTGGGAGTACTGTCTCGCAGTGTGGTGGGAGTACTGTCGCGCAGTGTGGGGGAGCACTGTCTCGCTGTGTGGGGGAGCACTGTCTCGCTGTGTGGGGGAGCACTGTCTCGCAGTGTGGTGGGAGTACTGTCGCGCAGTGTTGGGTGCACTGTCTCGCAGTGTGGTGGGAATACTGTCGCGCAGTGTGGGGGAGCACTGTCTCGCAGTGTGGGGAGCACTGTCTCGCAGTGTGGGAGAGCACTGTCTCGCAGTGTGGGGGAGCACTGTCTCGCAGTGTGGGGGAGCACTGTCTCGCAGTGTGGGGGAGCACTGTCTCGCAGTGTGGGGAGCACTGTCTCGCAGTGTGAGGGAGCACTGTCTCGCAGTGTGGTGGGAGTACTGTCTCGCAGTGTGGTGGGAGTACTGTCGCGCAGTGTGAGGGGAGCTCTGTCTCGCAGTGTGGTGGGAGAACTCTCTCGCAGTGCGGGTGGAGCACTGTCTCGCAGTGTGCGTGGAGAACTGTCTCGCAGTGTGGTGGAGCACTGTCTCGCAGTGTTGTGGGAGTACTGTCGCGCAGTGTGGGGGAGCACTGTCTCGCAGTGTGGGGAGCATTGTATCGCAGTGTGGTGGGAGCACTGTCTTGCAGTGTGGGGGAGCACTGTCTCACAGTGTGGGGAGAGCAGTGTCTCACAGTGTGGGGGGAACACTGTCTTGCAGTGTGAGTGGAGCATGTTCACAGTCTACGGGGAGCACTGTCGCGCAGGGTGGTGGGAGTACTGTCGCGTAGTGTGGTGGGAGTACTGTCTCGCAGTGTGGTGGGAGTACTGTCTCGCAGTGTGGTGGCAGTACTGTGTCGCAGTGTGGTGGGAGTACTGTCGCGCAGTGTGGTGAGAGTACTATCTCGCAGTGTGGTGGGAGTACTGTCTCGCAGTGTGGGGGAGCACTGTCTCGCAGGGTGGTGGGAGTACTGTCGCGCAGTGTGGTGGGAGTACTGTCGCGCAGTGTGGTGGGAGTACTATCTCGCAGTGTGGTGGGAGTACTGTCTCGCAGTGTGGGGAGCACTGTCTCGCAGTGTGGTGGGAGTACTGTCTCGCAGTGTGGTGGGAGTACTGTCTCGCAGTGTGGGGGCAGCACGGTCGCCGTGTAGGGGAGCACTGTCTCGCAGTGTGGGGGCAGCACGGTCGCCGTGTAGGGGAGCACTGTCTCGCAGTGTGGTGGGTGCACTGTCTCGCAGTGTGGGGGGTGCACTGTCTCACAGTCTGTGTGGAGCAGTGTGGATGGAGCACTGTCTCTCAGTCTTTGAGGGGTTAGTGTGGGAGAAACACTGTCTCTCAGTCTGTGGGAAGCAGTGTGGATGGAGCACAGTCTCTCAGTCTGTGCGGAGCAGTGTGGATTTAGCACTGTCTCTCAGTCTGTGTGGAGCAGTGTGGATGGAGCACTGTCTCTCAGTCTGTGTGGAGCAGTGTGGATGGAGCACTGTCTCTCAGTCTGTGTGGAGCAGTGTGGATTTAGCACTGTCTCTCAGTCTGTGTGGAGCAGTGTGGATGGAGCACTGTCTCTCAGTCTGTGTGGAGCAGTGTGGATGGAGCACTGTCTCTCAGTCTGTGTGGAGCAGTGTGGATTTAGCACTGTCTCTCAGTCTGTGTGGAGCAGTGTGGATGGAGCACTGTCTCTCAGTCTGTGCGGAGCAGTGTGGATTTAGCACTGTCTCTCAGTCTGTGTGGAGCAGTGTGGATGGAGCACTGTCTCTCAGTCTGTGGAGCAGTGTGGATGGAGCACTGTCTTTCAGTCTGTGGGAAGCAGTGTGGATGGAGCACTGTCTCTCAGTCCGTGGGGAACAGTTTGTGGGGAGCACTGTTTAACGGTCTCTGGGAGCAGTGTGGGGTGCACTGTCTCGCAGTGTGGTGGGAGTACTGTCTCGCAGAGTGAGGGGAGTACTGTCGCGCAGTGTGGGGGGAGTACTGTCGCGCAGTGTGGGGGGAAGCACTGTCTCGCAGTGTGGGGAGCACTGTCTCGCAGTGTGGGGGGAGCATGGTCACCGTGTAGGGGGAGCACTGTCGCGCAGTGTAGTGGGAGTACTGTCTCGCAGTGTGATGGGAGTACTGTTGCGCAGTGTTGGGAGCACTGTCTCGCAGTGTGGTGGGAGCACTGTCTCGCAGTGTGGGGAGCACTGTCTCGCAGTGTGGGGAGCACTGTCTCTCAGTGTGGGGGGAGCACTGTCTCAGAGTGTGGGGGGAGCATGGTCACCGTGTAGGGGGAGCACTGCCTCGCAATGTGGGATGCACTGTCTCGCAGTGTGGGGGGAGCATGGTCACCGTGTAGGGGGAGCACTGTCGCGCAGTGTAGTGGGAGTACTGTCGCGCAGTGTGGTGGGAGTACTGTCGCGCAGTGTGGGAGCACTGTCACGCAGTGTGGTGGGAGTACTGTTGCGCAGTGTTGGGAGCACTGTCTCGCAGTGTGGTGGGAGCACTGTCTCGCAGTGTGGGGAGCACTGTCTCGCAGTGTGGGGAGCACTGTCTCGCAGTGTGGGGGAGCACCGTCTCGCAGTGTGGGGAGCACTGTCTCGCAGTGTGGGGAAGCACTGTCTCCCAGTGTGGGAGCACTGTCTCGCAGTGTGGGGGAGCACTGTCTCGCAGTGTGGGAGCACTGTCTCGCAGTGTGGGGGAGCACTGTCTTGCAGTGTGGGGTGCACTGTCTCGCAGTGTGGTGGGAGTACTGTCTCGCAGAGTGGGGGGAGTACTGTCGCGCAGTGTGGGGGGAAGCACTGTCTCGCAGTGTGGGGAGCACTGTCTCGCAGTGTGGGGGGAGCATGGTCACCGTGTAGGGGGAGCACTGTCGCGCAGTGTAGTGGGAGTACTGTCTCGCAGTGTGATGGGAGTACTGTTGCGCAGTGTTGGGAGCACTGTCTCGCAGTGTGGTGGGAGTACTTTCGCGCAGTGTGGGGAGCTCTGTCTCGCTGTGTGGGGGAAGCACTGTCTCGCTGTGTGGGGGAGCACTGTCTCGCAGTGTGGTGGGAGTACTGTCGCGCAGTGTTGGGTGCACTGTCTCGCAGTGTGGTGGGAATACTGTCGCGCAGTGTGGGGAGCACTGTCTCGCAGTGTGGGGGAGCACTGTCTCGCAGTGTGGGGAGCACTGTCTCGCACTGTGGGAGAGCACTGTCTCGCAATGTGGGGGAGCACTGTCTCGCAGTGTGGGGGAGCACTGTCTCGCAGTGTGGGGGAGCACTGTCTCGCAGTGTGGGGAGCACTCTCTCGCAGTGTGAGGGAGCACTGTCTCGCAGTGTGGTGGGAGTACTGTCTCACAGTGTGGTGGGAGTACTGTCGCGCAGTGTGAGGGGAGCTCTGTCTCGCAGTGTGGTGGGAGAACTGTCTCGCAGTGCGGGTGGAGCACTGTCTCGCAGTGTGGGTGGAGAACTGTCTCGCAGTGTGGTGGAGCACTGTCTCGCAGTGTGGTGGGAGTACTGTCGCGCAGTGGGGGGAGCACTGTCTCGCAGTGTGGGGAGCACTGTCTCGCGGTGTGGGGGAGCACTGTCTCGCAGTGTGGGAGCACTGTCTCGCAGTGTGGGAGCACTGTCTCGCAGTGTGGGGAGCACTGTCTCGCAGTGTGGGGAGCACTGTCTCGCAGTGTGGGGGACCACTGTCTCGCAGTGTGGGGGACCACTGTCTCGCAGTGTGGGGGAGCACTGTCTCGCAGTGTGGGGGAGCACTGTCTTGCAGTGTGGGGTGCACTATCTCGCAGTGTGGTGGGAGTACTGTCTCGCAGAGTGGGTGGAGCACTGTCTCACAGTGTGGGGGGAGCACTGTCTTGCAGTGTGGGTGGAGCATGTTCACCGTGTACGGGGAGCACTGTCGCGCAGTGTGGTGGGAGTACTGTCGCGTCGTGTGGTGGGAGTACTGTCTCGCAGTGTGGTGGGAGTACTGTGTCGCAGTGTGGTGGGAGTACTGTGTCGCAGTGTGGTGGGAGTACTGTCTCGCAGTGTGGTGGGAGTACTGTCTCGCAGTGTGGTGGGAGTACTGTCTCGCAGTGTGGTGGGAGTACTGTCTCGCAGTGTGGTGGGAGTACTGTCTCGCAGTGTGGTGGGAGTACTGTCTCGCAGTGTGGTGGGAGTACTGTCTCGCAGTGTGGTGGGAGTACTGTCTCGCAGTGTGGTGGGAGTACTGTCTCTCAGTGTGGGGGCAGCACGGTCGCCGTGTAGGGGAGCACTGTCTCGCAGTGTGGTGGGAGCACTGTCTCGCAGTGTGGATGGAGCACTCTCTCTGAGTCTGTGAGGGAGAAACACTGCAGTGTGGGTGGAGCATGTTCACCGTGTACGGGGAGCACTGTCGCGCAGTGTGGTGGGAGTACTGTCGCGTAGTGTGGTGGGAGTACTGTCTCGCAGTGTGGTGGGAGTACTGTCTCGCAGTGTGGTGGCAGTACTGTGTCGCAGTGTGGTGGGAGTACTGTCTCGCAGTGTGGTGGGAGTACTGTCTCGCAGTGTGGTGGGAGTACTGTCTCGCAGTGTGGTGGGAGTACTGTCTCGCAGTGTGGTGGGAGTACTGTCGCGCAGTGTGGTGGGAGTACTGTCTCGCAGTGTGGTGGGAGCACTGTCTCGCAGTGTGGTGGGAGTACTGTCTCGCAGTGTGGTGGGAGTACTGTCGCGCAGTGTGAGGGGAGCTCTGTCTCGCAGTGTGGTGGGAGAACTCTCTCGCAGTGCGGGTGGAGCACTGTCTCGCAGTGTGCGTGGAGAACTGTCTCGCAGTGTGGTGGAGCACTGTCTCGCAGTGTTGTGGGAGTACTGTCGCGCAGTGTGGGGGAGCACTGTCTCGCAGTGTGGGGAGCATTGTATCGCAGTGTGGTGGGAGCACTGTCTTGCAGCGTGGGGGAGCACTGTCTCACAGTGTGGGGAGAGCAGTGTCTCACAGTGTGGGGGGAACACTGTCTTGCAGTGTGAGTGGAGCATGTTCACAGTGTACGGGGAGCACTGTCGCGCAGGGTGGTGGGAGTACTGTCGCGTAGTGTGGTGGGAGTACTGTCTCGCAGTGTGGTGGGAGTACTGTCTCGCAGTGTGGTGGCAGTACTGTGTCGCAGTGTGGTGGGAGTACTGTCGCGCAGTGTGGTGGGAGTACTGTCGCGGAGTGTGGTGAGAGTACTGTCTCGCAGTGTGGTGGGAGTACTGTCGCGCAGTGTGGTGGGAGTACTGTCGCGCAGTGTGGTGGGAGTACTGTCGCGGAGTGTGGTGAGAGTACTGTCTCGCAGTGTGGTGGGAGTACTGTCGCGCAGTGTGGTGGGAGTACTGTCGCGCAGTGTGGTGGGAGTACTATCTCGCAGTGTGGTGGGAGTACTGTCTCGCAGTGTGGGGGAGCACTGTCTCGCAGTGTGGTGGGAGTACTGTCTCGCAGTGTGGTGGGAGTACTGTCTCGCAGTGTGGGGGCAGCACGGTCGCCGTGTAGGGGAGCACTGTCTCGCAGTGTGGGGGCAGCACGGTCGCCGTGTAGGGGAGCACTGTCTCGCAGTGTGGTGGGTGCACTGTCTCGCAGTGTGGGGGGTGCACTGTCTCACAGTCTGTGTGGAGCAGTGTGGATGGAGCACTGTCTCTCAGTCTTTGAGGGGTTAGTGTGGGAGAAACACTGTCTCTCAGTCTGTGGGAAGCAGTGTGGATGGAGCACAGTCTCTCAGTCTGTGCGGAGCAGTGTGGATTTAGCACTGTCTCTCAGTCTGTGTGGAGCAGTGTGGATGGAGCACTGTCTCTCAGTCTGTGTGGAGCAGTGTGGATGGAGCACTGTCTCTCAGTCTGTGCGGAGCAGTGTGGATTTAGCACTGTCTCTCAGTCTGTGTGGAGCAGTGTGGATGGAGCACTGTTTCTCAGTCTGTGTGGAGCAGTGTGGATGGAGCACTGTCTCTCAGTCTGTGTGGAGCAGTGTGGATGGAGCACTGTCTTTCAGTCTGTGGGAAGCAGTGTGGATGGAGCACTGTCTCTCAGTCCGTGGGGAACAGTTTGTGGGGAGCACTGTTTAACGGTCTCTGGGAGCAGTGTGGGGTGCACTGTCTCGCAGTGTGGTGGGAGTACTGTCTCGCAGAGTGGGGGGAGTACTGTCGCGCAGTGTGGGGGGAAGCACTGTCTCGCAGTGTGGGAGCACTGTCTCGCAGTGTGGGTGGAGCATGGTCACCGTGTAGGGGGAGCACTGTCGCGCAGTGTAGTGGGAGTACTGTCTCGCAGTGTGATGGGAGTACTGTTGCGCAGTGTTGGGAGCACTGTCTCGCAGTGTGGTGGGAGCACTGTCTCGCAGTGTGGGGAGCACTGTCTCGCAGTGTGGGGAGCACTGTCTCTCAGTGTGGGGGGAGCACTGTCTCAGAGTGTGGGGGGAGCATGGTCACCGTGTAGGGGGAGCACTGCCTCGCAATGTGGGATGCACTGTCTCGCAGTGTGGGGGGAGCATGGTCACCGTGTAGGGGGAGCACTGTCGCGCAGTGTAGTGGGAGTACTGTCGCGCAGTGTGGTGGGAGTACTGTCGCGCAGTGTGGGAGCACTGTCACGCAGTGTGGTGGGAGTACTGTTGCGCAGTGTTGGGAGCACTGTCTCGCAGTGTGGTGGGAGCACTGTCTCGCAGTGTGGGGAGCACTGTCTCGCAGTGTGGGGGAGCACCGTCTCGCAGTGTGGGGAGCACTGTCTCGCAGTGTGGGGAAGCACTGTCTCCCAGTGTGGGAGCACTGTCTCGCAGTGTGGGGGAGCACTGTCTCGCAGTGTGGGAGCACTGTCTCGCAGTGTGGGGGAGCACTGTCTTGCAGTGTGGGGTGCACTGTCTCGCAGTGTGGTGGGAGTACTGTCTCGCAGAGTGGGGGGAGTACTGTCGCGCAGTGTGGGGGGAAGCACTGTCTCGCAGTGTGGGGAGCACTGTCTCGCAGTGTGGGGGGAGCATGGTCACCGTGTAGGGGGAGCACTGTCGCGCAGTGTAGTGGGAGTACTGTCTCGCAGTGTGATGGGAGTACTGTTGCGCAGTGTTGGGAGCACTGTCTCGCAGTGTGGTGGGAGTACTTTCGCGCAGTGTGGGGAGCTCTGTCTCGCTGTGTGGGGGAGCACTGTCTCGCTGTGTGGGGGAGCACTGTCTCGCAGTGTGGTGGGAGTACTGTCGCGCAGTGTTGGGTGCACTGTCTCGCAGTGTGGTGGGAATACTGTCGCGCAGTGTGGGGAGCACTGTCTCGCAGTGTGGGGGAGCACTGTCTCGCAGTGTGGGGAGCACTGTCTCGCAATGTGGGAGAGCACTGTCTCGCAATGTGGGGGAGCACTGTCTCGCAGTGTGGGGGAGCACTGTCTCGCAGTGTGGGGGAGCACTGTCTCGCAGTGTGGGGAGCACTCTCTCGCAGTGTGAGGGAGCACTGTCTCGCAGTGTGGTGGGAGTACTGTCTCACAGTGTGGTGGGAGTACTGTCGCGCAGTGTGAGGGGAGCTCTGTCTCGCAGTGTGGTGGGAGAACTGTCTCGCAGTGCGGGTGGAGCACTGTCTCGCAGTGTGGGTGGAGAACTGTCTCGCAGTGTGGTGGGAGTACTGTCGCGCAGCGGGGGGAGCACTGTCTCGCAGTGTGGGGAGCACTGTCTCGCGGTGTGGGGGAGCACTGTCTCGCAGTGTGGGAGCACTGTCTCGCAGTGTGGGAGCACTGTCTCGCAGTGTGGGGAGCACTGTCTCGCAGTGTGGGGAGCACTGTCTCGCAGTGTGGGGGACCACTGTCTCGCAGTGTGGGGGACCACTGTCTCGCAGTGTGGGGGAGCACTGTCTCGCAGTGTGGGGGAGCACTGTCTCGCAGTGTGGGGTGCACTATCTCGCAGTGTGGTGGGAGTACTGTCTCGCAGAGTGGGTGGAGCACTGTCTCACAGTGTGGGGGGAGCACTGTCTTGCAGTGTGGGTGGAGCATGTTCACCGTGTACGGGGAGCACTGTCGCGCAGTGTGGTGGGAGTACTGTCGCGTCGTGTGGTGGGAGTACTGTCTCGCAGTGTGGTGGGAGTACTGTGTCGCAGTGTGGTGGGAATACTGTGTCGCAGTGTGGTGGGAGTACTGTCTCGCAGTGTGGTGGGAGTTCTGTCTCGCATTGTGGTGGGAGTACTGTCTCGCAGTGTGGTGGGAGTACTGTCTCGCAGTGTGGTGGGAGTACTGTCTCGCAGTGGTGGGAGTACTGTCTCGCAGTGTGGTGGGAGTACTGTCTCGCAGTGTGGTGGGAGTACTGTCTCGCAGTGTGGTGGGAGTACTGTCTCGCAGTGTGGTGGGAGTACTGTCTCTCAGTGTGGGGGCAGCACGGTCGCCGTGTAGGGGAGCACTGTCTCGCAGTGTGGTGGGAGCACTGTCTCGCAGTGTGGATGGAGCACTCTCTCTGAGTCTGTGAGGGAGAAACACTGCAGTGTGGGTGGAGCATGTTCACCGTGTACGGGGAGCACTGTCGCGCAGTGTGGTGGGAGTACTGTCGCGTAGTGTGGTGGGAGTACTGTCTCGCAGTGTGGTGGGAGTACTGTCTCGCAGTGTGGTGGCAGTACTGTGTCGCAGTGTGGTGGGAGTACTGTCTCGCAGTGTGGTGGGAGTACTGTCTCGCAGTGTGGTGGGAGTACTGTCGCGCAGTGTGGTGGGAGTACTGTCTCGCAGTGCGGTGGGAGCACTGTCGCGCAGTGTGGGGAGCACTGTCTCGCGGTGTGGGGGAGCACTGTCTCGCAGTGTGGGAGCACTGTCTCGCAGTGTGGGGAGCACTGTCTCGCAGTGTGGGGGACCACTGTCTCGCAGTGTGGGGGAGCACTGTCTCGCAGTGTGGGGGAGCACTGTCTCGCAGTGTGGGGGAGCACTGTCTCGCAGTGTGGGGGAGCACTGTCTTGCAGTGTGGGGTGCACTATCTCCCAGTGTGGTGGGAGTACTGTCTCGCAGAGTGGGGGGAGCACTGTCTCACAGTGTGGGGGGAGCACTGTCTTGCAGTGTGGGTGGAGCATGTTCACCGTGTACGGGGAGCACTGTCGCGCAGTGTGGTGGGAGTACTGTCGCGCAGTGTGGTGGGAGTACTGTCGCGCAGTGTGGTGGGAGTACTGTCTCGCAGTGTGGTGGGAGTACTGTGTCGCAGTGTGGTGGGACTACTGTGTCGCAGTGTGGTGGGAGTACTGTCTCGCAGTGTGGTGGGAGCACTGTCTCGCAGTGTGGTGGGAGTACTGTGTCGCAGTGTGGTGGGAGTACTGTCTCGCAGTGTGGTGGGAGTACTGTCTCGCAGTGTGGTGGGAGTACTGTCTCGCAGTGTGGTGGGAGTACTGTCTCGCAGTGTAGTGGGAGTACTGTCTCGCAATGTGGTGGGAGTACTGTCTCGCAGTGTGGTGGGAGTACTGTCTCGCAGTGTGGTGGGAGTACTGTCTCGCAGTGTGGTGGGAGTACTGTCTCGCAGTGTGGTGGGAGTACTGTCTCGCAGTGTGGTGGGAGTACTGTCTCGCAGTGTGGTGGGAGTACTGTCTCGCAGTGTGGTGGGAGTACTATCTCGCAGTGTGCGGGCAGCACGGTCGCCGTGTCGGGGGAGCACTGTCTCGCAGTGTGGGGGGAGCACGGTCTCGCAGTGTGGTGGGAGTACTGTCCGCAGTGTGGTGGGAGTACTGTCTCGCAGTGTGAGGGAGCACTGTCTCGCAGTGTGGTGGGAGTACTGTCTCGCAGTGTGGAGGGAGTACTGTCCGCAGTGTGGTGGGAGTACTGTCTCGCAGTGTGGGGGGAGTACTGTCTCGCAGTGTGGTGGGAGTACTGTCTCGCAGTGTGGTGGGAGTACTGTCTCGCAGTGTGGTGGGAGTACTGTCTCGCAATGTGGTGGGAGTACTGTCTCGCAGTGTGGTGGGAGTACTGTCTCGCAGTGTGGTGGGAGTACTGTCTCGCAGTGTGGTGGGAGTCCTGTCTCGCAGTGTGGTGGGAGTGCTGTCTCGCAGTGTGGTGGGAGTACTGTCTCGCAGTGTGGTGGGAGTACTGTCTCGCAGTGTGGTGGGAGTACTGTCTCGCAGTGTGGTGGGAGTACTGTCTCGCAGTGTGGTGGGAGTACTGTCTCGCAGTGTGGTGGGAGTACTGTCTCGCAGTGTGGTGGGAGTACTGTCTCGCAGTGTGCGGGCAGCACGGTAGCCGTGTCGGGGGAGCACTGTCTCGCAGTGTGGGGGGAGCACGGTCTCGCAGTGTGGTGGGAGTACTGTCCGCAGTGTGGTGGGAGTACTGTCTCGCAGTGTGAGGGAGCACTGTCTCGCAGTGTGGAGGGAGTACTGTCCGCAGTGTGGTGGGAGTACTGTCTCGCAGTGTGGGGGAGCACTGTCTCGCAGTGTGGTGGGAGTACTGTCTCGCAGTGTGGGTGAGCACTGTCTCGCAGTGTGGTGGGAGTACTGTCTCGCAGTGTGGTGGGAGTACTGTCTCGCAGTGTGGTGGGAGTACTGTCTCGCAGTGTGGGGGGAGTACTGTCTCGCAGTGTGGTGGGAGTACTGTCTCGCAGTGTGGTGGGAGTACTGTCTCGCAGTGTGGTGGGAGTACTGTCTCGCAGTGTGGTGGGAGTACTGTCTCGCAGTGTGGTGGGAGTACTGTCTCGCAGTGTGGTGGGAGTGCTGTCTCGCAGTGTGGTGGGAGTACTGTCTCGCAGTGTGGTGGGAGTGCTGTTGCACAGTGTGGTGGGAGTACTGTCTCGCAGTGTGGTGGGAGTACTGTCTCGCAGTGTGGTGGGAGTACTGTCTCGCAGTGTGGTGGGAGTACTGTCTCGCAGTGTGGTGGGAGTACTGTCTCGCAGTGTGGTGGGAGTACTGTCTCGCAGTGAGGTGGGAGTACTGTCTCGCAGTGTGGGGGCAGCACGGTCGCCGTGTCGGGGGAGCACTGTCTCGCAGTGTGGGGGGAGCACGGTCTCGCAGTGTGGTGGGAGTACTGTCCGCAGTGTGGTGGGAGCACTGTCTCGCAGTGTGAGGAAGCACTGTCTCGCAGTGTGGTGGGAGTACTGTCTCGCAGTGTGGTGGGAGTCCTGTCTCGCAGTATGGTGGGAGTGCTGTCTCGCAGTGTGGTGGGAGTACTGTCTCGCAGTGTGGTGGGAGTACTGTCTCGCAGTGTGGTGGGAGTACTGTCTCGCAGTGTGGTGGGAGTACTGTCTCGCAGTGTGGTGGGAGTACTGTCTCGCAGTGTGGTGGGAGTACTGTCTCGCAGTGTGGTGGGAGTACTGTCTCGCAGTGTGGTGGGAGTACTGTCTCGCAGTGTGGTGGGAGTACTGTCTCGCAGTGTGGTGGGAGTACTGTCTCGCAGTGTGGTGGGAGTACTGTCTCGCAGTGTGCGGGCAGCACGGTCGCCGTGTCGGGGAGCACTGTCTCGCAGTGTGGGGGGAGCACGGTCTCGCAGTGTGGTGGGAGTACTGTCCGCAGTGTGGTGGGAGTACTGTCTCGCAGTGTGAGGGAGCACTGTCTCGCAGTGTGGTGGGAGTACTGTCTCGCAGTGTGGAGGGAGTACTGTCCGCAGTGTGGTGGGAGTACTGTCTCGCAGTGTGGGGGAGCACTGTCTCGCAGTGTGGTGGGAGTACTGTCTCGCAGTGTGGGTGAGCACTGTCTCGCAGTGTGGTGGGAGTACTGTCTCGCAGTGTGGTGGGAGTACTGTCTCGCAGTGTGGTGGGAGTACTGTCTCGCAGTGTGGGGGGAGTACTGTCTCGCAGTGTGGTGGGAGTACTGTCTCGCAGTGTGGTGGGAGTACTGTCTCGCAGTGTGGTGGGAGTACTGTCTCGCAGTGTGGTGGGAGTACTGTCTCGCAGTGTGGTGGGAGTACTGTCTCGCAGTGTGGTGGGAGTGCTGTCTCGCAGTGTGGTGGGAGTACTGTCTCGCAGTGTGGTGGGAGTGCTGTTGCACAGTGTGGTGGGAGTACTGTCTCGCAGTGTGGTGGGAGTACTGTCTCGCAGTGTGGTGGGAGTACTGTCTCGCAGTGTGGTGGGAGTACTGCCTCGCAGTGTGGTGGGAGTACTGCCTCGCAGTGTGGTGGGAGTACTGTCTCGCAGTGTGGTGGGAGTACTGTCTCGCAGTGTGGTGGGAGTACTGTCTCGCAGTGTGGGGGCAGCACGGTCGCCGTGTAGGGGGAGCACTGTCTCGCAGTGTGGGTGGAGCACGGTCTCGCAGTGTGGTGGGAGTACTGTCCGCAGTGTGGTGGGAGCACTGTCTCGCAGTGTGAGGGAGCACTGTCTCGCAGTGTGGTGGGAGTACTGTCTTGCAGTGTGGAGGGAGTAATGTCCGCAGTGTGGTGGGAGTACTGTCGCGCAGTGTGGTGGGAGTACTGTCGCGCAGTGTGGTGGAGCACTGTCTCGCAGTGTGGGGAGCACTGTCTCGCGGTGTGGGGGAGCACTGTCTCGCAGTGTGGGAGCACTGTCTCGCAGTGTGGGGAGCACTGTCTCGCAGTGTGGGGAGCACTGTCTCGCAGTGTGGGGAGCACTGTCTCGCAGTGTGGGGGACCACTGTCTCACAGTGTGGGGGAGCACTGTCTCGCAGTGTGGGGGAGCACTGTCTTGCAGTGTGGGGTGCACTATCTCGCAGTGTGGTGGGAGTACTGTCTCGCAGAGTGGGGGGAGCACTGTCTCACAGTGTGGGGGAGCACTGTCTCGCAGTGTGGGTGGAACATGTTCACCGTGTACGGGGAGCACTGTCGCGCAGTGTGGTGGGAGTACTGTCGCGTAGTGTGGTGGGAGTACTGTCGCGCAGTGTGGTGGGAGTACTGTCTCGCAGTGTGGTGGGAGCACGGTCTCGCAGTGTGGGGGGAGCACTGTCTCACAGTCTGTGTGGAGCAGTGTGGATGGAGCCCTGTCTCTCAGTCTGTGAGGGGTTAGTGTGGGAGAAACACTGCAGTGTGGGTGGAGCATGTTCACCGTGTACGGGGAGCACTGTCGCGCAGTGTGGTGGGAGCACTGTCTCTCAGTCTGTGAGGGGTTAGTGTGGGAGAAACACTGCAGTGTGGGTGGAGCATGTTCACCGTGTACGGGGAGCACTGTCGCGCAGTGTGGTGGGAGTACTGTCGCGTAGTGTGGTGGGAGTACTGTCTCGCAGTGTGGTGGGAGTACTGTCTCGCAGTGTGGGGAGCACTGTCTCGCTGTGTGGGGGAGCACTGTCTCGCAGTGTGGGGGAGCACTGTCTTGCAGTGTTGGGTGCACTGTCTCGCAGTGTGGTGGGAATACTGTCGCGCAGTGTGGGGAGCACTGTCTCGCAGTGTGGGAGCACTGTCTCGCAGTGTGGGAGCACTGTCTCGCAGTGTGGTGGGAGTACTGTCGCGCAGTGTTGGGTGCACTGTCTCGCAGTGTGGTGGGAATACTGTCGCGCAGTGTGGGGAGCACTGTCTCGCAGTGTGGGGGAGCACTGTCTCGCAGTGTGGGAGCACTGTCTCGCAGTGTGGGAGAGCACTGTCTCGCAGCGTGGGGAGCACTGTCTCGCAGTGTGGGGGAGCACTGTCTCGCAGTGTGGGGAGCACTGTCTCGCAGTGTGAGGGAGCACTGTCTCGCAGTGTGGGGGCGCACTGTCTCGCAATGTGGGGGAGCACTGTCTCGCAGTGTGGGGGAGCACTGTCTCGCAGTGTGGTGGGAGTACTGTCGCGCAGTGTGGGGGAGCACTGTCTCGCAGTGTGGGAGCACTGTCTCGCAGTGTGGGAGCACTGTCTCGCGGTGTGGGGGAGCACTGTCTCGCAGTGTGGGAGCACTGTCTCGCAGTGTGGGGAGCACTGTCTCGCAGTGTGGGAGCACTGTCTCGCAGTGTGGGGAGCACTGTCCCGCAGTGTGGGGACCACTGTCTCGCAGTGTGGGGGACCACTGTCTCGCAGTGTGGGGAGCACTGTCTCGCAGTGTGGGGGAGCACTGTCTCGCAGTGTGGGGGAGCACTGTCTTGCAGTGTGGGGTGCACTATCTCGCAGTGTGGTGGGAGTACTGTCTTGCAGAGTGGGGGGAACACTCTCACAGTGTGGGGGGAGCACTGTCTTGCAGTGTGGGTGGAGCATGTTCACCGTGTACGGGGAGCACTGTCGCGCAGTGTGGTGGGAGTACTGTCGCGTAGTGTGGTGGGAGTACTGTCGCGCAGTGTGGTGGGAGTACTGTCTCGTAGTGTGGTGGGAGTACTGTGTCGCAGTGTGGTGGGAGTACTGTGTCGCAGTGTGGTGGGAGTACTGTCTCGCAGTGTGGTGGGAGTACTGTCTCGCAGTGTGGTGGGAGTACTGTCTCGCAGTGTGGTGGGAGTACTGTCTCGCAGTGTGGTGGGAGTACTGTCTCGCAGTGTGGTGGGAGTACTGTCTCACAGTGTGGGGGCAGCACGGTCGCCGTGTAGGGGAGCACTGTCTCGCAGTGTGGTGGGAGCACTGTCTCGCAGTGTGGGGGGAGCACTGTCTCACAGTCTGTGTGGAGCAGTGTGGATGGAGCACAGTCTCTCAGTCTGTGAGGGTTAGTGTGGGAGAAGCACTGTCTCTCAGTGTGGGAGCACTGTCTCGCGGTGTGGGGGAGCACTGTCTCGCAGTGTGGGAGCACTGTCTCGCAGTGTGGGAGCACTGTCTCGCAGTGTGGGGAGCACTGTCTCGCAGTGTGGGGAGCACTGTCTCGCAGTGTGGGGAGCACTGTCTCGCAGTGTGGGGAGCACTGTCTCGCAGTGTGGGGAGCACTGTCTCGCAGTGTGGGGGACCACTGTCTCGCAGTGTGGGAGCACTGTCTCGCAGTGTGGGGGAGCACTGTCTCGCAGTGTGGGGAAGCACTGTCTCGCAGTGTGGGGGAGCACTGTCTCGCAGTGTGGGGAGCACTGTCTCGCAGTGCGGGTGGAGCACTGTCTCGCAGTGTGGGTGGAGAACTGTCTCGCAGTGTGGTGGGAGTACTGTCGCGCAGTGTGGTGGAGCACTGTCTCGCAGTGTGGGGAGCACTGTCTCGCGGTGTGGGGGAGCACTGTCTCGCAGTGTGGGAGCACTGTCTCGCAGTGTGGGGAGCACTGTCTCGCAGTGTGGGGAGCACTGTCTCGCAGTGTGGGGAGCACTGTCTCGCAGTGTGGGGGACCACTGTCTCGCAATGTGGGGGACCACTGTCTCACAGTGTGGGGGAGCACTGTCTCGCAGTGTGGGGGAGCACTGTCTTGCAGTGTGGGGTGCACTATCTCGCAGTGTGGTGGGAGTACTGTCTCGCAGAGTGGGGGGAGCACTGTCTCACAGTGTGGGGGAGCACTGTCTCGCAGTGTGGGTGGAACATGTTCACCGTGTACGGGGAGCACTGTCGCGCAGTGTGGTGGGAGTACTGTCGCGTAGTGTGGTGGGAGTACTGTCGCGTAGTGTGGTGGGAGTACTGTCGCGCAGTGTGGTGGGAGTACTGTCTCGCAGTGTGGTGGGAGCACGGTCTCGCAGTGTGGGGGAGCACTGTCTCACAGTCTGTGTGGAGCAGTGTGGATGGAGCCCTGTCTCTCAGTCTGTGAGGGGTTAGTGTGGGAGAAACACTGCAGTGTGGGTGGAGCATGTTCACCGTGTACGGGGAGCACTGTCGCGCAGTGTGGTGGGAGCACTGTCTCTCAGTCTGTGAGGGGTTAGTGTGGGAGAAACACTGCAGTGTGGGTGGAGCATGTTCACCGTGTACGGGGAGCACTGTCGCGCAGTGTGGTGGGAGTACTGTCGCGTAGTGTGGTGGGAGTACTGTCTCGCAGTGTGGTGGGAGTACTGTCTCGCAGTGTGGGGAGCACTGTCTCGCTGTGTGGGGGAGCACTGTCTCGCAGTGTGGGGGAGCACTGTCTTGCAGTGTTGGGTGCACTGTCTCGCAGTGTGGTGGGAATACTGTCGCGCAGTGTGGGGAGCACTGTCTCGCAGTGTGGGAGCACTGTCTCGCAGTGTGGTGGGAGTACTGTCGCGCAGTGTTGGGTGCACTGTCTCGCAGTGTGGTGGGAATACTGTCGCGCAGTGTGGGGAGCACTGTCTCGCAGTGTGGGGGAGCACTGTCTCGCAGTGTGGGGAGCACTGTCTCGCAGTGTGGGAGAGCACTGTCTCGCAGCGTGGGGGAGCACTGTCTCGCAGTGTGGGGAGCACTGTCTCGCAGTGTGAGGGAGCACTGTCTCGCAGTGTGTGGGCGCACTGTCTCGCAATGTGGGGGAGCACTGTCTCGCAGTGTGGGGGAGCACTGTCTCGCAGTGTGGTGGGAGTACTGTCGCGCAGTGTGGGGGAGCACTGTCTCGCAGTGTGGGAGCACTGTCTCGCAGTGTGGGAGCACTGTCTCGCGGTGTGGGGGAGCACTGTCTCGCAGTGTGGGAGCACTGTCTCGCAGTGTGGGGAGCACTGTCTCGCAGTGTGGGAGCACTGTCTCGCAGTGTGGGGAGCACTGTCCCGCAGTGTGGGGACCACTGTCTCGCAGTGTGGGGGACCACTGTCTCGCAGTGTGGGGAGCACTGTCTCGCAGTGTGGGGGAGCACTGTCTCGCAGTGTGGGGGAGCACTGTCTTGCAGTGTGGGGTGCACTATCTCGCAGTGTGGTGGGAGTACTGTCTTGCAGAGTGGGGGGAACACTCTCACAGTGTGGGGGGAGCACTGTCTTGCAGTGTGGGTGGAGCATGTTCACCGTGTACGGGGAGCACTGTCGCGCAGTGTGGTGGGAGTACTGTCGCGTAGTGTGGTGGGAGTACTGTCGCGCAGTGTGGTGGGAGTACTGTCTCGTAGTGTGGTGGGAGTACTGTGTCGCAGTGTGGTGGGAGTACTGTGTCGCAGTGTGGTGGGAGTACTGTCTCGCAGTGTGGTGGGAGTACTGTCTCGCAGTGTGGTGGGAGTACTGTCTCGCAGTGTGGTGGGAGTACTGTCTCGCAGTGTGGTGGGAGTACTGTCTCGCAGTGTGGTGGGAGTACTGTCTCACAGTGTGGGGGCAGCACGGTCGCCGTGTAGGGGAGCACTGTCTCGCAGTGTGGTGGGAGCACTGTCTCGCAGTGTGGGGGGAGCACTGTCTCACAGTCTGTGTGGAGCAGTGTGGATGGAGCACAGTCTCTCAGTCTGTGAGGGTTAGTGTGGGAGAAGCACTGTCTCTCAGTGTGGGAGCACTGTCTCGCGGTGTGGGGGAGCACTGTCTCGCAGTGTGGGAGCACTGTCTCGCAGTGTGGGAGCACTGTCTCGCAGTGTGGGGAGCACTGTCTCGCAGTGTGGGGAGCACTGTCTCGCAGTGTGGGGAGCACTGTCTCGCAGTGTGGGGAGCACTGTCTCGCAGTGTGGGGAGCACTGTCTCGCAGTGTGGGGGACCACTGTCTCGCAGTGTGGGAGCACTGTCTCGCAGTGTGGGGGAGCACTGTCGCGCAGTGTGGGGGAGCACTGTCTCGCAGTGTGGGGGAGCACTGTCTCGCAGTGTGGGGAGCACTGTCTCGCGGTGTGGGGAGCACTGTCTCGCAGTGTGGGAGCACTGTCTCGCGGTGTGGGGAGCACTGTCTCGCAGTGTGGGGAGCACTGTCTCGCAGTGTGGGGAGCAATGTCTCGCAGTGTGGGGGACCACTGTCTCGCAGTGTGGGAGCACTGTCTCGCAGTGTGGGGGAGCACTGTCTTGCAGTGTGGGGTGCACTATCTCGCAGTGTGGTGGGAGTACTGTCTCGCAGAGTGGGGGGAGCACTGTCTCACAGTGTGGGGGGAGCACTGTCTTGCAGTGGGGGTGGAGCATGTTCACCGTGTACTGTGTCGCAGTGTGGTGGTAGTACTGTCTCGCAGTGTGGTGGGAGTACTGTCTCGCAGTGTGGTGGGAGTACTGTCTCGCAGTGTGGTGGGAGTACTGTCTCGCAGTGTGGTGGGAGTACTGTCTCGCAACGTGGTGGGAATACTGTCTCGCAGTGTGGTGGGAGTACTGTCTCACAGTGTCGGGGCAGCACGGTCGCCGTGTAGGGGAGCACTGTCTCGCAGTGTGGTGTGAGCACTGTCTCGCAATGTCGGAGCACTGTCTCACAGTCTGTGTGGAGCAGTGTGGATTGAGCACTGTCTCTCAGTCTGTGAGGGGTTAGTGTGGGAGAAACACTGTCTTTCAGTCTGTGGGAAGCAGTGTGGATGGAGCACTGTCTCTCAGTCCGTGGGGAACATTTGGGGGGAGAACTGTTTCACAGTCTCTGGGAGCAGTGTGGGGGGTGCACTGTCTCGCAGTGTGGGAGAAGCACTGTCTCTCAGTCTGTGTGGAGCAGTGTGGATGGAGCACTGTCTTTCAGTCTGTGGGAAGCAGTGTGGCTGGAGCACTGTCTCTCAGTTTGGGGGGAGCACTGTTTCACGGTTTCTGGAAGCAGTGTGGGGGAGCACTGTCTCGCAGTGTGGGGGGAGCATGGTCACCGTGTAGGGGGAGCACTGTCTTGCAGTGTGGGGTGCACTGTCTCGCAGTGTGGTGGGAGTACTGTCTCGCAGAGTGGGGGAGCACTGTCTCGCAGTGTGGGGGAGCACTGTCTCGCAGTGTGGGGGGAGCATGGTCACCGTGTAGGGGGAGCACTGTCTTGCAGTGTAGTGGGAGTACTGTCGCGCAGTGTGGGAGCACTGTCTCGCAGTGTGGGGGAGCACTGTCTCGCAGTGTGGTGAGAGTACTGTATCGCAGTGTGGTGGGAGTACTGTCTCGCAGTGTGGTGCGAGTACGGTCTCGCAGTGTGGTGAGAGTACTGTCTCGCAGTGTGGTGGGAGTACTGTCTCGCAGTGTGGTGGGAGTACTGTCTCGCAGTGTGGTGGGAGTACTGTCTCGCAGTGTGGTGGGAGTACTGTCTCGCAGTGTGGTGGGAGTACTGTCTCGCAGTGTGGTGGGAATACTGTCTCGCAGTGTGGTGGGAGTACTGTCTCGCAGTGTGGTGGGAGTACTGTCTCGCAGTGTGGTGGGAGTACTGTCTCGCAGTGTGGTGGGAGTACTGACTCGCAGTGTGGTGGGAGTACTGTCTCGCAGTGTGGGGGCAGCACGGTCGCTGTGTAGGGGAGCACTGTCTCGCAGTGTGGTGGGAGTACTGACTCGCAGTGTGGTGGGAGTACTGTCGCACAGTGTGGGGGAGCACTGTCTCGCAGTGTGGGGAGCACTGTCTCGCAGTGTGGGGGACCACTGTCTCGCAGTGTGGGAGCACTGTCTCGCAGTGTGGGGGGAACAGTTTGGGGGGAGCACTGTTTCACGGTCTCTGGGAGCAGTGTGGGGGAGCACTGTCTCGCAGTGTGTGGGAGCACTGTCTCACAGTGTGGGGGGAGCATGGTCACCGTGTAGGGGGAGCACTGTCTTGCAGTGTGGGGTGCACTGTCTCGCAGTGTGGTGGGAGTACTGTCTCGCAGAGTGGGGGAGCACTGTCTCGCAGTGTGGGGGAGCACTGTCTCGCAGTGTGGGGGGAGCATGGTCACCGTGTAGGGGGAGCACTGTCGCACAGTGTGGTCGGAGTACTGTCTCGCAATGTGGTGGGAGTACTGTCTCGCAGTGTGGGGGACCACTGTCTCGCAGTGTGGGGGAGCACTGTCTCGCAGTGTGGGGGAGCACTGTCTTGCAGTGTGGGGTGCACTATCTCGCAGTGTGGTGGGAGTACTGTCTCGCAGAGTGGGGGGAGCACTGTCTTGCAGTGTGGTGGGAGTACTGTCGCGCAGTGTTGGGTGCACTGTCTCGCAGTGTGGTGGGACTACTGTCGCGCATTGTGGGAAGCACTGTCTCGCAGTGTGGGGAGCACTGTCTCGCAGTGTGGGAGAGCACTGTCTCGCAGTGTGGTGGGACTACTGTCGCGCATTGTGGGAAGCACTGTCTCGCAGTGTGGGGGAGCACTGTCTCGCAGTGTGGTGGGACTACTGTCGCGCATTGTGGGAAGCACTGTCTCGCAGTGTGGGGAGCACTGTCTCTCAGTGTGGGAGAGCACTGTCTCGCAGTGTGGGGGAGCACTGTCTCGCAGTGTGGGGGAGCACTGTCTCGCAGTGTGGGGGAGCACTGTCTCGCAGTGTGGGGAGCAATGTCTCGCAGTGTGAGGGAGCACTGTCTCGCAGTGTGGGGGAGCACTGTCTCGCAATGTGGGGGAGCACTGTCTCGCAGTCTGGGGGAGCACTGTCTCGCAGTGTGGGAGCACTGTCTCGCGGTGTGGGGGAGCACTGTCTCGCAGTGTGGGAGCACTGTCTCGCAGTGTGGGGAGCACTGTCTCGCAGTGTGGGGAGCACTGTCTCGCAGTGTGGGGAGCACTGTCTCGCAGTGTGGGGGACCACTGTCTCGCAGTGTGGGGGAGCACTGTCTCGCAGTGTGGGGGAGCACTGTCTCGCAGTGTGGGGGAGCACTGTCTCGCAGTGTGGGGGAGCACTGTCTTGCAGTGTGGGGTGCACTATCTCCCAGTGTGGTGGGAGTACTGTCTCGCAGAGTGGGGGGAGCACTGTCTCACAGTGTGGGGGGAGCACTGTCTTGCAGTGTGGGTGGAGCATGTTCACCGTGTACAGGGAGCACTGTCGCGCAGTGTGGTGGGAGTACTGTCGCGTAGTGTGGTGGGAGTACTGTCGCGCAGTGTGGTGGGAGTACTGTCTCGCAGTGTGGTGGGAGTACTGTGTCGCAGTGTGGTGGGAGTACTGTGTCGCAGTGTGGTGGGAGTACTGTGTCGCAGTGTGGTGGGAGTACTGTCTCGCAGTGTGGTGGGAGTACTGTCTCGCAGTGTGGTGGGAGTACTGTCTCGCAGTGTGGTGGGAGTACTGTCTCACAGTGTGGGGGCAGCATGGTCGCCGTGTAGGGGAGCACTGTCTCGCAGTGTGGTGGGAGCACTGTCTCGCAGTGTGGGGGGAGCACTGTCTCACAGTCTGTGTGGAGCAGTGTGGATGGAGCACTGTCTCTCAGTCTGTGAGGGGTTAGTGTGGGAGAAACACTGTCTTTCAGTCTGTGGGAAGCAGTGTGGATGGAGCACAGTCTCTCAGTCTGTGAGGGTTAGTGTGGGAGAAGAACTGTCTCTCAGTGTGGGAGCACTGTCTCGCGGTGTGGGGGAGCACTGTCTCGCGGTGTGGGGGAGCACTGTCTCGCAGTGTGGGGAGCACTGTCTCGCAGTGTGGGGAGCACTGTCTCGCAGTGTGGGGAGCACTGTCTCGCAGTGTGGGGAGCACTGTCTCGCAGTGTGGGGGACCACTGTCTCGCAGTGTGGGAGCACTGTCTCGCAGTGTGGGGGAGCACTGTCTCGCAGTGTGGGGGAGCACTGTCTTGCAGTGTGGGGTGCACTATCTCGCAGTGTGGTGGGAGTACTGTCTCGCAGAGTGGGGGGAGCACTGTCTCACAGTGTGGGGGAGCACTGTCTTGCAGTGGGGGTGGAGCATGTTCACCGTGTACGGGGAGTACTGTCGCGCAGTGTGGTTGAATACTGTCTCGCAGTGTGGTGGGAGTACTGTGTCGCAGTGTGGTGGGAGTACTGTGTCGCAGTGTGGTGGGAGTACTGTCTCGCAGTGTGGTGGGAGTACTGTCTCGCAGTGTGGTGGGAGTACTGTCTCGCAGTGTGGTGGGAGTACTGTCTCGCAGTGTGGTGGGAGTACTGTCTCGCAGTGTGGTGGGAGTACTGTCTCGCAGTGTGGTGGGAGTACTGTCTCGCAGTGTGGTGGGAGTACTGTCTCGCAGCGTGGTGGGAAAACTGCCTCGCAGTGTGGGGGCAGCACGGTCGCCGTGTAGGGGAGCACTGTCTCGCAGTGTGGTGTGAGCACTGTCTCGCAGTGTGGGAGCACTGTCTCACAGTCTGTGTGGAGCAGTGTGGATGGAGCACTGTCTCTCAGTCTGTGAGGGGTTAGTGTGGGAGAAACACTGTCTTTCAGTCTGTGGGAAGCAGTGTGGATGGAGCACAGTCTCTCAGTCCGTGGGGTACAGTTTGGGGGGAGAACTGTTTCACAGTCTCTGGGAGCAGTGTGGGGGGTGCACTGTATCACAGTGTGGGAGAAGCACTGTCTCTCAGTCTGTGTGGAGCAGTGTGGATGGAGCACTGTCTTTCAGTCTGTGAGGGTTAGTGTGGGAGAAGCACTGTCTCTCAGTGTGGGGGAGCACTGTCTCGCAGTGTGGGAGCACTGTCTCGCAGTGTGGGGGAGCACTGTCTCGCAGTGTGGGGGAGCACTGTCTCGCAGTGTGGGGGAGCACTGTCTCGCAGTGTGGTGGGAGTACTGTCTCGCAGTGTGGTGGGAGTACTGTCGCGCAGTGTGGGGAGTACTGTCTCGCAGTGTGGGTGGAGCACTGTCTCGCAGTGTTGTGGGAGTACTGTCTCGCAGTGTGGTGGGAGTACTGTCTCGCAGTGCGGTGGGAGTACTGTCTCGCAGTGCGGTGGGAGTACTGTCTCACAGTGTGGTGGGTGTACTGTCTCGCAGTGTGGTGGGAGTACTGTCTCGCAGTGTGGTGGGAGTACTGTGTCGCAGTGTGATGGGAGTACTGTCTCGCAGTGTGGTGGGAGTAGTGTCTCGCAGTGTGGTGGGAGTAGTGTCTCGCAGTGTGGTGGGAGTACTGTCTTGCAGTGTGGTGGGAGTACTGTCTCGCAGTGTGGTGGGAGTACTGTCTCGCAGTGTGGTGGGAGTACTGTCTCGCAGTGTGGTGGGAGTACTGTCTCGCAGTGTGGTGGGAGTCCTGTCTCGCAGTGTGGGGGCAGCACGGTCGCCGTGTAGGGGAGCACTGTCTCGCAGTGTGGTGGGAGTACTGTCTCGCAGTGTGGTGGGAGTACTGTGTCGCAGTGTGGTGGGAGTACTGTCTCGCAGTGTGGTGGGTGTACTGTGTCGCAGTGTGGTGGGAGTACTGTCTCGCAGTGTGGTGGGAGTACTGTGTCGCAGTGTGGTGGGAGTACTGTGTCGCAGTGTGGTGGGAGTACTGTGTCGCAGTGTGGTGGGAGTACTGTCTCGCAGTGTGGTGGGAGTACTGTGTCGCAGTGTGGTGGGAGTACTGTGTCGCAGTGTGGTGGGAGTACTGTGTCGCAGTGTGGTGGGAGTACTGTCTCGCAGTGTGGTGGGAGTACTGTCTCGCAGTGTGGTGGGAGTACTGTCTCGCAGTGTGGTGGGAGTACTGTCTCGCAGTGTGGTGGGAGTACTGTCTCGCAGTGTGGTGGGAGTACTGTCTCGCAGTGTGGTGGGAGTCCTGTCTCGCAGTGTGGGGGCAGCACGGTCGCCGTGTAGGGGAGTACTGCCTCGCAGTGTGGTGGGAGTACTGTCTCGCAGTGTGGTGGGAGTACTGTCTCGCAGTGTGGTTGCAGTACTGTCTCGCAGTGTGGTGGGAGTACTGTCGCACAGTGTGGTGGGAGTACTGTCTCACAGTGTGGTGGGAGTACTGTCTCGTAGTGTGGTGGGAGTACTGTCTCGCAGTGTGGTGGGAGTACTGTGTCGCAGTGTGGTGGGAGTACTGTCTCGCAGTGTGGTGGGAGTACTGTCTCGCAGTGTTGGGGCAACACCGTGGCCGTGTAGTGGAGCACTGACTCGCAGTGTGGTGGGAGTACTGTCGCACAGTGTGGTGGGAGTACTGTCTCGTAGTGTGGTGGGAGTACTGTCTCGCAGTGTGGTGGGAGTACTGTGTCGCAGTGTGGTGGGAGTACTGTCTCGCAGTGTGGTGGGAGTACTGTCTCGCAGTGTGGTGGGAGTACTGTCTCGCAGTGTTGGGGCAGCACGGTGGCCGTGTAGTGGAGCACTGCCTCGCAGTGTGGTGGGAGCACTGTCTCGCAGAGTGGTGGGAGTACTGACTCGCAGTGTGGTGGGAGTACTGTCTCGCAGTGTGGTGGGAGCACTGTCTCGCAGTGTGGTGGGAGTACTGTGTCGCAGTGTGGTGGGAGTACTGTCTCGCAGTGTGGTGGGAGTACTGTCTCGCAGTGTGGTGGGAGTACTGTCTCGCAGTGTGGTGGGAGTACTGTCTCGCAGTGTGGTGGGAGTACTGTCTCGCAGTGTGGTGGGAGTACTGTCTCGCAGTGTGGTGGGAGTACTGTCTCGCAGTGTGGTGGGAGTCCTGTCTCGCAGTGTGGTCGGAGTGCTGTCTCGCAGTGTGGTGGGAGTACTGTCTCGCAGTGTGGTGGGAGTACTGTCTCGCAGTGTGGTGGGAGTACTGTCTCGCAGTGTGGTGGGAGTACTGTCTCGCAGTGTGGTGGGAGCACTGTCGCGCAGGGTGGTGGGAGTACTGTCGCGTAGTGTGGTGGGAGTACTGTCTCGCAGTGTGGTGGGAGTACTGTCTCGCAGTGTGGTGGGAGTACTGTCTCGCAGTGTGGTGGGAGTACTGTCTCGCAGTGTGGTGGGAGTACTGTCTCGCAGTGTGGTGGGAGTACTGTCTCGCAGTGTGGTGGGAGTACTGTCTCGCAGTGTGGTGGGAGTACTGTCTCGCAGTGTGGTGGGAGTACTATCTCGCAGTGTGCGGGCAGCACGGTCGCCGTGTCGGGGAGCACTGTCTCGCAGTGTGGGGGGAGCACGGTCTCGCAGTGTGGTGGGAGTACTGTCCGCAGTGTGGTGGGAGTACTGTCTCGCAGTGTGAGGGAGCACTGTCTCGCAGTGTGGTGGGAGTACTGTCTCGCAGTGTGGAGGGAGTACTGTCCGCAGTGTGGTGGGAGTACTGTCTCACAGTGTGGGGGGAGTACTGTCTCGCAGTGTGGCAGGAGTACTGTCTCGCAGTGTGGTGGGAGTACTGTCTCGCAGTGTGGTGGGAGTCCTGTCTCGCAGTGTGGGGGCAGCACGGTCGCCGTGTAGTGGAGCACTGACTCGCAGTGTGGTGGGAGCACTGTCTCGCAGAGTGGTGGGAGTACTGACTCTTAGTGTGGTGGGAGTACTGTCTCGCAGTGTGGTGGGAGCACAGTCTCGCAGTGTGGTGGGAGTACTGTGTCGCAGTGTGGTGGGAGTACTGTCTCGCAGTGTGGTGGGAGTACTGTCTCGCAGTGTGGTGGGAGTACTGTCTCGCAGTGTGGTGGGAGTACTGTCTCGCAATGTGGTGGGAGTACTGTCTCGCAGTGTGGTGGGAGTACTGTCTCGCAGTGTGGTGGGAGTACTGTCTCGCAGTGTGGTGGGAGTCCTGTCTCGCAGTGTGGTGGGAGTGCTGTCTCGCAGTGTGGTGGGAGTACTGTCTCGCAGTGTGGTGGGAGTACTGTCTCGCAGTGTGGTGGGAGTACTGTCTCGCAGTGTAGTGGGAGTACTGTCTCGCAGTGTGGTGGGAGTACCGTCTCGCAGTGTGGTGGGAGTACCGACTCGCAGTGTGGTGGGAGTACTGTCTCGCAGTGTGGTGGGAGTACTATCTCGCAGTGTGCGGGCAGCACGGTCGCCGTGTCGGGGGAGCACTGTCTCGCAATGTGGGGGAGCACGGTCTCGCAGTGTGGTGGGAGTACTGTCCGCAGTGTGGTGGGAGTACTGTCTCGCAGTGTGAGGGAGCACTGTCTCGCAGTGTGGTGGGAGTACTGTCTCGCAGTGTTGAGGGAGTACTGTCCGCAGTGTGGTGGGAGTACTGTCTCGCAGTGTGGGGGAGCACTGTCTCGCAGTGTGGTGGGAGTACTGTCTCGCAGTGTGGGTGAGCACTGTCTCGCAGTGTGGTGGGAGTACTGTCTCGCAGTGTGGTGGGAGTACTGTCTCGCAGTGTGGTGGGAGTACTGTCTCGCAGTGTGGGGGGAGTACTGTCTCGCAGTGTGGTGGGAGTACTGTCTCGCAGTGTGGTGGGAGTACTGTCTCGCAGTGTGATGGGAGTACTGTCTCGCAGTGTGGTGGGAGTACTGTCTCGCAGTGTGGTGGGAGTGCTGACTCGCAGTGTGGTGGGAGTGCTGACTCGCAGTGTGGTGGGAGTACTGTCGCGCAGTGTGGTGGGAGTACTGTCTCGCAGTGTGGTGGGAGTACTGTCTCGCAGTGTGGTGGGAGTACTGTCTCGCAGTGTGGTGGGAGTACTGTCTCGCAGTGTGGTGGGAGTACTGTCTCGCAGTGTGGTGGGAGTATTGTCTCGCAGTGTGGTGGGAGTACTGTCTCGCAGTGTGGTGGGAGTACTGTCTCGCAGTGTGGTGGGAGTACTGTCTCGCAGTGTGGTGGGAGTACTGTCTCGCAGTGTGGGGGAGCACGGTCTCGCAGTGTGGTGGGAGTACTGTCCGCAGTGTGGTGGGAGCACTGTCTCGCAGTGTGAGGGAGCACTGTCTCGCAGTGTGGTGGGAGTACTGTCTCGCAGTGTGGAGGGAGTACTGTCCGCAGTGTGGTGGGAGTACTGTCTCGCAGTGTGGGTGAGCACTGTCTCGCAGTGTGGTGGGAGTACTGTCTCGCAGTGTGGTGTGAGTACTGTCTCGCAGTGTGGTGGGAGTACTGTCTCGCAGTGTGGTGAAAGTACTGTCTCGCAGTGTGGTGAAAGTACTGTCTCGCAGTGTGGGTGAGCACTGTCTCGCAGTGTGGTGGGAGTACTGTCTCGCAGTGTGGTGTGAGTACTGTCTCGCAGTGTGGTGGGAGTCTGTCTCGCAGTGTGGTGAACGTACTGTCTCGCAGTGTGGTGAACGTACTGTCTCGCAGTGTGGTGGGAGTACTGTCTCGCAGTGTGGTGGGAGTCTGTCTCGCAGTGTGGTGGGAATACTGTCTCGCAGTGTGGTGGGAGTCTGTCTCGCAGTGTGGTGGGAGTACTGTCGCGTAGTGTGGTGGGAGTACTGTCTCGCAGTGTGGTGGGAGTACTGTCTCACAGTGTGGTGGGTGTACTGTCTCGCAGTGTGGTGGGAGTACTGTCTCGCAGTGTGGTGGGAGTACTGTGTCGCAGTGTGATGGGAGTACTGTCTCGCAGTGTGGTGGGAGTAGTGTCTCGCAGTGTGGTGGGAGTACTGTCTTGCAGTGTGGTGGGAGTACTGTCTCGCAGTGTGGTGCGAGTACTGTCTCGCAGTGTGGTGGGAGTACTGTCTCGCAGTGTGGTGGGAGTACTGTCTCGCAGTGTGGTGGGAGTCCTGTCTCGCAGTGTGGGGGCAGCACGGTCGCCGTGTAGGGGAGCACTGTCTCGCAGTGTGGTGGGAGTACTGTCTCGCAGTGTGGTGGGAGTACTGTGTCGCAGTGTGGTGGGAGTACTGTCTCGCAGTGTGGTGGGTGTACTGTGTCGCAGTGTGGTGGGAGTACTGTCTCGCAGTGTGGTGGGAGTACTGTGTCGCAGTGTGGTGGGAGTACTGTGTCGCAGTGTGGTGGGAGTACTGTGTCGCAGTGTGGTGGGAGTACTGTCTCGCAGTGTGGTGGGAGTACTGTGTCGCAGTGTGGTGGGAGTACTGTGTCGCAGTGTGGTGGGAGTACTGTGTCGCAGTGTGGTGGGAGTACTGTCTCGCAGTGTGGTGGGAGTACTGTCTCGCAGTGTGGTGGGAGTACTGTCTCGCAGTGTGGTGGGAGTACTGTCTCGCAGTGTGGTGGGAGTACTGTCTCGCAGTGTGGTGGGAGTACTGTCTCGCAGTGTGGTGGGAGTCCTGTCTCGCAGTGTGGGGGCAGCACGGTCGCCGTGTAGGGGAGTACTGCCTCGCAGTGTGGTGGGAGTACTGTCTCGCAGTGTGGTGGGAGTACTGTCTCGCAGTGTGGTTGCAGTACTGTCTCGCAGTGTGGTGGGAGTACTGTCGCACAGTGTGGTGGGAGTACTGTCTCACAGTGTGGTGGGAGTACTGTCTCGTAGTGTGGTGGGAGTACTGTCTCGCAGTGTGGTGGGAGTACTGTGTCGCAGTGTGGTGGGAGTACTGTGTCGCAGTGTGGTGGGAGTACTGTCTCGCAGTGTGGTGGGAGTACTGTCTCGCAGTGTTGGGGCAACACCGTGGCCGTGTAGTGGAGCACTGACTCGCAGTGTGGTGGGAGTACTGTCGCACAGTGTGGTGGGAGTACTGTCTCGTAGTGTGGTGGGAGTACTGTCTCGCAGTGTGGTGGGAGTACTGTGTCGCAGTGTGGTGGGAGTACTGTCTCGCAGTGTGGTGGGAGTACTGTCTCGCAGTGTGGTGGGAGTACTGTCTCGCAGTGTTGGGGCAGCACGGTGGCCGTGTAGTGGAGCACTGTCTCGCAGTGTGGTGGGAGCACTGTCTCGCAGAGTGGTGGGAGTACTGACTCGCAGTGTGGTGGGAGTACTGTCTCGCAGTGTGGTGGGAGCACTGTCTCGCAGTGTGGTGGGAGTACTGTGTCGCAGTGTGGTGGGAGTACTGTCTCGCAGTGTGGTGGGAGTACTGTCTCGCAGTGTGGTGGGAGTACTGTCTCGCAGTGTGGTGGGAGTACTGTCTCGCAGTGTGGTGGGAGTACTGTCTCGCAGTGTGGTGGGAGTACTGTCTCGCAGTGTGGTGGGAGTACTGTCTCGCAGTGTGGTGGGAGTACTGTCTCGCAGTGTGGTGGGAGTACTGTCTCGCAGTGTGGTGGGAGTACTGTCTCGCAGTGTGGTGGGAGTACTGTCTCGCAGTGTGGTGGGAGTACTGTCTCGCAGTGTGGTGGGAGTACTATCTCGCAGTGTGCGGGCAGCACGGTCGCCGTGTCGGGGAGCACTGTCTCGCAGTGTGGGGGGAGCACGGTCTCGCAGTGTGGTGGGAGTACTGTCCGCAGTGTGGTGGGAGTACTGTCTCGCAGTGTGAGGGAGCACTGTCTCGCAGTGTGGTGGGAGTACTGTCTCGCAGTGTGGAGTCCTGTCTCGCAGTGTGGGGGCAGCACGGTCGCCGTGTAGTGGAGCACTGACTCGCAGTGTGGTGGGAGCACTGTCTCGCAGAGTGGTGGGAGTACTGACTCGCAGTGTGGTGGGAGTACTGTCTCGCAGTGTGGTGGGAGCACAGTCTCGCAGTGTGGTGGGAGTACTGTGTCGCAGTGTGGTGGGAGTACTGTCTCGCAGTGTGGTGGGAGTACTGTCTCGCAGTGTGGTGGGAGTACTGTCTCGCAGTGTGGTGGGAGTACTGTCTCGCAATGTGGTGGGAGTACTGTCTCGCAGTGTGGTGGGAGTACTGTCTCGCAGTGTGGTGGGAGTACTGTCTCGCAGTGTGGTGGGAGTCCTGTCTCGCAGTGTGGTGGGAGTGCTGTCTCGCAGTGTGGTGGGAGTACTGTCTCGCAGTGTGGTGGGAGTACTGTCTCGCAGTGTGGTGGGAGTACTGTCTCGCAGTGTAGTGGGAGTACTGTCTCGCAGTGTGGTGGGAGTACTGTCTCGCAGTGTGGTGGGAGTACCGACTCGCAGTGTGGTGGGAGTACTGTCTCGCAGTGTGGTGGGAGTACTATCTCGCAGTGTGCGGGCAGCACGGTCGCCGTGTCGGGGGAGCACTGTCTCGCAATGTGGGGGAGCACGGTCTCGCAGTGTGGTGGGAGTACTGTCCGCAGTGTGGTGGGAGTACTGTCTCGCAGTGTGAGGGAGCACTGTCTCGCAGTGTGGTGGGAGTACTGTCTCGCAGTGTTGAGGGAGTACTGTCCGCAGTGTGGTGGGAGTACTGTCTCGCAGTGTGGGGGAGCACTGTCTCGCAGTGTGGTGGGAGTACTGTCTCGCAGTGTGGGTGAGCACTGTCTCGCAGTGTGGTGGGAGTACTGTCTCGCAGTGTGGTGGGAGTACTGTCTCGCAGTGTGGTGGGAGTACTGTCTCGCAGTGTGGGGGGAGTACTGTCTCGCAGTGTGGTGGGAGTACTGTCTCGCAGTGTGGTGGGAGTACTGTCTCGCAGTGTGATGGGAGTACTGTCTCGCAGTGTGGTGGGAGTACTGTCTCGCAGTGTGGTGGGAGTGCTGACTCGCAGTGTGGTGGGAGTGCTGACTCGCAGTGTGGTGGGAGTACTGTCGCGCAGTGTGGTGGGAGTACTGTCTCGCAGTGTGGTGGGAGTACTGTCTCGCAGTGTGGTGGGAGTACTGTCTCGCAGTGTGGTGGGAGTACTGTCTCGCAGTGTGGTGGGAGTACTGTCTCGCAGTGTGGTGGGAGTATTGTCTCGCAGTGTGGTGGGAGTACTGTCTCGCAGTGTGGTGGGAGTACTGTCTCGCAGTGTGGTGGGAGTACTGTCTCGCAGTGTGGTGGGAGTACTGTCTCGCAGTGTGGGGGAGCACGGTCTCGCAGTGTGGTGGGAGTACTGTCCGCAGTGTGGTGGGAGCACTGTCTCGCAGTGTGAGGGAGCACTGTCTCGCAGTGTGGTGGGAGTACTGTCTCGCAGTGTGGAGGGAGTACTGTCCGCAGTGTGGTGGGAGTACTGTCTCGCAGTGTGGGTGAGCACTGTCTCGCAGTGTGGTGGGAGTACTGTCTCGCAGTGTGGTGTGAGTACTGTCTCGCAGTGTGGTGGGAGTACTGTCTCGCAGTGTGGTGAAAGTACTGTCTCGCAGTGTGGTGAAAGTACTGTCTCGCAGTGTGGGTGAGCACTGTCTCGCAGTGTGGTGGGAGTACTGTCTCGCAGTGTGGTGTGAGTACTGTCTCGCAGTGTGGTGGGAGTCTGTCTCGCAGTGTGGTGAACGTACTGTCTCGCAGTGTGGTGAACGTACTGTCTCGCAGTGTGGTGGGAGTACTGTCTCGCAGTGTGGTGGGAGTCTGTCTCGCAGTGTGGTGGGAATACTGTCTCGCAGTGTGGTGGGAGTCTGTCTCGCAGTGTGGTGGGAGTACTGTCGCGTAGTGTGGTGGGAGTACTGTCTCGCAGTGTGGTGGGAGTACTGTCTCACAGTGTGGTGGGTGTACTGTCTCGCAGTGTGGTGGGAGTACTGTCTCGCAGTGTGGTGGGAGTACTGTGTCGCAGTGTGATGGGAGTACTGTCTCGCAGTGTGGTGGGAGTAGTGTCTCGCAGTGTGGTGGGAGTACTGTCTTGCAGTGTGGTGGGAGTACTGTCTCGCAGTGTGGTGCGAGTACTGTCTCGCAGTGTGGTGGGAGTACTGTCTCGCAGTGTGGTGGGAGTACTGTCTCGCAGTGTGGTGGGAGTCCTGTCTCGCAGTGTGGGGGCAGCACGGTCGCCGTGTAGGGGAGCACTGTCTCGCAGTGTGGTGGGAGTACTGTCTCGCAGTGTGGTGGGAGTACTGTGTCGCAGTGTGGTGGGAGTACTGTCTCGCAGTGTGGTGGGTGTACTGTGTCGCAGTGTGGTGGGAGTACTGTCTCGCAGTGTGGTGGGAGTACTGTGTCGCAGTGTGGTGGGAGTACTGTGTCGCAGTGTGGTGGGAGTACTGTGTCGCAGTGTGGTGGGAGTACTGTCTCGCAGTGTGGTGGGAGTACTGTGTCGCAGTGTGGTGGGAGTACTGTGTCGCAGTGTGGTGGGAGTACTGTGTCGCAGTGTGGTGGGAGTACTGTCTCGCAGTGTGGTGGGAGTACTGTCTCGCAGTGTGGTGGGAGTACTGTCTCGCAGTGTGGTGGGTGTACTGTGTCGCAGTGTGGTGGGAGTACTGTCTCGCAGTGTGGTGGGAGTACTGTGTCGCAGTGTGGTGGGAGTACTGTGTCGCAGTGTGGTGGGAGTACTGTGTCGCAGTGTGGTGGGAGTACTGTCTCGCAGTGTGGTGGGAGTACTGTGTCGCAGTGTGGTGGGAGTACTGTGTCGCAGTGTGGTGGGAGTACTGTGTCGCAGTGTGGTGGGAGTACTGTCTCGCAGTGTGGTGGGAGTACTGTCTCGCAGTGTGGTGGGAGCACAGTCTCGCAGTGTGGTGGGAGTACTGTGTCGCAGTGTGGTGGGAGTACTGTCTCGCAGTGTGGTGGGAGTACTGTCTCGCAGTGTGGTGGGAGTACTGTCTCGCAGTGTGGTGGGAGTACTGTCTCGCAATGTGGTGGGAGTACTGTCTCGCAGTGTGGTGGGAGTACTGTCTCGCAGTGTGGTGGGAGTACTGTCTCGCAGTGTGGTGGGAGTCCTGTCTCGCAGTGTGGTGGGAGTGCTGTCTCGCAGTGTGGTGGGAGTACTGTCTCGCAGTGTGGTGGGAGTACTGTCTCGCAGTGTGGTGGGAGTACTGTCTCGCAGTGTAGTGGGAGTACTGTCTCGCAGTGTGGTGGGAGTACTGTCTCGCAGTGTGGTGGGAGTACCGACTCGCAGTGTGGTGGGAGTACTGTCTCGCAGTGTGGTGGGAGTACTATCTCGCAGTGTGCGGGCAGCACGGTCGCCGTGTTGGGGGAGCACTGTCTCGCAATGTGGGGGAGCACGGTCTCGCAGTGTGGTGGGAGTACTGTCCGCAGTGTGGTGGGAGTACTGTCTCGCAGTGTGAGGGAGCACTGTCTCGCAGTGTGGTGGGAGTACTGTCTCGCAGTGTTGAGGGAGTACTGTCCGCAGTGTGGTGGGAGTACTGTCTCGCAGTGTGGGGGAGCACTGTCTCGCAGTGTGGTGGGAGTACTGTCTCGCAGTGTGGGTGAGCACTGTCTCGCAGTGTGGTGGGAGTACTGTCTCGCAGTGTGGTGGGAGTACTGTCTCGCAGTGTGGTGGGAGTACTGTCTCGCAGTGTGGGGGGAGTACTGTCTCGCAGTGTGGTGGGAGTACTGTCTCGCAGTGTGGTGGGAGTACTGTCTCGCAGTGTGATGGGAGTACTGTCTCGCAGTGTGGTGGGAGTACTGTCTCGCAGTGTGGTGGGAGTGCTGACTCGCAGTGTGGTGGGAGTGCTGACTCGCAGTGTGGTGGGAGTACTGTCGCGCAGTGTGGTGGGAGTACTGTCTCGCAGTGTGGTGGGAGTACTGTCTCGCAGTGTGGTGGGAGTACTGTCTCGCAGTGTGGTGGGAGTACTGTCTCGCAGTGTGGTGGGAGTACTGTCTCGCAGTGTGGTGGGAGTATTGTCTCGCAGTGTGGTGGGAGTACTGTCTCGCAGTGTGGTGGGAGTACTGTCTCGCAGTGTGGTGGGAGTACTGTCTCGCAGTGTGGTGGGAGTACTGTCTCGCAGTGTGGGGGAGCACGGTCTCGCAGTGTGGTGGGAGTACTGTCCGCAGTGTGGTGGGAGCACTGTCTCGCAGTGTGAGGGAGCACTGTCTCGCAGTGTGGTGGGAGTACTGTCTCGCAGTGTGGAGGGAGTACTGTCCGCAGTGTGGTGGGAGTACTGTCTCGCAGTGTGGGTGAGCACTGTCTCGCAGTGTGGTGGGAGTACTGTCTCGCAGTGTGGTGTGAGTACTGTCTCGCAGTGTGGTGGGAGTACTGTCTCGCAGTGTGGTGAAAGTACTGTCTCGCAGTGTGGTGAAAGTACTGTCTCGCAGTGTGGGTGAGCACTGTCTCGCAGTGTGGTGGGAGTACTGTCTCGCAGTGTGGTGTGAGTACTGTCTCGCAGTGTGGTGGGAGTCTGTCTCGCAGTGTGGTGAACGTACTGTCTCGCAGTGTGGTGAACGTACTGTCTCGCAGTGTGGTGGGAGTACTGTCTCGCAGTGTGGTGGGAGTCTGTCTCGCAGTGTGGTGGGAATACTGTCTCGCAGTGTGGTGGGAGTCTGTCTCGCAGTGTGGTGGGAGTACTGTCGCGTAGTGTGGTGGGAGTACTGTCTCGCAGTGTGGTGGGAGTACTGTCTCACAGTGTGGTGGGTGTACTGTCTCGCAGTGTGGTGGGAGTACTGTCTCGCAGTGTGGTGGGAGTACTGTGTCGCAGTGTGATGGGAGTACTGTCTCGCAGTGTGGTGGGAGTAGTGTCTCGCAGTGTGGTGGGAGTACTGTCTTGCAGTGTGGTGGGAGTACTGTCTCGCAGTGTGGTGCGAGTACTGTCTCGCAGTGTGGTGGGAGTACTGTCTCGCAGTGTGGTGGGAGTACTGTCTCGCAGTGTGGTGGGAGTCCTGTCTCGCAGTGTGGGGGCAGCACGGTCGCCGTGTAGGGGAGCACTGTCTCGCAGTGTGGTGGGAGTACTGTCTCGCAGTGTGGTGGGAGTACTGTGTCGCAGTGTGGTGGGAGTACTGTCTCGCAGTGTGGTGGGTGTACTGTGTCGCAGTGTGGTGGGAGTACTGTCTCGCAGTGTGGTGGGAGTACTGTGTCGCAGTGTGGTGGGAGTACTGTGTCGCAGTGTGGTGGGAGTACTGTGTCGCAGTGTGGTGGGAGTACTGTCTCGCAGTGTGGTGGGAGTACTGTGTCGCAGTGTGGTGGGAGTACTGTGTCGCAGTGTGGTGGGAGTACTGTGTCGCAGTGTGGTGGGAGTACTGTCTCGCAGTGTGGTGGGAGTACTGTCTCGCAGTGTGGTGGGAGTACTGTCTCGCAGTGTGGTGGGAGTACTGTCTCGCAGTGTGGTGGGAGTACTGTCTCGCAGTGTGGTGGGAGTACTGTCTCGCAGTGTGGTGGGAGTCCTGTCTCGCAGTGTGGGGGCAGCACGGTCGCCGTGTAGGGGAGTACTGCCTCGCAGTGTGGTGGGAGTACTGTCTCGCAGTGTGGTGGGAGTACTGTCTCGCAGTGTGGTTGCAGTACTGTCTCGCAGTGTGGTGGGAGTACTGTCGCACAGTGTGGTGGGAGTACTGTCTCACAGTGTGGTGGGAGTACTGTCTCGTAGTGTGGTGGGAGTACTGTCTCGCAGTGTGGTGGGAGTACTGTGTCGCAGTGTGGTGGGAGTACTGTGTCGCAGTGTGGTGGGAGTACTGTCTCGCAGTGTGGTGGGAGTACTGTCTCGCAGTGTTGGGGCAACACCGTGGCCGTGTAGTGGAGCACTGACTCGCAGTGTGGTGGGAGTACTGTCGCACAGTGTGGTGGGAGTACTGTCTCGTAGTGTGGTGGGAGTACTGTCTCGCAGTGTGGTGGGAGTACTGTGTCGCAGTGTGGTGGGAGTACTGTCTCGCAGTGTGGTGGGAGTACTGTCTCGCAGTGTGGTGGGAGTACTGTCTCGCAGTGTTGGGGCAGCACGGTGGCCGTGTAGTGGAGCACTGTCTCGCAGTGTGGTGGGAGCACTGTCTCGCAGAGTGGTGGGAGTACTGACTCGCAGTGTGGTGGGAGTACTGTCTCGCAGTGTGGTGGGAGCACTGTCTCGCAGTGTGGTGGGAGTACTGTGTCGCAGTGTGGTGGGAGTACTGTCTCGCAGTGTGGTGGGAGTACTGTCTCGCAGTGTGGTGGGAGTACTGTCTCGCAGTGTGGTGGGAGTACTGTCTCGCAGTGTGGTGGGAGTACTGTCTCGCAGTGTGGTGGGAGTACTGTCTCGCAGTGTGGTGGGAGTACTGTCTCGCAGTGTGGTGGGAGTACTGTCTCGCAGTGTGGTGGGAGTACTGTCTCGCAGTGTGGTGGGAGTACTGTCTCGCAGTGTGGTGGGAGTACTGTCTCGCAGTGTGGTGGGAGTACTGTCTCGCAGTGTGGTGGGAGTACTATCTCGCAGTGTGCGGGCAGCACGGTCGCCGTGTCGGGGAGCACTGTCTCGCAGTGTGGGGGGAGCACGGTCTCGCAGTGTGGTGGGAGTACTGTCCGCAGTGTGGTGGGAGTACTGTCTCGCAGTGTGAGGGAGCACTGTCTCGCAGTGTGGTGGGAGTACTGTCTCGCAGTGTGGAGTCCTGTCTCGCAGTGTGGGGGCAGCACGGTCGCCGTGTAGTGGAGCACTGACTCGCAGTGTGGTGGGAGCACTGTCTCGCAGAGTGGTGGGAGTACTGACTCGCAGTGTGGTGGGAGTACTGTCTCGCAGTGTGGTGGGAGCACAGTCTCGCAGTGTGGTGGGAGTACTGTGTCGCAGTGTGGTGGGAGTACTGTCTCGCAGTGTGGTGGGAGTACTGTCTCGCAGTGTGGTGGGAGTACTGTCTCGCAGTGTGGTGGGAGTACTGTCTCGCAATGTGGTGGGAGTACTGTCTCGCAGTGTGGTGGGAGTACTGTCTCGCAGTGTGGTGGGAGTACTGTCTCGCAGTGTGGTGGGAGTCCTGTCTCGCAGTGTGGTGGGAGTGCTGTCTCGCAGTGTGGTGGGAGTACTGTCTCGCAGTGTGGTGGGAGTACTGTCTCGCAGTGTGGTGGGAGTACTGTCTCGCAGTGTAGTGGGAGTACTGTCTCGCAGTGTGGTGGGAGTACTGTCTCGCAGTGTGGTGGGAGTACCGACTCGCAGTGTGGTGGGAGTACTGTCTCGCAGTGTGGTGGGAGTACTATCTCGCAGTGTGCGGGCAGCACGGTCGCCGTGTCGGGGGAGCACTGTCTCGCAATGTGGGGGAGCACGGTCTCGCAGTGTGGTGGGAGTACTGTCCGCAGTGTGGTGGGAGTACTGTCTCGCAGTGTGAGGGAGCACTGTCTCGCAGTGTGGTGGGAGTACTGTCTCGCAGTGTTGAGGGAGTACTGTCCGCAGTGTGGTGGGAGTACTGTCTCGCAGTGTGGGGGAGCACTGTCTCGCAGTGTGGTGGGAGTACTGTCTCGCAGTGTGGGTGAGCACTGTCTCGCAGTGTGGTGGGAGTACTGTCTCGCAGTGTGGTGGGAGTACTGTCTCGCAGTGTGGTGGGAGTACTGTCTCGCAGTGTGGGGGGAGTACTGTCTCGCAGTGTGGTGGGAGTACTGTCTCGCAGTGTGGTGGGAGTACTGTCTCGCAGTGTGATGGGAGTACTGTCTCGCAGTGTGGTGGGAGTACTGTCTCGCAGTGTGGTGGGAGTGCTGACTCGCAGTGTGGTGGGAGTGCTGACTCGCAGTGTGGTGGGAGTACTGTCGCGCAGTGTGGTGGGAGTACTGTCTCGCAGTGTGGTGGGAGTACTGTCTCGCAGTGTGGTGGGAGTACTGTCTCGCAGTGTGGTGGGAGTACTGTCTCGCAGTGTGGTGGGAGTACTGTCTCGCAGTGTGGTGGGAGTATTGTCTCGCAGTGTGGTGGGAGTACTGTCTCGCAGTGTGGTGGGAGTACTGTCTCGCAGTGTGGTGGGAGTACTGTCTCGCAGTGTGGTGGGAGTACTGTCTCGCAGTGTGGGGGAGCACGGTCTCGCAGTGTGGTGGGAGTACTGTCCGCAGTGTGGTGGGAGCACTGTCTCGCAGTGTGAGGGAGCACTGTCTCGCAGTGTGGTGGGAGTACTGTCTCGCAGTGTGGAGGGAGTACTGTCCGCAGTGTGGTGGGAGTACTGTCTCGCAGTGTGGGTGAGCACTGTCTCGCAGTGTGGTGGGAGTACTGTCTCGCAGTGTGGTGTGAGTACTGTCTCGCAGTGTGGTGGGAGTACTGTCTCGCAGTGTGGTGAAAGTACTGTCTCGCAGTGTGGTGAAAGTACTGTCTCGCAGTGTGGGTGAGCACTGTCTCGCAGTGTGGTGGGAGTACTGTCTCGCAGTGTGGTGTGAGTACTGTCTCGCAGTGTGGTGGGAGTCTGTCTCGCAGTGTGGTGAACGTACTGTCTCGCAGTGTGGTGAACGTACTGTCTCGCAGTGTGGTGGGAGTACTGTCTCGCAGTGTGGTGGGAGTCTGTCTCGCAGTGTGGTGGGAATACTGTCTCGCAGTGTGGTGGGAGTCTGTCTCGCAGTGTGGTGGGAGTACTGTCGCGTAGTGTGGTGGGAGTACTGTCTCGCAGTGTGGTGGGAGTACTGTCTCACAGTGTGGTGGGTGTACTGTCTCGCAGTGTGGTGGGAGTACTGTCTCGCAGTGTGGTGGGAGTACTGTGTCGCAGTGTGATGGGAGTACTGTCTCGCAGTGTGGTGGGAGTAGTGTCTCGCAGTGTGGTGGGAGTACTGTCTTGCAGTGTGGTGGGAGTACTGTCTCGCAGTGTGGTGCGAGTACTGTCTCGCAGTGTGGTGGGAGTACTGTCTCGCAGTGTGGTGGGAGTACTGTCTCGCAGTGTGGTGGGAGTCCTGTCTCGCAGTGTGGGGGCAGCACGGTCGCCGTGTAGGGGAGCACTGTCTCGCAGTGTGGTGGGAGTACTGTCTCGCAGTGTGGTGGGAGTACTGTGTCGCAGTGTGGTGGGAGTACTGTCTCGCAGTGTGGTGGGTGTACTGTGTCGCAGTGTGGTGGGAGTACTGTCTCGCAGTGTGGTGGGAGTACTGTGTCGCAGTGTGGTGGGAGTACTGTGTCGCAGTGTGGTGGGAGTACTGTGTCGCAGTGTGGTGGGAGTACTGTCTCGCAGTGTGGTGGGAGTACTGTGTCGCAGTGTGGTGGGAGTACTGTGTCGCAGTGTGGTGGGAGTACTGTGTCGCAGTGTGGTGGGAGTACTGTCTCGCAGTGTGGTGGGAGTACTGTCTCGCAGTGTGGTGGGAGTACTGTCTCGCAGTGTGGTGGGAGTACTGTCTCGCAGTGTGGTGGGAGTACTGTCTCGCAGTGTGGTGGGAGTACTGTCTCGCAGTGTGGTGGGAGTCCTGTCTCGCAGTGTGGGGGCAGCACGGTCGCCGTGTAGGGGAGTACTGCCTCGCAGTGTGGTGGGAGTACTGTCTCGCAGTGTGGTGGGAGTACTGTCTCGCAGTGTGGTTGCAGTACTGTCTCGCAGTGTGGTGGGAGTACTGTCGCACAGTGTGGTGGGAGTACTGTCTCACAGTGTGGTGGGAGTACTGTCTCGTAGTGTGGTGGGAGTACTGTCTCGCAGTGTGGTGGGAGTACTGTGTCGCAGTGTGGTGGGAGTACTGTGTCGCAGTGTGGTGGGAGTACTGTCTCGCAGTGTGGTGGGAGTACTGTCTCGCAGTGTTGGGGCAACACCGTGGCCGTGTAGTGGAGCACTGACTCGCAGTGTGGTGGGAGTACTGTCGCACAGTGTGGTGGGAGTACTGTCTCGTAGTGTGGTGGGAGTACTGTCTCGCAGTGTGGTGGGAGTACTGTGTCGCAGTGTGGTGGGAGTACTGTCTCGCAGTGTGGTGGGAGTACTGTCTCGCAGTGTGGTGGGAGTACTGTCTCGCAGTGTTGGGGCAGCACGGTGGCCGTGTAGTGGAGCACTGTCTCGCAGTGTGGTGGGAGCACTGTCTCGCAGAGTGGTGGGAGTACTGACTCGCAGTGTGGTGGGAGTACTGTCTCGCAGTGTGGTGGGAGCACTGTCTCGCAGTGTGGTGGGAGTACTGTGTCGCAGTGTGGTGGGAGTACTGTCTCGCAGTGTGGTGGGAGTACTGTCTCGCAGTGTGGTGGGAGTACTGTCTCGCAGTGTGGTGGGAGTACTGTCTCGCAGTGTGGTGGGAGTACTGTCTCGCAGTGTGGTGGGAGTACTGTCTCGCAGTGTGGTGGGAGTACTGTCTCGCAGTGTGGTGGGAGTCCTGTCTCGCAGTGTGGTCGGAGTGCTGTCTCGCAGTGTGGTGGGAGTACTGTCTCGCAGTGTGGTGGGAGTACTGTCTCGCAGTGTGGTGGGAGTACTGTCTCGCAGTGTGGTGGGAGTACTGTCTCGCAGTGTGGTGGGAGCACTGTCGCGCAGGGTGGTGGGAGTACTGTCGCGTAGTGTGGTGGGAGTACTGTCTCGCAGTGTGGTGGGAGTACTGTCTCGCAGTGTGGTGGGAGTACTGTCTCGCAGTGTGGTGGGAGTACTGTCTCGCAGTGTGGTGGGAGTACTGTCTCGCAGTGTGGTGGGAGTACTGTCTCGCAGTGTGGTGGGAGTACTGTCTCGCAGTGTGGTGGGAGTACTATCTCGCAGTGTGCGGGCAGCACGGTCGCCGTGTCGGGGGAGCACTGTCTCGCAGTGTGGGGGGAGCACGGTCTCGCAGTGTGGTGGGAGTACTGTCCGCAGTGTGGTGGGAGTACTGTCTCGCAGTGTGAGGGAGCACTGTCTCGCAGTGTGGTGGGAGTACTGTCTCGCAGTGTGGAGGGAGTACTGTCCGCAGCGTGGTGGGAGTACTGTCTCACAGTGTGGGGGGAGTACTGTCTCGCAGTGTGGTAGGAGTACTGTCTCGCAGTGTGGTGGGAGTACTGTCTCGCAGTGTGGTGGGAGTCCTGTCTCGCAGTGTGGGGGCAGCACGGTCGCCGTGTAGTGGAGCACTGACTCGCAGTGTGGTGGGAGCACTGTCTCGCAGAGTGGTGGGAGTACTGACTCGCAGTGTGGTGGGAGTACTGTCTCGCAGTGTGGTGGGAGCACAGTCTCGCAGTGTGGTGGGAGTACTGTGTCGCAGTGTGGTGGGAGTACTGTCTCGCAGTGTGGTGGGAGTACTGTCTCGCAGTGTGGTGGGAGTACTGTCTCGCAGTGTGGTGGGAGTACTGTCTCGCAATGTGGTGGGAGTACTGTCTCGCAGTGTGGTGGGAGTACTGTCTCGCAGTGTGGTGGGAGTACTGTCTCGCAGTGTGGTGGGAGTCCTGTCTCGCAGTGTGGTGGGAGTGCTGTCTCGCAGTGTGGTGGGAGTACTGTCTCGCAGTGTGGTGGGAGTACTGTCTCGCAGTGTGGTGGGAGTACTGTCTCGCAGTGTAGTGGGAGTACTGTCTCGCAGTGTGGTGGGAGTACTGTCTCGCAGTGTGGTGGGAGTACCGACTCGCAGTGTGGTGGGAGTACTGTCTCGCAGTGTGGTGGGAGTACTATCTCGCAGTGTGCGGGCAGCACGGTCGCCGTGTCGGGGAGCACTGTCTCGCAATGTGGGGGAGCACGGTCTCGCAGTGTGGTGGGAGTACTGTCCGCAGTGTGGTGGGAGTACTGTCTCGCAGTGTGAGGGAGCACTGTCTCGCAGTGTGGTGGGAGTACTGTCTCGCAGTGTTGAGGGAGTACTGTCCGCAGTGTGGTGGGAGTACTGTCTCGCAGTGTGGGGGAGCACTGTCTCGCAGTGTGGTGGGAGTACTGTCTCGCAGTGTGGGTGAGCACTGTCTCGCAGTGTGGTGGGAGTACTGTCTCGCAGTGTGGTGGGAGTACTGTCTCGCAGTGTGGTGGGAGTACTGTCTCGCAGTGTGGGGGGAGTACTGTCTCGCAGTGTGGTGGGAGTACTGTCTCGCAGTGTGGTGGGAGTACTGTCTCGCAGTGTGGTGGGAGTACTGTCTCGCAGTGTGATGGGAGTACTGTCTCGCAGTGTGGTGGGAGTACTGTCTCGCAGTGTGGTGGGAGTGCTGACTCGCAGTGTGGTGGGAGTGCTGACTCGCAGTGTGGTGGGAGTACTGTCGCGCAGTATGGTGGGAGTACTGTCTCGCAGTGTGGTGGGAGTACTGTCTCGCAGTGTGGTGGGAGTACTGTCTCGCAGTGTGGTGGGAGTACTGTCTCGCAGTGTGGTGGGAGTACTGTCTCGCAGTGTGGTGGGAGTATTGTCTCGCAGTGTGGTGGGAGTACTGTCTCGCAGTGTGGTGGGAGTACTGTCTCGCAGTGTGGTGGGAGTACTGTCTCGCAGTGTGGTGGGAGTACTGTCTCGCAGTGTGGGGGAGCACGGTCTCGCAGTGTGGTGGGAGTACTGTCCGCAGTGTGGTGGGAGCACTGTCTCGCAGTGTGAGGGAGCACTGTCTCGCAGTGTGGTGGGAGTACTGTCTCGCAGTGTGGAGGGAGTACTGTCCGCAGTGTGGTGGGAGTACTGTCTCGCAGTGTGGGTGAGCACTGTCTCGCAGTGTGGTGGGAGTACTGTCTCGCAGTGTGGTGTGAGTACTGTCTCGCAGTGTGGTGGGAGTACTGTCTCGCAGTGTGGTGAAAGTACTGTCTCGCAGTGTGGTGAAAGTACTGTCTCGCAGTGTGGGTGAGCACTGTCTCGCAGTGTGGTGGGAGTACTGTCTCGCAGTGTGGTGTGAGTACTGTCTCGCAGTGTGGTGGGAGTCTGTCTCGCAGTGTGGTGAACGTACTGTCTCGCAGTGTGGTGAACGTACTGTCTCGCAGTGTGGTGGGAGTACTGTCTCGCAGTGTGGTGGGAGTCTGTCTCGCAGTGTGGTGGGAATACTGTCTCGCAGTGTGGTGGGAGTCTGTCTCGCAGTGTGGTGAAAGTACTGTCTCGCAGTGTGGTGAACGTACTGTCTCGCAGTGTGGTGGGAGTACTGTCTCGCAGTGTGGTGAAAGTACTGTCTCGCAGTGTGGGGAGGGCACTGTCTCGTAGTCTCTGGGGAGCAGTGCGGGTGGAGCACTGTTTCACGAAATCTCGGAAGAAGAGTGGTTGCAGCACTATCTCCCAGTCTGTGGACCAGTGTGGGTGACTATTGTGTCATAGTCTGTTGGGAGCAATGTGGTGCGAGAACTGTCTCATGGTCTGTGGGGATCTACATAGGGCAAGCATAGAGTCATGGTCTTTGTGGATCATTGTGGTGTGAACATTGTCTCACAGTCTCCAGGGAGCCGTGTGATTGAGCACTGCTCCTCACAGACTGAGAGTCAGTGCTACCCCCACATGCTCTGTGTGAATTTGTGTGGGGCGGGCATTGTCTAGCAGTCTGTTGCATGTAATGTGGGGCGAAAACTGTCCTGGATTTTTTGAGGCATCTGTGTGGGACATGCACTGTGTCATGGTCTCTGTGGAGCAGTGTGGGGTGTTAGGAAAGCAAAGATAGTTTTAAGGGATTTATATTTGTATTGGTAAACATTAGAAATAACGTACAGTTTCAAGTGTGTTTAATTTAATGTTTCTGTGCCTGTAAAGGTTAAACCTATAGTTAGATTCATGCTGGACAAAGGTGCGTGTGTCTGTGGGGTTGATTTCAATTCCAACTGTGATTCTATTGTGCTTAGATTTCATAGAATTTACAGTGCAGAAGGAGGCCATTCGGCCCATCGAGTCTGCACCGGCTCTTGGAAAGAGCACCCTAAACAACCCCACACCTCCACCCTACCCCACACCTCCACCCTAACCCCATAACCCGGTAACCCCACCCAACATTAAGGGACATTTTGGACACTAAGGGCAATTTAGCATGGCCAATCCACCTAACCTGCACATCTTTGGACTGTGGGAGGAAACCCACGCAGACACTGGGAGAACGTGCAGACTCTGCACAGACAGTGACCCAAGCCGGGAATCGAACCTGGGACCCTGGAGCTGTGAAGCAATTGTGCTAACCGCTATGCTATCGTGCTACCCCTGAGAGAGTGCTACTGCATGAAGAGTAAATAAACCAGCATTGGTTGCTGAGCAAATGGGGCCTTGTAAGGTAGAGCAGCTTTTAAGTTTTAGTTTAGCTGAATTTGATGGCAGTTGGAAATAGGTAGGGGGGGAGAAGACTGCTCTCGCAGCTCTGCTAGAAGCAGTTGGCTTCAGAAGGTTGGAGAGGGAACATCTCTCTCAGCCTAGCTAGGAGAAAAGCCATACTATCGACTAATGGTTAAGAAAACAGATGCTGGAAACCTAAAGCCGAGCTAGTTAAGGAAACGAGAAGTTTCCAAGAAGTCTGGAGTTAGCGGTACAGCAGAAACTGGGATCCAGATCAGATTGCTGTTCAGTAAAGTCGTAGTGAGTTCAAAAGGCATTAGATTGTGAGAGGCCAGAAATATATCTGCAGTAGTGCTGATATATGTGAGAAAGTTTGGGAGACGTTATTTGAAATAATTGTGGAAATCGGTGGCTGGACCTCGGAGTTTGTGTAAAAGCCTTTCAGACAAAGGAAATCTGGCGAGTGAGGTGTAAAACCTGAAAGCAAAACCTTGATGGAAGCAACGGAGGGAAAGTATAATTTAATTTAAAAGAAAATTTGAAACGACGACCTTTTTGAAAGCGAAATTTGAAATCGCTTGTGTGGAAGTGGGATTTAAATAAGACAAGGTGGTTCACGGTATAAGAATCATCTGGAGGGATCCTGAGGAGAAAACTACAGACAGTAACTGGGATTCAGAGCAGAGCGAATGTATTTGACAGCAGCCAATCTGTGTGCTGAAAAGGGACTTTGTGTTAATGGGACCATTGTAGTTAAAGATGTACTTTGTAATCCATGTTGATCTTAAACTCTGTGTGTATTCATTAAGCTAAAAGGGCGAGTGAGTAAAGGCGTGTTGTATTATCATTTTTTTTTCATGTTTAATAAATATTTTTTTCTTGTTAAAACTAATTAGCAGTCCTGTGAATCTGTTCCTCCACGTTTTATAAAAACAACTACGTTACTGTTTTTTGAGCCAGAGTTCCACTTATAACATCACCTGGGATTGTAACACAGGGGTGAGCACTGAGGAGTAGTGTGGAGCAAGCACTGGATCGCTGTGTGGGGTCTGTGCAAGTAGAGAACAGGAAGAAGTCATACAACACCAGGTTAAAATCCAGGTTAAAGACATTCACCTGAGGAAGGAGCAGTGCTCCGAAAGCTAGTGTTTGAAACAAACCTGTTGGACTTTAACCTGGTGTTGTAAGACTTCTTACTGTGCTCACCCCAGCCCAACACCGGCATCTCCACATCAAGTAGAGAACCATATATGTGAATGAAGATTAAACAAGGTGCATGCTGCACTTGTAAGAATACTGCAAATGTGTAGTTGACACTTGTGTTCTAGTTATCTTGATTAGGATGGAGTGGGTGAACATCTATGTTAGGGAAATAAATCCAGCTTTAAATTGGTGCTGTGCAAGAAGAACTCGAGGTTAGAGGTCAGGGGTTTTGGTTTTGTAGATTTGCAGCACAAGCAATACATTTTTGTCATTTTATTACTTAAAGCATCACTTGGGGATTAAACAGTTTGGGTTTTTTGCAATGTCCAGAAGATTCTATGTTATTTGAAAGGTTTTTCTGTGGCTGCTCCAGTAATAGGATGACTATATGGGGCCACTAAATGTGGATACAATCCAATTTCCCTGATTCCATCAAACCTTGGACAGAACATTAGCTCACGATCCAAAAAAGAAATCTGACTCCTCGTCTGATGGGTTGGTCAGAAATAAAAAAAAACCTCACGACTAAGCTATTTACTCAGCACAGTAAAACGAGCATTCATGTTTTTGGATTGCGTGGGTCACAAAAGTCCAACTCTGTTAGCGAGCCAAAGGAGAGGACGCTATTGTACATTTTCATTAGAAGCTAACAAGATCAGCAGTGGCTGTGCTGGAGTGGTCTATCGGTTCACAAATTAGACACACTAGAAGGTTTGCTGCATGTAAAGTAAACGAGGAGCGCAGCCACTGGGTAAATGACATTTCCATATTATGGGATATGCCAACAGGTGATATATGTTGCGTAGTTTGATCGGGGAAGTGGGATAAATACTAATAAATTTGGTTTAGAGACATTTCAAGCAGCTTGTGCTCTATGATAAATGGAGAGCGAAAGAAATGTACATTTCCCACACAGAAGATGGCAAACAATCATAGAGCACAGCACCAGAGGTGCAAAACTGTCTTGAAAAGAATTTTGATGATCAGAGAAGGTTTTATCCCATGTAAACGGGTGGGTGATTGAAGAGAAAATTGAATCGGGTGGTTGTCAGTAGAATCTCCATACAACTTTGTGTGTGAAATGAACATTCACTGACTATTTGTCAAATAACACCCAATTGTATAATTAGAGATTTTAACGTTCCAAACTTGGGTTGCCTTTTGACGGGACGATAGGTGGTTACAGGTCCAACAATTCTGGTAGTTGTGTCGGAAACTTGAGGTGACGAATTATGATCACAAGATAATTGTCTTTGAACTCGCCCTATGTTAATTCATCCATCCAGCAAGATCCTAATATCCCCCCATTGTTTCTGTTGTTTCTCAAAAGATTTCGGACATTTTGCCTCCTCAGCTTTTAACTAGCAGCCTATTTAACACACGGATCTGCATTTGTTCAAAGAAAAATTTCCTGATATTAGTCCTAAAGTGACCTTTTCCTAATCTGAACCCATGTCCCAAAGTTTTTCTCCATCAGTCCTGCAATTTAATTAAAAGCAATTAGCCTTTTCAATACACTAAAAATATTTAATAGACCTAAGATCATCTCTTGGGCGCATTCTCTTCAGACTGAGAAGCCCAATTTTCTTCAGCCTTGCCTCAAAACTCATATCTCAACACCTCGTAGCTCCAGAATTGAATCTCTACATTGTTTCTAAGGAGCCAGAATTGGATGCTGTTTTCATGGTGCAGTCTGATCAATTCACTGTAATATTTGATCATTTTTATTAATTTTTTTTATTCGTTCCTAGGATATGGGTGTTGCTGGCTGGGTCTGTATTTATTGTCCACCCTTAATTACTCTTTGAGAAAATGGTGGTGAGACGATTTCTAGAACCCCTGGAGCCGATGTGGTGTAGGTACATCCACAGTGCTGAGGGAGTTCCAGGAATTTGACCCAGTGACTGTGAAGGAATGACGAAAGAGTTCCAAGTCAGGATGATGTGTCACTTGGAGGGTTCTTACAGGTGGCGGTGTTCCCATGCGTCTGCTGCCCTTCTCGATGGTAGAGGTTATGACTTTGGAAGGTGCTTTTGAAGGACCCTTGGTGAGTTGCCACGGTGTATCCTGTAGGTGGTACACGCTGTTGCCACTGCATGTTGGTGGTGGATGGTGAATGGAGTGAATGTTTAATGTGGTTCAACATCCTATTTCACCAGGACTGGGAAATGTTATAGATGTAGCAGGTTTTGAGCAAGGAAGAGTGTGGGAACTGGTTGCTGAGAAGGAAAGAACGAAAGGGAAGCCTCTGATAGGGATAGGCTAGAAGGCAGGAATAATTAAATTGTAACCCACATCCCCACAACTTTCAGTTTAATCGTGGGCGGCACGGTAGTACAGTGGTTAGAACTGGTGCTTCACAGCTCCAGGGTTCCAGGTTCGATTCCCGGCTTGGGTCACTGTATGTGCAGAGTCTGCACGTTCTCCCCCTGTCTGCATGGGTTTCCGCCGGGTGCTCCGGCTTCCTCCCACAGATCAAAGTTGTGCAGGTTAGGTGGATTGGCCATGATAAACTGCCCTTCGTGTCCAAAAAAGGTTAGGTGGGATTACTGGGTTATGGGGATAGTGGAGATGTGGGCTTGGGTAGGGTGCTCTTTCCAAGGGCAAGTGCAGACTCGATGGGCCGAATGGCCTCCTTCTGCACTGTAAATTTTGTGATCTGTGAATTAGTAGCAATTTGTGTGGAACTTAGTCACGATCCTTTTGGCAGACAAGGTACCCTACATCATACCACATTAATTTCCTCACAGAAGTTTGGCAGGTTGGTCAGGTAGGATCTTCCCTTCTGAATCCATGATTGATCAAAACCTCTGAATCATGTAGCTTTATACAGTAGCAAGCAGGTAACAATTTCATAATTTCTAACATCAATTCTGATCCGGTCACATTACAATTCCCAATGTAAACATCTATTTGCTAGTTTCTTTTTAAGAGGCAGATCAACCAGATTTGAGTATCGGGACTGTATAATCATATGAGACCTCCATTATCTTCAGTAAAGCATTCCAAAATATGGGCGATAGTTCCTACAGTGCATTGGTACAAAGACAAAGAAAAACTGCAGAAACCATTGGAAAGCAAGGCCTTGATTGAGGAATATGTGTGCCTGATTGAGGGAAAATATAAAAAGGTTGGAAAATAATGTTTTAAAGTAGATTGGTTACATTGCTGCCATTTTTGTGAGGGGAATACAAGAAAGTGGAGTTGAGACCACAGTCAGATCAGCCATGATCTTGTTGAATATTGGAGCAGGCTCAGGGGGCTGAGTGGCCGACTCCTGTTCCTAAGACCCATGTTCCTATAATCGCTGATTTAGCCTGAGTGAATGGTCAAGGAAAAAAACCCGAAAGACTTACATTTATTTGCTCTTCATGACCGCTGGCCATCTCAAAGCACTTCACAGCTCATGAAATACTTTAAGTAGTCACTGTTGTAGGGAGGGAAATGGAGTTGGTGGGAAGGCAACTTTTGTGATATGAACGCAAGTGGCTGAGGAGTAAAGACAATAACTTAATTCTTCCTAAAGTTTAGCTGGAGGGAATTGTGGCCACTGTCCATCTAAGCTGTGAAGCAACACACAAGTTCCCATGCATGCTGTGTCAACATAAAAACATAGAAAATAGAAGCGGAAGAAGGCCATTCAGCCCTTCGAGCCTGTTCCGTCATTCATCATGATCATGGCTGATTATCAAGTTCAATATCCTGATCCCGCCTTCCCCCCCATATCCCTTGATCCCTTTAACCTTAAGACGTACATCTAATTTCTTCTTGAAATTACATAACGTTTTGGCCTCAACTACTTTCTGTTGTAGTGAATTTCACAGATTCACCACTCTCTGGGTGAAAAAATTTATCCTCACCTCAGCCTAAAAGGTTTACCCCTTATCCTCAAACTATGACCCCTAGTTCTAGACTCCCCCACCACCGGGAACATTCTTTCTGAATCTACCCTGTCTAATCCTGTTAGAATTTTGTAAGTTTCTATGAGATCCCCTCTCACTCTTCTAAACTCCAATGACTAGAATCCTAACGGGCTTAGTCTTTCCTCATATGACAGTCCTGCCAGGAATCAGCCTGGTAAACGTTCGCTGCACTCCCTCCATAGCAAGAACATCCTTCCTCAGAGAAGGGAATCAAAACTGTACACAATACTCCAGGTGTGGCCTCACCAATACCCTATACAATTGCAGTAAAACACCTCTATTATTATACTCAAATCCTCTTGCTATGAAGGCAACATACTATTTGCCTTCTTTACTGCCTGTTGTACCTGCGCGCTTACTTTCAGCGACTGATGCATGAGAACACTAAAGTCTCGCTGAGTATCCACTTTTCTCATTTTACATCCATTCAAATAATAATCTGGGGCGTCATTCTCCGACCCCCCAGCGGGTCGGAGAATGGCCGTTGGCCGCCGTGAATCCCGCCCCCTCCGGTTGCCGAAGTCTCCGGTACCGGATATTCGGCGGGGGCGGGAATCGGGCCGCGCCGGTTGGCGGGCGCCCCCGCTGGATTCTCCGGCCTGGATGAGCGGAAGTCCCGCCGATAAATTGCCTGTCCCACCGGCGTAAATTAGAGTACCTATTTACCGGCGGGACTGGGCGGGCTCCGGGGTCCTGGGGGGGGGTGCGCGGGGCGATCTGACCCGGGAGGTGCCCCCACGGTGGCCTGGCCCGCGATCGGGGCCCACCGATCCGCGGGCAGGCCTGTGCCGTGGGGGCACTCTTTCCCTTCCGCCTCCGCCACGGTCTCCACCATGGCGGAGGCGGAAGAGACTCTCCCGACTGCGCATGCGCGGGAAACTGTCAGCGGCGCTGACACTCCCGCGCATGCGCCACCCCGACATGTAATTTCCGCGCCAGCTGGCGGGGCAACAAAGGCCGTTTCCACCAGCTGGCGGGGCGGAAATCCCTCCGGCGTCGGCCTAGCCCCTCAATGTTGGGGCTCGGCCCCCAAAGATGCGGAGCATTCCGCACCTTTGGGGCGGCACGATGCCCGTCTGATTGGCGCCGTTTTGGGTGCCAGTCGGAGGACATCGCACCGTTTGGGGAGAATTTCGCCTCTGATTTTCTATTTTTGCTACCGAAGCGGATAACCTCACACTTATCCACATTGTATTGCATCTGCCATGCATGTGACCACTCACTCAGCCTGTCCAAATCCCACTGAAGCACCTCTGCATCCTCCTCACAGCACACCCTTCCGCCCAACTTTGTATCATCTGCAAATTTGGAGATAATACATTTAGCTTCCTCGTCCAAATCATTAATGTATAATGTGAACAGTTTGGGTCCGAGTACAGATCCCTGCAGTACCCCATTAGTCACTGCCATCAGAAAAAGTCCCATTTATTTCAACTTTTTGCTTCCTCTCTGCTAACCAACTTTCTGTCCATCACTGATCCCTTTATTTACTCAGCTGCTAAAAAATACTTAGCAGCAAAAAAAATTTTGGCGGGTCCATGTATTCCATTGGGTACAGCCCAACCAAAATTGTTTGTGAATTAAGTACCAAATAAACAATGACAGTAGATGAGTTGGGCAAGATGGTGAAGAGGTAAATCTGGGTGTTATCGGTGTACATGCTGATCCTAACACCGTGTCTCTGAATAGTGTTGCCAAAGTGAAACGTATAACTGACCAAGAAGAGTGGGCTGAGGACCACCTTGTGGGACTCCAAAAGTAACTATGCTGGAATGGAAATGGTATTGATTCCCTGACTTTCATCACATAGGTAACAGTGGAATCAAGAGAGAGCAATCCCATTGAACTGGACAGTGGGGAAGAGGCATGGAGGAGAATAGTGTAAATAGCCATGTTGAATGCTACAGATGAATGAGGACTGGGAGGGATACTGTTCACAGCTACGGGGAATGTAATTTGATTGAATAAACTCGGTTTGTTCTCACTGGAACGACAGAGGTTGAGGGGCGACCTGATAGAGGTCTGCAAAATTATGAGGGGCATAGACAGAGTGGATAGTCAGAGGCTTTTTCCCAGGGTAGAGGGGTCAATTACTAGGTGGCATAGGTTTTTAAGGTGCGAGGGACAAGGTTTAGAGTAGATGTATGAGGCAAGTTTCTTTACACAGAGGGTGGTGGGTGCCTGGAACTCGCTACCGGAGGAGGTGGTGAAAGCAGGGATGATAGTGACGTTTAAGGGACATCTTGACAAATACATGAATAGGATGGGAATACGGACCCCAGAAGTGCAGAAGAGTTTAGTTTAGACGGGCAGCATGGTCGGCAGAGGTGTTGATCTCCAAATTTCTTTCTCTGTCAGTCTGGCCTCAATAAAAGTTGAGACGGATTCGCACGTAAACAGAAGTTATTTATTTAGCTTGCAAGCTTAATCATCTTACAGAAATGTAAGAGACATCCAGCCTCTTTCATTCCAGAAAACGACTGAACTAAAAGACAAAGGAATCTCTGCAAAATCAGTTCAAATGGTATCAAGTTTCACATACTCGACGGACATAGGTCAGCCTAGGTCCCTCCTGACCTGTTCGATCTATTCTGATTGGCTCACTTCCAATCCCTTTCTCTGGCCCCTATCAATGAAGCATCACCCTCATAGACACACCTCTTCCTGCTTTTTCCATGCGGTCTCAAATTCCTTTGTCCCTAACTGCAAAAATCAAAGTGGCTTATTTCTACATTACATTAACTAGTAACTCTAAAGTAACTATTTTATATCACATTCGTCATTCCCTCCTTTTATTCATTCCATGATAACCGAACTATCCAATCTATAGCTACGGTCCCTCATCTAAAAAGATCCGTCGCTGCATTTCCAATTCCTGTCTTAGCCCCCCTTCATCTGCTTCACCCTCATGGATTTTAACAGTTAAATTTTTTTTCTCGGTGATTGGGGCGGTGATCTGATCTAGTGCACCCCGCATTCTACCCATCACACATTTAAGGATGGCCAGGTCCACAAAGATGCAGCCGATAGCTACCACTAGATACATGGCCATATTTATCAACCAGTCCTTCCATCCTCCAAATCCCCAGTTACCCCAAGAGCCAGGATCCTGCATCCCGTCCAAGTGATCCCGTATGCGATCCATAAATTTAGTAATGTTAGCAGTCAAGTCCTGAATCCCCATAATACACTTGCCCTGTACTATGGCGCATACCCCACCCTCACGGGCCAGAAGATAGTCAAGAGCATACCGGTTCTGCATTGCAAACAACCGTAGCTGAGACAACTCCTTAGTTATTGCCCCGAGGGCTCCCAAGGTTTCATTTCCCAAGATGGTAAGGCCGCAAATAAAATAATTCCGATCACTAACAGCCAAGGAACCCCCCACACCTCCCAGTGTCAATACGCTCAGAATGCCCCACCCGGCTGAGTGGCCCCGGTTGGGTGCAAGAACCTGAGGTTTTTTCCAGTTCTCGCAAAATTCAGCAGAGACTGCCCGGCGTGCTAACTGATTATGCAGGTTCCACGCCGAAGGGCAGGGGACTGTGGTAGGGACTAGAGTCCCTATAGCAATTCGGCGGGGAAATGGGGTGACAAAACGTTGGTCGCCGTACCATTAAATAAAAAGTAGTATCCTTGTTCCGTGTGGAGACTAGCATCACAATCAGCATATCGGTTGCGTAAGGACCTCCCAGTAGCCCAGTTTATCCAATTTTGAAATGCCCATTCGGGCCGCCCAGCAATGCGGAAAGCCCTATTCCCGACAGTGATATGAGAGACATTCGCCCAGCCACAAAGGAGCTGGAGGCCAGCGTTCAATGGAACGCAAGTGGTGCTATAACAAACGCATTGGCCAGACGCCTGGGTGATATGGCACCTCCTGTCCGTACAGGTGGGAAACAGACATGTTATATTTGTGTCCACCTCTACCAGCAAACAGCCGTACCCTTCACTGCTGAAGCAATTCTCGTACGACCGGGAATCCCTATTGGGAGTGAAGTGGCTAGGTATGTACGCCCTCCACCGTCGCAGCCTATCGTACTGTGAGTGGGGATTACCCCGAGGAAGGAGAAGGCAAATAGCCGGTGGTGCTGAATCCGGATCGTAAGGAAGAGTGACTTGCTCGGGCAATGGCTCGGAACGCTGACAATGAACCACCGTTTGGGGAGTGCCCCAAAGCGGTGAAACAGAAAATAACCTAGACACCGCTGCGGGGTTTGGGTAGCAGACAACCCGTCCCTGGCCATACAGACGGTGGTAAATCTGGTAGAAGAGATTCATACTACCCGGGTTTTCCTCAGTTTGGCCTTTAATTAACTTAAGTGCATCTCCCGGTAACCTACGTTCTAGCTGTACTTCCCTTCTCACACGCCCCGTCCTCTCTCTAGTCCCTTTCTCTTTCTCATGGTCTCTTCCTACACTCTTCTGACAGCCTGATGTTACCTTTATTGTACCACTTTTAACACATCCAAAATCAAATTTACATGTATTCCAAAAACAAGGCAATGTCCATATAATGTTCCCTTCCCATCGCCGGGACCGGTGCAGCTGCTTCATGACTCCCGCATTCTCCTTAACTTTGATGACCTTCCATGAGTCGATACCATGTCCTCGTATATGGGGGCAGTGAAGAACATCACCTTTGCATAGGTGATGTATCCTTGTAGATTGGTTGGGGCTACACAGATACATAATATTCCCCTTTTCCATGTCCATCGCCAATAACACGCCAAGCGAAGTGAGGCCAAATATCAGACAGACGATGCGTAGCCACTCCATCATGCTCCACACCTGTAAAATAGCACTGGAGAAGGGAGGCAGGTTAGTATCCGACCTTTTACAGTAGTGGAGATGGACTCAATTTACAGTGATGTAGGTGGACCCAAGCACTTCGCCCCTCCAATTTAACTGCTGTGGGGGTGGTAAGGAGAACTTGGAAGGGCCCGTCCCATCGCGGCTCCGACCCCTTCCTAGTCCAATTTTTGACCATTACATAACTACCGGGCTGGACTGAAAGTGAGCTAGGTACTGGGGCAATGGCTGGTGAGCCGCACGGACTGGGCCATGGAGTTCCTTGAGCACTTGCGTAAGGGCTAGAACATAGGTGGTCATTTCTTCAGTCATCTGATGAAACTGAACCCGTCTGGGAACCTGCAGGCTCCAGGGAGTTCTAAGAGGCCTGCCATAGAGAATCTCGGCGGGAGAGAGCCGGGCTGGTCCCGCAGGTGTAACCCGCAGCTGGAAGAGGGCAACGGGGAGCAACTTAAGCCATGTCAGTCCCGTGTCTGCTCTTAATTTAGCCAATTTAGTTTTGAGGGTCTGATTGTGTCTTTCAACCACCCCGGCTGCCTGTGGTCTGTAAGCACAGTGTAACTGCTGGCGTATGCCCAACTGGGAGCAAAACTCCTTGTTAATTTGTCCAATAAAATGAGGCCCATTATCAGAACTTAACTGAGCTGGTATACCGTACCGGGGAATGATTTCCCTCATCAAGACTTTAACCACAGTAGCAGCTTTACTATAGATAGTCGGATACGCCTCAACCCATCTGCTGAACACATCCACAATGACCAAAACATATTTATAACATTGACACCTTTCCAACTCAATGTAATCCATTTGGAGCGTCTCAAAGGGACCACTGGGCAACGGGGTTTGCCCCTTCCCACAAGGGATACCTTTTCCGGTGTTATATTGCTGACAAATCAAACACCGATTACTGATACTTTGGGCCAACCCCTGCATTTTAGGGTGCCACCAAGTGTCCAGCAACAAATCACTAGTCCCCCGAGCCCCACAATGAGTTGCAAAGTGTACACATTCGATGACCCATAAAGCCAGTACATCAGACATACAAGTCTGATGTGCAGGCGTGGTCCATAAAGAGGAAACAGAATCATATGTACAACCTAACCGTTTCCACATTTGTTTATCACTCTCAGGAGCGTCCTCCTGTAACCTTATGACGTCTTGGATGGTTGGCATTGGCTTGTCAGAAGCAGACACATTCATAGTAGATCGTTTAGTCTGACTTAACATTTTAGGCACCATCACTTGCTGAATTTGTGCGGCTGTGCGCGCTGCACAATCTGCTCGTTCATTACCAACGTCAACTGGGGTTGTACCATTCGTGTGGGCAGCGCATTTAATAACGGAAATCTGCGCTGGCAGAAGGAGGGCCTGCAGTAGGTCATTAACTAAACCCCGGTGGGATATTTGACCACACATAATCATGTCAGGTTGTTCTGACGAAATGTCACTCAAATCGCCCCTTATTGTCGTAGTTTCCTGAATCAAGGCTAAACAGTCGTGGCCAGGTGCGTCTTCATGGACAGGGGGACCACTAAGAAAACAGGCTGGATTGATAGTGGTACAGTGTTTAAATGTCAGACGTGGATTGTTCAAAAGGTATATCTCATACCTATTCTGACGAGCTGCGGTAAGATGCTGACCATTCGCCCCATATCCCTGGCATGGTACTGGTCATGGACCTGACGTGTAATATGAGGGCTTACCGAAGCTGACTGTGGCCATAAATGTGGTGATATTGTAACAAAATCGGCTGTACCTTCTTTTCCCGTGACTGTGGCTGTAACCTTGACTGGCCATTCGGTCTCAAGTAATGGCCGGTATTTGTCCTCCAACTCCCTGTTTCGTCCAGTTCTGTCATAGGCCAGGGTAACGTGATGCAGTGATAGTGGCTGTTCAATGTCTAACGTCCACCACTGGGGGGTGATAGAAATATAGCACTGTTGTCTCATCCTCCTCTTCGCTGATCCACCCACCCAAAGTCACTATATTGGAGCTCCTGCTGGTAAACTACCATTTCTGCCGCTTGTTGGGATCGCAGATCATCCTTTTTCATTACATACTCAGTCTTAACCTTTGTAACTGAGCCTCCTTCTTGGCCTACACCCTCCTTCCAGTAAAATCTGACTGCCCTTGCCATCTGGGAAGGGTCGTTCTCTGTCCAATTCATGTTATTACATTTCACAGCAGTAACCACAGAAGGTGGTAGGCAATGCATTAACATAGCACAGTATTGAGGGGAATTCTGACCATTTTGATACAGCAAATCGCCTGACTGCCCCCGGTAGATTTCATTAAAACGCCCCAGACATTCCTATGGCTCATCAATCTTCCTAGGTTTTAGGTCTAAGATAACAGAAAGATTTATGGGCCTTTGAAATGTGCTATTCAACGCATTCAAGATCTGTGTCCTTCTTTTCTCTATTTGCTCTCTTTTTTTTTACTTAAAAATGTTTGAAAATTCAAATTGAATTACTGCAACTTGCAAGCTTAGCTCTGATCTCAACTCAGAACTAAATTTACAATTTGCTTAACACAAACTTGTATAACATTTACAACTTAATTATTTCTTTATCTTAACAATTTTTCTTTTAACAAGTTTTTTTCTGTTACATACACATAAGTATTAGCAAAATCAATTATCATCTCCAGATTGACACTTTTTAAAATGGTGTCCATGATCTTCTTTAAGTTTCTATTAATCTCCAGATAAAATGAGATAAACCTTATTTCAAGTAAGTGAAATTTAAGATTCTGGCAATTTCAATCAATTGCTTTCGAAAATAATAACTTTTATCAAAGAGATGGAGAAACCCACTGGTTTCCTTTAATTAATTCAAAACGTAACTTTGCTGGTGTTCACTGACTCAAAGGAAAGGTATCCGATTACACTGCAGACTGTTATCTCAAGGCCTGAGTGAGAAGCACTGTCTGTTTTCAACTCCGCCTGCTGCTGTTAACCCTTTGAGAGACTTCTGCTTCAACCTCACAATCTCAACTAGACCTCGGAACTTTACAGTCCAAGGAGACAATTTTAGCTTAATCAACTATATATTTAAAACACTCACACATAGAGTTGAACCATCTTCAGATTTAAAAACAGTTATACTGGACTGAACCCCCATCTATTGAAGTCCCATCAGCCCCTGAACCCATATAATAGACTGAACCTTTATTATTTAAAGTCCCATCAGCCTCTGAACCCTGATAATAGACTGAACCTTTATTATTTAAGTCACATCAGCCTCTGAACCCCGATAATAGACTGAACCTTTATTATTTAAGTCACATCAGCCTCTGAACCCTAATAATAGACTGAACCTTTATTATTTAAAGTCCCATCAGCCCAAAACCCTAACCCAAGCCGAAACAACAATATGAAATCCCATCAATTAAAGTGCTAATCCCCAGACTGACCTGTGATTTCGTCGAGGCGGTCTTTCTGTGCCAACCGCGAGTGACCAGACTAATCAGACGATAAGAAGAGGGGAACAATCAATGCTGGTCGTTTTCCATTTCTACATTGAGGGCCCTTTGTTCCCGTCCTCCTGTTCATAATCAGTCTAATTCTGATTTCGCAGTTGGATCAGGATCGCCCAGAGAAATCCCGGTTTTCGGCACCAAATGTTGATCTCCAAATTTCTTTCTCTGTCAGTCTGGCCTCAATAAAAGTTGAGACGGATTCGCACGTAAACAGAAGTTATTTATTTAGCTTGCAAGCTTAATCATCTTACAGAAATGTAAGAGACATCCAGCCTCTTTCATTCCAGAAAACGACTGAACTAAAAGACAAAGGAATCTCTGCAAAATCAGTTCAAATGGTATCAAGTTTCACATACTCGACGGACATAGGTCAGCCTAGGTCCCTCCTGACCTGTTCGATCTATTCTGATTGGCTCACTTCCAATCCCTTTCTCTGGCCCCTATCAATGAAGCATCACCCTCATAGACACACCTCTTCCTGCTTTTTCCATGCGGTCTCAAATTCCTTTGTCCCTAACTGCAAAAATCAAAGTGGCTTATTTCTACATTACATTAACTAGTAACTCTAAAGTAACTATTTTATATCACATTCGTCAGAGGCTTGGAGGGCCAACGGGCCTGTTCCTGTGCTATACTTTTCTTTGTTCTTTGTTCTTTGTACTTGGGTTAACCAGCTGCCAAAGGCATGCAAAGGTGGCTTGAGAGAATTGTCCTCTCTGTGAACATACTCCTTACTATACCTGGCTGTGGTGGCATTGCAGGGACAAATTTATATCTCATCACTCTGTGATCAGGATATTGGAGATATGCTTCAAGTTACAGGAATCTTTAACATCAACTCTAATAATAATAATTTTTTTACTGTCACAAGTAGGCTGACATTAACACTGCAATGAAGTTACTGTGAAAAGCCCCTAGTCGCCACATTCCGGCGCCTGTTCGGGTACACGAGGGAGAATTCAGAATTCTCAGCTGGTACGGGAATTGAACCCTCGCTGCTGGCCTTGTTCTGCGTCACAAACCAGCTATCTAGCCCACTGAGCTAAACCCTGGTTAAACAGATGTTTTGTTTTGTTTAATGAGGATTGATTAGAATCTTATAGTTATTACCTACTCTATGCAGGAGCCTTGTGTTTGATTGATTTTTTTTTGTCTTTTTTGAAAGTATTAATTCCTGTTGGGTAATTGTTCCTGCCAGCTCCACCCAATTTGTCAGTCATGTTATAGTTCAGACAAAGAATGTCAGCAGACCGGCTAATCACTGTCAACCTTGGTCCTATCTGTATTGTCCAACAGGAGCTCTGGATAATGATTTAAGAACCACTTTCAGAGTTGCTTTTTCCTTTCTCTAACCTAGGCACTGTGCCTATTGCTTCTCCACAGTACATGGGTTAGCTCTGTGTAGATCAAGGCACTTCCTAACCATGTGGTTTCACACCGTAGCAAGCAGCTTATACAGAAACTGAGTTCTTCCCACTTCACACTTGGGGTGGCACAGTGACACAGTGGTTAGCACTGCTGCACCACAACGCCAGGGACTCTGGTTCAATTCCCACCTTGCATGACTCTGTGTGGAGTTTGCACTTTCTCCCCATGTCTGCGTGGGTTTCCTCCGGGGGCTCCGGTTTCCTCCCACAGTCCAAAGATGTGCAAGTTAGGAGGATTGGACATGCTAAATTGCCCCTTATGGTGAAGTAACGGGGTGGGCTTTGGGCCTCGGTAGGGTGGTCTTTCAAAGGGTCGGTGCAGACCTGGGCCAAATGGCCTCTTTCTGTACTGTAGGGATTCTATGATACATAAATTTTAACATCACTTCTGATCCAATTCCAATAGAATCCCTGGTGGAAATATCAGAGCCAGCTTTAGTTTTCTGGGCTTTATAATCCAACTTTTCACAAACAACTGAAAATCTTGAAACAAAAATGTGAATCAGCAAGGAACTTTTTTCTATTGCACTTGTCAGTGGCAGTATTTGCTATCAGAAGTCCTTGCTCTCTTAAAGCAACCTTTCACCAGCCCTCCTAGTCTTTTATTTTAATGTTTCATCTGCTTGAGAAGTTCAAATCTATATTAAGTTATTTTTTGGCAAGATAAAATAAAATCAATTCTGTCAAGACTCCCTTGAAGCAAATGTACAAGAGATTTCAGATTGCGAATGTTTTTTAGCACCTTATATTATTAGACAGCAGCTGTGGCTTAACTCTTTCCCAAGCCATGGTATTTAATAGTGTCTCTGTTCCAGTTGAAAGCTTGAGGTTTCCAGGAGAGAGTGGGTCAAATTTACAGAACCCTTATGCTCAATCGATCTGTCGTTCAGTATTATTCATATTTGTCAGTTTTTAAGCATGGACTATGACTGACCTAGCCCTAAAAGTAATTGATATTGCTGGATAAGAGGCAGGGCAAATTATTTTGAAATCAATATCCATACTTTTTACACAAGCATTGATGCAGATTACAGGGCCCTATCCCTTGGGACATGTGCCCAAATCGACCGAAATTGGGGGAAGCAACCTCCCAACATTGTCTGTAAGTGATGTGTGCTTCAAGTGTGTTTTCATTTTCCTGCATCAAATGATCTGCACTTGAAATTGCTGCTAACCTTTTCAAAGATGTTCCCAGGCTAGGTGTTGGGATAAAAATGCAAATAGCATGACTTCACAGTCCTGCATATTGTGTGTTCATTTTCTTTGTAATATATTCCTTTCTGGAGTTAAATAACTTTCTGGCTTTGAGAATTATTATCCTTTTATATGTAGATTGATTTAAAAATTGGAGTCCTGCAGCAAATTACCATTGCTCACGAAACGGGTTAATGGAGGCAGTGGCGTAGTGGTAATGTCACTGGATTAGTAATTCTGAGACCCCGTCTAGTGCCCTGGAGACAACGAGTAACCTTTCAATTACATTCATAAATCTGGGATGAATAAAAAATGGCAGCAATGTCTATATCCCATGAAAGAATAAATAAAAAAATGCAGGGCGCAATCTTCCGGCCACGCTGCGCCGGAAAAACATCTCGCCGCGGCACTGCGTGGCCAGTGAAAGCTATGTTAGAGCGAGACAGGAAGTCTTACTCTAATGTTCAGATTCCCAAGGTACCTGAGGCTTTGGAATTCAATCTCTTCATCTCGAGGACCTTGGGCGAGCGCCTTTTGGTACTGGTCCCCAAAAACAGTGACCAGATGGAACGGCACTCACAGGCCCCCAGCTGCATGCCGTTTGCCACCTAGGTGCCCTGGCACTGGCAAGGTTAGCCTGGCACCCAGGTGGCACTGTCAAGGAGCCAAGGTGGCATTGCCAGCTGGCAGGGCACTGTCACGATGCCAGATTGGCACTTCCAAGATGCCTAGCTGGCATATTTTGCATGTGCGCGATTCGGCTGGGGTTGCCCACCATGTTGACGGGTGTGGTGGACCCCCCCATATTGTGTTCGGGCTAGGGGGAAGTCAGGGATTTTTTTTTTTTTTGTGGGCCTGACCCGATCTCTCGCTACAATTGGGAGTTCCGGTGAGTGAAGCTCCCCGTTGTAAAAAACGGGGCTATGTGTGGCCTCGGGCGCGCGTTCCCGGGTTAGGCCCCTTATTCAACACGGGTAGCGTTGAATAGCCACATTTTTCTTGGCACCTGCTCACTAGGGGACTTTGATCCCTTTTGGGAAGATCGCACCCACAGTTTTTTAGACAATGGTAATTTATAATAGTCTTTAGTATATTCTTTACAAAGCATTGATGTTGGTTTTGAAGGGATTGTTCTTGTTAGCTGTATAATTTACATTCAATACATTTATATTATATATTTTATGTATATATTTATATTTTACAGAAGTACAATTTATATAACATTATTCAGCTGATCTTCCTACACCAGTTACCACCATTGAGAGGAGCTAGTAGATACGTATACTACATCATAAAATGCCTGAGCTTTCACACTATCAAATGAAATATCGACAGTGTGGTAGAAATAAGTAAGTTCCCAATTAAATTTCATTGTGTGTTCAGCACCTCCTCCCTCTCCCATCCACCTCCTCTGCAACACCTCCACCTCCTTCTCTCCATCTCCTCCCCCCTCCACCACCCCCGCCTCCACCTCCCCCCTCCACCTCCCAGTCCACCTCCTCACTCCACATTCCCCCTCATCCTCCCCCTCCCCCTCCCCCTCATCCTCCCCCTCATCCTCCCCCTCCCCCTCATCCTCCCCCTCCACTTCCTCCTCCCCCTCCGCCTCCCACTCTCCCATCCACCTTCTCTGCAACGCCTCCACCTCCTTCTCTCCATCTCCCTCCCTCCACCTTCCCCTCCACCTCCTCCTCTCGCTCCCACTCCTCTCCACCTCCCCCTCCTCCACCTCCCCCTCCTCCACCTCCCCCTCCTCCACCTCCCCCTCCACCTCCTCTGCAACACTTCCGTCTCCTTCTCTCCATCTCCTCCCCCCTCCACCTCCACCCCCTCCCCCTTCCTCCTCCACCCCCTCCCCCCTCCACCCCCTCCCCCCTCCACCTCCACCCCCCCTCCACCTCCACCTCCTCCCCCTCCACCTCCTCCCCCTCCACCTCCTCCCCCCCTCCACCTCCTCCCCCCTCCACCTCCTCCCCCCTCCACCTCCTCCCCCCTCCACCTCCTCCACCCCCCTCCACCTCCACCCCCTCCCCCCTCCACCTCCACCCCCCTCCCCCCTCCACCTCCACCCCCCTCCCCCCTCCACCTCCACCCCCACCCCCTCCACGCCCTCCACGCCCACCACTTCACGCCCTCCACGCCCTCCCCCCTCCACGCCCTCCCCCTCCACGCCCTCCCCCTCCACGCCTCCCCCTCCACGCCCTCCCCCTCCCCCTCCACGCCCTCCCCCTCCACGCCCTCCCCCTCCATGCCCTCCCCCTCCATGCCCTCCCCCTCCTCCCCCTCCACCCCCCTCCACCCCCTCCACCTCCACCCCCTCCCCCCTCCACCTCCACCCCCTCCCCCCTCCACCTCCACCCTCCACCCCTTCCCCCCTCCACCTCCACCTCCACCCCCTCCACCTCCACCCCCTCCACCTCCACCCCCTCCACCTCCACCCCCTCCACCTCCACCTCCACCCCCTCCACCTCCACCCCCTACACCTCCACCCCCCCTCCACCTCCACCCCCTCCACCTCCACCCCCTCCACCTCCACCCCCTCCACCTCCACCCCCTCCACCTCACCACCTCCACCCCCTCCACCCCCCCTCCACTCCCACCCCCTCCACCCCCTCCAACCCTACCCCCACCACCACCACCCCCACCCCCTCCACGCCCTCCCCCTCCATGCCCTCCCCTCCATGCCCTCCCCCTCCATGCCCTCCCCCTCCATGCCCTCCCCCTCCATGCCCCTCCCCCTCCATGCCCTCCCCCTCCATGCCCTCCCCCTCCATGCCCTCCCCCTCCTCCTCCCCCTCCACCCTCTCCCCCTCCACCTCCTCCTCCCTCTCCCCCCTCCACCTCCTCCTCCCTCTCCCCCTCCACCTCCTCCCTCCCTCTCCCCCTCCACCTCCTCCTCCCTCTCCCCCTCCACCTCCTCCTCCCTCTCCCCCCCTCCACCTCTCTCCTCCCCCTCCACCTCCTCCCTCCCCTCTCCCCTCCACCTCCTCCTCCCCACTCCCCCTCCCCACCTCCTCCCCCTCCACCTCCCACTCACCTCCTCCTCCCTCTCCCCCTCCACCTCCTCCTCCCCCTCCACCTCCTCCTCCCCTCCCCCCTCCCCCCTCCCCCCCCCTCCTCCCTCCCCCCCCCTCCTCCCTCTCCCCCCCCCTCCTCCCCCCTCCCCCTCCCCCCCTCCTCCCCCCCTCCTCCTCCCCCCTCCACCCCCCCTCCCTCCCCTCCCCCCCTCCTCCCCCCCTCCTCCCCCCTCCCCCTCCCCCTCCTCCCCTCCTCCCCTCCTCCCCCATCCCCCTCCCCCTCCTCCCCTCCTCCCCCCTCCCCCCCTCCCCCTCCCCCTCCCCCTCCCCCCTCCCCCTCCCCCCTCCCCCTCCCCCCTCCCCCTCCCCCTCCCCCCTCCCCCTCCCCCCTCCCCCTCCCCTCCCCCTCCCCCTCCCCCCCCTCCCCCTCCCCTCACCCCCTCCACCTCCCCTCCACCTCCCCCTCCCTCCACCCCACCCCCCCTCCCCCTCCCACCTCCACCCCCCTCCTCCCCCTCCACCTCCACCCCCCCTCCTCCCCCCCCTCCACCTCCACCCCCTCCTCCCCCTCCACCCCCCTCCTCCCCCTCCCACCCCCTCCTCCCCCTCCCACCCCCTCCTCCCCCTCCACCCCCCTCCTCCCCCTCCACCTCCACCCCCTCCTCCCCCTCCACCTCCCTCCCCCCTCCACCCCACCCCTCCCCCTCCACCCCCTCCTCCCCCTCCACCCCTCCACCCCCTCCACCTCCACCCCCTCCCCTCACCCCCCTCCCACCTCCCCTCACCCCCTCCCACCTCCACCCCCCCCCCTCCCCACCTCCCACCCCCACCACCCTCCACCCCACCCCCTCCCACCTCCACCCCCCTCCACCCCTCCCCACCCCCCTCCCACCTCCACCCCTCCCCCTCCTCCCCCCTCCACCTCCACCCCCTCCCCCTCTCCCCTCCACCTCCACCCTCCCCCACCCCCTCCCCCTCCTCCCCACCCCTCTCCCCCCTCCTCCCCTCTCCCCCTCCCCCTCCCCCCCCTCCCCCTCCCCCTCCCCCCCTCCCCCCCCCTCCCCCTCCCCCCCTCCCCACCCCACTCCCCCTCCCCACCCCCTCCCCCTCCCCCTCCCCCTCCCCCACCCCTCCCCCTCCCCCTCCCCCACCCCCTCACCCCTCCCCCCCCACCCCCCTCCCCCTCCACTCCCCCCCTCACCCCCCCTCCTCCCCCCCTCCCCCTCCCACCCTCCCCCACCCCTCCCCCCACCTCCCCATCCCCTCCACCTCCCCCCCTCCCCCCACCCACCCCCACCTCCACCTCCCACCTCCCCCACCCACCCCTCCACCCTCCCCTCCACCCCCCTCCCACCTCCCCACCCCTCCACCCCCCCTCCACCTCCCCCCCCACCCCCTCCACCCTCCACCTCCCCCTCCCACCCCTCCACCCCTCCCCCTCCACCCCCTCCACCCCCCTCCCCCCCTCCACCTCCCCCCCACCCCCCACCCCACCCCCCCTCCCCCTCCACCCCCACCCCACCCCCCACCCCACCCTCCCCCTCCACCCCCCCTCCACCCCCCCCCACCCCCCTCCACCACCACCCCCTCCACCCCCTCCACCTCACCCCCTCCACCACCACCCCTCCACCCCCCACCCCCTCCACCTCCCCCTCCACCCCCCCACCCACCCCCACCCCCCTCCACCCCCTCCACCCCCCCTCCACCACCCCCTCCACCCCCCTCCACCTCCCCACCACCCCCTCCACCTCCCCCTCCACCCCCCACCCCCCTCCACCCCCCCTCCACCCCCCCCCACCCTCCACCCCCCTCCACCCCCCCCTCCACCCCTCCACCCCCTCCACCCCCCCTCCACCCCACCCACCTCCACCCCACCCCACCACCTCCACCTCCACCCCCCTCCACCTCCCCCTCCACCCTCCACCCCCCACCTCCCCCACCTCCCCCTCCCCCCTCCCCTCCCACCCACCCCTCCACCCCTCCCCCCCTCCCCCCCCACCTCCCCCTCCCCCACCCCCTCCACCCCCTCCCCCTCCACCCCCTCCACCCCCCTCCCCCACCCCTCCCCCCCCCCCCTCCTCCCCCTCCCCCTCCCCCCCTCCCCCCCCCCCCACCTCCCCCTCCCCACCCCCCTCCTCCCCCCCCTCCACCCCCCCCACCCCCTCCCCCTCCCCCTCCCCACCTCCCCCTCCCCCACCCACCCCCCCCCTCCTCCCCCTCCCCCCACCCCCCTCCCCCTCCTCCCCCCCCTCCCCCCCCCCTCCTCCCACCCCTCCCCCCTCCCCACCCCTCCCCTCCCCCTCCCCCTCCTCCCCCTCCCCCCTCCCCTCCCCCTCCCCCTCACCCCCCTCCCCCCCCCACCTCCCCCTCCCCCTCCCCCTCCCCCCCTCCCCTCCCCCTCCCCCACCCTCCCCCCTCCCCTCCTCCCCCTCCCCCTCCTCCCCCTCCCCCCCTCCCCCTCCCCCTCCCCCCCTCCCCCTCCTCCCCCTCCCCCTCCTCCCCTCCTCCCCCTCCTCCCCTCCCCCTCCTCCCCTCCCCTCCCCCTCCTCCCCCCCACCCCCTCCCCCTCCCCCTCCACCCCCCACCCACCCTCCCCTCCCCCCCCCCTCCTCCCCCTCCCCCTCCCCCTCCCCCTCCCCCTCCCCCCTCCTCCCCCTCCCCCCTCCTCCCCCCCACCTCCACCCCCTCCCCCCCCCTCCCCCCCTCCTCCCCCTCCCCCCTCCTCCCCCCCTCCTCCCCCCTCCCCCTCCCCCTCCCCCTCCACCCCCTCCCCTCCTCCCCTCCCCCCTCCCCCCTCCCCCCTCCCCCTCCTCCCCCTCCCTCCTCCCCCCTCCCCCCTCCCCTCCCCCCTCCTCCCCCTCCCCCTCCCCCTCCCCCTCCTCCCCTCCCCCTCCTCCCCCTCCCCTCCTCCCCCTCCCCCTCCTCCCCCCTCCCCCTCCCCCTCTCCCCCTCCCCCTCCCTCCCCCTCCCCCTCCCCCCCCTCCCCCTCCCCCTCCCCCTCCCCTCCCCCTCCTCCCCCTCCTCCCCCTCCCCCTCCTCACCCCTCCTCCCCCTCCCTCCCCTCCCCCTCCTCCCCCTCCCCCTCCCCTCCTCCCCCTCCTCCCCCTCCCCCTCCTCCCCCTCCCCCTCCCCCTCCCTCCCCTCCCCCTCCCCCTCCTCCCCCTCCCCCTCCTCCCCCTCCCCCTCCCCCCTCCCCCTCCCCCACTCCCCCTCCCCCCTCCTCCCCCTCCCCCCTCCCCCTCCCCCCCCTCCCCCTCCTCCCCCTCCCCCCCCTCCCCCCTCTCCCCCCTCCCCCTCCTCCCCCCTCCCCCTCCTCCCCCTCCTCCCCCTCCCCCTCCTCCTCCCCTCCCCCTCCTCCTCCCCCTCCCCCTCCCCTCCTCCCCTCCTCCTCCCCCTCCCCCTCCTCCTCCCTCCTCCTCCTCCACCTCCTCCATCTCCTCCCCCTTCACCTGCACTTCCTCCTCCTTCACCTCCACCTCCTCCTTAACTCCACCTCCTCCTCCTTCACCACCTCCTCCTCCCCTCTACCTCCACCTCCCCCCTCCAACTCCCCCTCTACCTCCTCCTCCCCCTCTCCCTCTACCTTCTCCTCCCCGTCCTACCTCCTCCTCCCCCGTCTACCTCCTCCTCCCCCCTACCTCATCCTCCCCCCTACCTCATCCTCCCCCCTCCACCTCCTCCCCCCCTCCACCTCCTCCCCCCCTCCACCTCCTCCTCCCCCTCTACCTCCTCCTCCCCCCTCTACCACCTCCTCCCCCCTTCACCTCCCCCCTCCTCCTCCCCCCTCCACCTCCACCTCCTCCTCCCCCCTCCTCCTCCCCCTCCACCTCCCACCTCCTCCTCCCACCTCCTCCTCCCCCCTCCACCTCCCACCTCCTCCTCCCCCCTCCTCCTCCCCCCTCCCTCCTCCCCCCTCCTCCTCCCCCTCCTCCTCCCCCTTCCACCTCCCACCTCCTCCTCCCCCCTCCACCTCCCCCTCCCCCTCCACCCCCTCCTCCCTCCCCCTCCACCTCCTCCCCCCCCTCCTCCCCCTCCACCTCCTCCTCCCCCTCCACCTCCTCCTCCCCCTCACCTCCTCCTCCCCTCCACCTCCTCCTCCCCCTCCACCTCCTCCTCCCTCTCCACCTCCTCCTCCCCCTCCTCCTCCCCCTCCTCCTCCCCCTCCTCCTCCCCCTCCACCTCCTCCTCCCCCTCCACCTCCTCCTCCCCCTCCACCTCCTCTTCCCCCCTCCACCTCCTCTTCCCCCTCCACCTCCTCTTCCTCCCTCCACCTCCTCCTTCCTCCCTCCACCTCCTCTTCCCCCTCCTTCACCTCCACCTCCTCCTCCTTCACCTCCACTCCCTCCTCCCCCTCCACACCTCCTCCTCCCCTCCACCTCCCCCCCTCTCCACCTCCCCCCCCTCACCACCTCCCCCCCCCTCTCCACCTCCCCCCCTCTCCACCTTCCCCCCCCCCTCTCCACCTCCCCCCCCTCTCCACCTTCCCCCCCCCCTCTCACCACCTCCCCCCCCTCTCCACCTCCCCCCTCTCCACCACCCCGCCCCTCACCACCTCCCCCCTCCTCCCCCACCCCCCTCCCCACCCTCCCTCCCCCACCCCCCCACCCCCCACCCCTCCCTCCACCCCCCTCCCTCCACCCCCCTCCCCCCACCCCCCTCCCTCCCACCCCCCACCCTCCACCCCCTCCCTCCCCCTCCCTCCCCTCCCTCCCTCCCCCTCCCTCCCTCCCCCCCCCTCCCTCCCCCCCTCCCTCCCCACCCCTCCCCCCCCCTCCCTCCCTCCCTCCCCCCCCCTCTCCACCTCCCTCCCTCCCCCCACCCCTCCCCCCTCCTCCCCCCCTCCCACCCCCCCCCCTCCCCCTCCCACCCACCTCCTCCACCCCCCTCCCCCCCACCCCCCTCCCTCCACCCCCCTCCCCTCCACCCCTCCCTCCCCTCCCTCCACCTCCCTCCCCCTCCCTCCCTCCCCCCCTCCCCCCCTCCTCCCCCCCTCCCTCCCCCCCCTCCCTCCCTCCCTCCCCCACCCCTCCCTCCCTCCCTCCACCTCCCTCCCCCCCCTCCCTCCCTCCCTCCCCCCCTCCCTCCTCCCTCCCTCCCCCCTCCCTCCCTCCCTCCCTCCCCCCACCTCCCTCACCTCCCTCCCACCCCCCCTCCTCCCCTCCCCCCCTCCCTCCCTCCCCCCCCTCCCCCCCTCCCCTCCCTCCCCCTCCCCCTCCCTCCCACCCCCCCTCCCTCCTCCTCCCTCCCCTCCCCCTCCCTCCCCCCTCCCCCTCCCTCCCCCCTCCCCCCCTCCACCTCCCCCCACCCCTCCCTCCCTCCCCCCTCCCTCCCCCTCCCTCCCCTCCCTCCCTCCCCCTCCCTCCCCCTCCCTCCCTCCCCCTCCTCCCCCTCCCTCCCCCTCCCCCCTCCCCTCCTCCCTCCCCTCCCTCCCCCTCCCACCTCCCCCTCCCCTCCCCCTCCCTCCTCCCCCCTCCTCCCCTCCCCTCCTCCCCCCTCCCTCCCCCTCCCTCCCCCCCTCCCTCCCCCTCCCTCCTCCCCCCTCCCTCCCCCTCCCTCCTCCCCCTCCCTCCCCCTCCCTCCTCCCCCTCCCCTCACCCTCCCTCCTCCCACCCCCTCCCCCCCCCTCCCCCCCCTCCCTCCTCCCCCCTCCCCCCCCTCCCTCCTCCCCCTCCCTCCCCCTCCCTCCCTCCCCCTCCTCCCCCTCCCTCCCCCTCCCTCCCCTCCCTCCCCCTCCCTCCCCTCCCCCTCCCCCTCCCTCCCCTCCCCCTCCCTCCCCCCCTCCCTCCCCCCCCCTCCCTCCCCCTCCCCCTCCCTCCCCTCCCCCCTCCCTCCCCCTCCTCCCCCTCCCCCTCCCTCCCTCCTCCCCTCCCTCCCCTCCCCCTCCCCCCCTCCCCCTCCCCTCCCTCCCCACCCCCCTCCCTCCCCCCTCCCTCCCCCATCCCTCCCCCTCCCTCCCCCTCCCTCCCCCCCCTCCCTCCCCCCTCCCCCTCCCTCCCCCTCCCTCCCTCCCCCTCCCTCCCCTCTCCCTCCCTCCCCCTCCCCCCTCCCTCCCCCCTCCCCCTCCCTCCCCCTCCCTCCCTCCCCCTCCCTCCCTCCCCCCTCCCTCCCTCCCTCCCCCTCCCTCCCCCCCTCCTTCCCCCCCTCCCTCCCCCTCCTTCCCCCCCTCCCTCCCCCCTCCTTCCCCCCCTCCCTCCCCCTCCCTTCCCCCTCCCTCCCTCCCCCTCCTTCCCCCCCCCTCCCTCCCTCCCCCTCCCTCCCTCCCTCCCCCTCCCTCCCCCCCTCCCCCTCCCTCCCCCCTCCTTCCCCCCCTCCCTCCCCCTCCTTCCCCCCCCTCCCTCCCCCCTCCCTTCCCCCCCTCCCTCCCCTCCTTCCCCCTCCCTCCCTCCCCCTCCTTCCCCCTCCCTCCCTCCCCCTCCTTCCCCCTCCCTCCCTCCCCCTCCCTCCCCCTCCCTCCCCCCTCCCTCCCCCTCCCTCCCCCTCCTTCCCCCTCCCTCCCTCCCCTTCCCCCTCCCCTCCCCCTCCTTCCCCTCCCTCCCCCTCCCTCCCCCTCCCTCCCCCTCCTTCCCCCTCCCTCCCTCCCCTTCCCCCTCCCTCCCCCTCCTTCCCCCTCCCCTCCCCCTCCTTCCCCCTCCCTCCCCCTCCCTCCCCCTCCCTCCCCCTCCCTCCCCCTCCCTCCCCCTCCCCCTCCCTCTCCCCCTCCCCCCCTCCCCCCTTCCCTCCCCCCTCCCCCTTCCCTCTCCCTCTCCCTCTCCCTCCCCCTCCCTCGCCCTCTCCCTCTACCCTCTTCCTCCCCCTCCTCTCCCCCTCCCCCTCCCCCCTCCCCCTCCCCTCCCCCCTCCCTCCTCCCCCTCCCCCCCCTCCCTCCCCTCCCCTCCCCCCCCTCCCCCTCCCCCCTCCCCTCCCCCTCCCCCTCCCTCCCCCTCCCCTCCCCCCCTCCCTCCCTCCCCTCCCCTCCCCCCCCCCTCCCCCCCCCCCTCCCCCCCCCCTCCCCCTCCCCCTCCCCTCCCCCTCCCCCTCCCCCCTCCCCTCCCCCCCTCCCCCTCCCCCCTCCCCCTCCCTCCCCTCCCCCTCCCTCCTCCCTCCCCTCCCCCCCTCCCTCCCCCTCCCCCCTCCCTCCCCCTCCCTCCCCCTCCCCCCCCTCCCCCTCCCCTCCCCCTCCCCCCCCCTCCCCCTCCCTCCCCCTCCCCCCTCCCTCCCCCTCCCTTGCCCCTCCCCCTCCCTCCCCCCTCCCTCCCCCCCCTCCCTCC